>NC_047069.1:11460554-11822467 GCF_902459465.1 Asterias rubens | reverse complement strand
TTTACAGAGCAGGGAAGATGTTTAAAGGTCCCCTCCGCCCTGCATCATTTCGGACAATGTCATCCAACAAACTCGCATACGCACGACGGTCAAAGCCTTGTGCCGTTTCAAGAGTGTGACAATAAAAGCGTAAAACTTCCAAGACATCCAAGACACTGCCATCACAAGCCAGTTCCCGCTCAATATTCTCAAGACTCGTTCTCAGACTTTCAAAGAACTCAGTCGTGCCAACATTTTCAGAACGTTCTTCTACGACCAAGTCAGCAACTCCGGCGTGTTCACCACTGCGCCCAGTTTTGTAGAGCACAGTTTCGACGTAGGGAACCACACAATTTTGGTCAGGTGGTGGGATGGAGACAGGAAGGATGTGCCGAGCTCTTTGGGCGTGGTCAGATTGGGCGTGGTCAGATCTTGGGACGCAGCAGTAGGCGGAGTATGAGCCTGATGACATCTGTGGTGAATGCAGCACCGAGTAAGATCCAACCCTACATGAAGCTTATGAGAATCGACAAGCCAATTGGTGAGCAGTGTGTTGTGCAATTGGTAATTGTCAAAGACCAGTATACTCACTTACATGTAGTGTATATCCCAACATGCATGCATAGTATAACAAACCTGTGAAAATTGTTGCTCAACTGGTCATGGAGTTTGCTAGAGAATAATGAAAGAAAAAAACACCCATGTTGCATTACTTTGTGTGCTTTCAGATGCATAATAAAAGGCTTTAGCTGAAGTCTTATACTATTTGAGTGAGAAATGATTTCCCTCAAAAAGTATGTTACTTCAGAGGGAGCCACTAACGACAACTCTCCATTGCTCGCTACCAAGTAATTTTTCATGCTAACAATTATTTTGAGTAATAACCAGTAGTGTTAAAGACACAGGACACTGTTGGTACATGTAGTTGTCAAAGACCAGTCTTCTCACTTAGTGTATCTCAACATATGCATAAAATAACAAACCTGTGAAAATTTGAGCTCAATTGGTCGTCGTAGTTGCGAGATAATAATGAAAGAAAAAACACCCTTGTCACACGAAGTTATGTGCGTTGAGATTTGATTTTGAGACCTCAAATTCTAAATCTCGAGGTCTCAAAATCAAATTCGTGGAAAATTACTTTTTTCTTGAAAACTATGTCACTTCAGAGGGAGCCGTTTCTCACAATGTTTTATACCATCAACCTCTCCCCATTACCTGCACCAAGTAAGGTTTTATGCTAATAATTATAATGAGTAATTACCAATAGTGTCCACTGCCTTTAATTAAGTGTCTTTAAAGCATGATGTTAATGGAAAATAGGCCCTTGGTTGGGTTGTATTTGTGGTCTAGACACACAAATTAACAAATATGATTGCAACAGTTTTTGAACCCGTTGAATAGATTGTCAATTTAATTTGGTTGTTTCCTTTTCCCCCGATACAGGGACGTGGTTGTGCTATTGGCCTTGTGCGTGGAGTATTGCATTGGCTACAGCGCCTGGTCACTTTCCTAGTTTATACATGCTTAGTCTCTGCGGACTAGGAGCCCTTGTAGTAAGAGGAGCGGGTTGTACCGTCAATGACTTGTGGGACAAGGACTTTGATAAATCTGTAAGTATTGTGACCCGGGAGCAATTTCATAGAGCTGCTTAAAGCACACAAAGTTGCTATGCACAACCAAAAATGTGCTTGTACCAGCATAAGGTTACCAACCCAAGTTCCATATGTCACATGTACCATCTGTGACTGGTATCCTGCTTATGTTTGCAGAAAATTGTTAAGCGCTATTGTCTGCCTTAGCAGCTCTATGAAATTGGGACCAGTGTTAGCCCACAATCAAATTTGTTATACCCTGGTAACAAACTGTGAAGTTTGGTTTGTCGAGAACCAATCATGTGACGTGCAACAAAAACGCATACCATGGCTGCACAGCGTGTCGGGTAACATGTGTTTTGTTAACCGGTGTACATTACCTTGATCGTTCAGACCATTGGTCGATTTCCAGCTAAACATCTGCCGACTCGAGGGAACAGTGAAGAATGGTTTCTTATTTGAACAACTGTTCGTCTGTTATGAAACTTTTAAACTCTGCATACTCGTTGTAAATAATGTTTGAAGTTGCAGCAGAACTTTGAGAAGAGGAATAATCATGTTACCAAGGTATAACAAAACAACTGTTGCACTCTGTGATTAGGGTCCATGGGTTTTGTACACCCTCGGAGAAAATGGCACCCTTCGGGTGTACGAAAACGCCATGGACCCCGTCACGGTGTGTAACAACTGTATAATAAATCATACTTACTTGAGGGTTTCTCAAAGAGGTAATTGTTTCTACAAAGGTGCTGTGGAGCAACCTGTAGTCAACCCTACCAGAAAGCGCTCGGGCGAGCTCCTTCAGCTGAGTGATAAGTGTACGGGGATTCTTTTACATACATTCCACAACACTCAGGCTCAATAGCTTGACGTTCCATCTGAAGGATGAAGCAGTTATACCTATGTTACAGACCTTGAACTTTCCACCCTTGAATGGGCACAGAAATTTACCTGGTATAAGGGGCACCGGCTCTATGAAGAAAAATATACATTTGTATTGGAACTTTGCAAAATGCACCACAGCAATTTGTGGGTACCGTTCGTTAATTCGAGGCCCGATGGTAAACGAACCAATTAGTCAATGATCCACTTTATTTAGACACATAGCAGTTTACAGTTATTGAAATGATTATATTTTGGCCGAGCAGTTAACAGCACCGAACTAAAACTCTGGTGTTTCTGATCAGCAGAGTGTGGGTTTGAATCCCCAGCCGTAACACTTGTGTGTCCTTAAGCAAGACACCTAACCATTGCTTCATCCTTCGAATGAGACGTAAAGCCGGTGGTCACATGTGTTTTGTAACGCATGTAAAAGATCCCAGTGTATGCGCCAAGGTGCTAAGTAGTTGGGTCTCAGAATACATCACTGTAGTAACCTATTTTTCTGAAAGTTTGTATATGTACTCAGTGCCTTGAGTACCTTGATTGGTAGATACGTGCGATATATAAGACTTCAATATTATTATTACAGGTTGAACGGACACGCTCAAGACCCATAGCTGCAGGTGACATCAGCCCTAGACAGGCCCTAGTCTTCCTAGCAGCTCAGCTCAGCGTTGCCTTGGGGATATTGCTGACTCTTAATCCATACAGGTAGGCCTATGTATGTCATTCTCTCGCAGTATGCGTCATCAACCAAAATCTTTGATGTATTAACAAGGGAAAAGTGCACGCACATTGCGTACATGCATGCACTTTTCCCTTGTTTATACATCAAATATGGCGGTTGATGACGCATACTGCAATCTATCTTTACTTGAAGAATTACACTTGCTGGTCATCAATGAACGTATTGTATACTAGAGTCTCTTGCTGACCTACAAGTCTTTTTCTGGTTAAGCACCGCAATATTTATCAAGTCGTATAAAACATTTTGTTCCTGGAAGAGTCGGTCTCTGATCAATACTTGCTTATAGAATTATTTATTTATTTGATTTAAATTTTGTTTTATTCAACATCCAACAACGCAAGCGCTAATTACAGGACCAATACAAATATTGACATTAAACATTATAAAAACAGTAAAATGTAAAAAAATAATTGTAAGGAAGTAAGCAAAACATATGGCATCAGGGGAAAAACCCTAATAAGGACAGACAGGAAACATGAAAGACCAAAAATTGGCAATTATTGGACTTATCACTAGGGTGGCAAGATGAGTGTGGGGAAGGCAGGAGCACTTGCTTGACTTGGACTTTGAAGGCAGAGATGGGGTAAATGATGTGTTATCGTCCTGTCTTTGTATACAGTATAGCTCTTGGATTTGTTGCTGTTCTACCAATCGTCATCTACCCACTGATGAAGAGGATTACTTACTGGCCACAGGCTTTTCTAGGTAAGATATTTTCAATATTTCATGTTGTTGATCAAGGCCAAATTTCATAGAGCTGCTCAAGCAGAAAAAAATTGCTTAAACACTATTGGTAATTACTCCAAATAATTATTAGCACAAAACCTCACTTGGTTATGAGTAATGGGGAGAGGTTGATAGTAAAAAACATTGTGAGAAACGGCTCCCTCTGAAGTAACGTAGTTTTCGAGAAAGGTAATTTTCCACAAATTTCAATTTCGAGACCTCGGATTTAGAATTTGACATGTTTGAGATCTCGAAATCAAGCATCTGAAAGCACACAACTTCGTGTGACAAGGGTGTTTTTTTCTTTCATTATTATCTCGCAACTTCTATAACCGATTGAGCTCAAATTTTCACAGGTTTGTTATTTTATATGTTGAGATACACCAACTGAGAAGACTGATCTTTGACAATTACCAATAGTGTCCACTGTCTTTAACAGCCGTTAGAGCCATTTGTAGCCGCCATTTCTGATATAGCATAACTCCAAGTGGCATGGGTCAATTTCACAAAGATAGTCCTAACTTAAGGACTCTTTAAGAGTTATTCATAAATACCTCTGACAGTTTCGCTATTCCTTTATAGGCTCGGGCCTTTATCGCACGGCCACGACCCTGCCGGTTTTAAACGGCAGTTTAAGAAGTCGTCGCTACCCTTTTATTCCCTTATTAAAAACATAACGCTAGTCATTCATGTCCTAAGTTAGGCAACACGTCCCATCTCAAGATAAGACTAGTCTTAACTCTTTGTGAAATCCACCCCTGGTCAAGTTGGGTCGTCCGATTAAACCAATTTGGACTCTGATGCAAGTAAAGTGTTCCTTGATTGAAAACAACTAACTTTAATTATTGTTGAATTTGTTTTGATACAGGCTTGACGATCAACTTTGGAGCTCTGATTGGCTATTCAGCAGTACATGGGTCATGTGATTGGAGCATTGTACTGCCTCTCTACATGTCGTGTATGGCGTGGACTTTGGTCTATGATACCATCTATGGACATCAGGTATGTACCACTCAATATTTCTTGTCTAACATTTGGACTCATCTATGCCCAACTTCATGGCTCTGCTCACTGCCGAATTCTACGCTTATGATCACCATTCTCCGCTTACTCTGATAAAGCACCAAATTTCGGCGCTAGCTGTGTAAGCGTAGAATGGCTAGTGTCAGTAATATAGAGTACACATGTGCACAAGCAAAAACTCCCTGCTAAACTGTGAAATAAGCTTGATGTATGACTTTTTAAGTCAGCCTGGTGAAGAAAATCAGTGTTATTGTGTCTAAATAAAATCCTGTTCTTTGATCTACTTCTCTAGTGTTGAGGACACTGTTCCTAAAAGCATTGTGAAATCTAAACCCCAGGGGTTGCCAAAAGCTGGAAATGCCATCTTTTTAACTTACCTCTTAAAATTGTTGCCCTAGTTTCAGATTGTTGTTGTCGGCAATGACTCTCACCTCTGACTTGATTTGTCTTTATATAACACCCAAGAAGATCCTTGCCATTGACTGGAGGATTGTCCATCACATGATAGCAAATAAAGGGACCATTGGCCGCTACGTCATTCACCGTGCATTTTTTTAAATTCCATCCAATTTGTTCTTTTGCAAGAAAGTTTCACCATCCAATCAAAATGAGTGTACAAAGATCTACTTGGATGTTATACATGTATAAAACAAATATTGAGTGTTTTTCATTCGTGCAACTCATGAAAATAATCACACCATTGCACTCAAAAACTTTCATTCATAAATACCCCAGGCAATTTCGCTATTCCTAATGGTGGAGAGCCCGTCACGTATGGGGGGGGGGGGGTTAAACGGTTGATAATGACCAGCTGGAGCTGTTTGTAACTGGCTGGCTTCCACGTGTCAGGCAGGCAAGCTCATGTATGTCCATGTTATTGCGCGGAACGCAATTAATAGCTAGTAGTAACAGCGTGTAATCTAATTCTAAACCCGCGTACACACAACCCACGTGCACTTACAAGATTTTTCACAAAGTTTTTGAAAAAATGTGTTCAAACCTCTAATTTTCGATTGTCGAAGTCTCTTTAATAGTATTTTTAAAAGTTTTTTAACAAAAAGCACCTTGTAGGGTCTAGGCCGTGCGATACAGGCCCGTTTAAGAACTCGTTGCTACCCTTTTATTCCCTTACTATTTGTTTACTATTCACCATCTATCTTGATCCCATTTCTATTCCATTAGGATAAGAGAGACGACATGGCATTGGGTCTTAGATCTACATCCATCAAGATGGGTGAGAACACCAAGTATTGGTTGACAGGATTTGGTGCCGTTATGTTGTCTGGTCTGACGACAGCTGGCATCATGGCAGAACAAACGTTGCCTTACTACCTAGCAGTAGCGCTCACTGCAGCTCACATTGGCAACCAGGTAAATAATAATAAGTCATATATAGCGCACGTATCTACCAAACAAGGTACTCAAGGCGCTGAGTATACAAACTTTCAGAAAGATAGGTTATTGCAGTGATGAATTCTGAGACCCTATTATGTAGAACCTTGTTAATATAAAGCTATGGAACTTAAAAACTGACTTGGTAACAAGCGTTGGAGAGCTGTTGATAGTATAAAACATTGTGGGAAACGACTCCCTCTGAAGTAACATAGTTTTTGAGAATGAGGTAATTTCTCACTAAAATAATAAAAGACTTCTAGCTAGAAGTCTGTTATTCCTATCTGAAAGCACACAAATTCGTCCAACAAGGGTGTTTTTTCTCTCATCATTTTCTCGCAACTTCGATGATCGATTGAGCAAATATTTTTACAGGCTTGTTATTTTATGCTTATGATGGGATACATCAAGTGAGAACACTGGTCTATGACAATTACCAAACATGTACAGTGCCTTTAAGCACAAAAACTAGCAAAGCACAACAAAAGTTATGCTAACCAGAATAAGATTACCAGCCAAAACAATTTTTGACTGGTATCCTGCTTGTTATTGCTAAGCATACATTTTTAAGCAGTATTTTCTGTTTGAGCAGCTCTATGAGATTGGCCTCAGACCCTCAGATATCTATTTAAAGTGATTTAGAAAGTCCGTAAACCTGGAACAGTTGTCATCCAATTTCCATATTTTTTCATTGTCAATCTGGTATTAGCTTCCAGACAAAACTTCCTCTTTCTTCGTGTCCTTACTGAATGAGTATTTTTTGTTTGTTTCTTCCACTACCAGGTGTGGACTGTGGACATTCACAATCCTGACGACTGCTGGAACAAGTTCTACTCCAATCGCAGGCTGGGTGCAATCATCTTTGCAGGTATTGTTGCAGGCACCTTGGCTAAAGCTGCATCTGAATCAGCCGATGGTAAAACGAAGACAGACAATAGCAGTAAAATACAGGCATGATACTCATGATATTCATTTTGCGGCACTGGAGACTTTTGGTAATTACTCAAAATAATTTTAGCATTATAAAAACTTACTTGGTAACGAGCAATGGAGTGCTGTTGATAGTATTAACATTGTAAAAAACGGCTCCCTCTGAAGTAACGTAATTTTTTAAGAAAGAAGTTCATGTAATTTCTCACTAAATTATTTGAGTTGAATTCGAGACCTCAAGGGATAGAATTCAAGTCATCTGAAAGCACACAACTTGTGTGTCAAGGGTGTCATGGCAACTTCGATGACAAATCAAATTCGAGTGTCCACAGGTTTAATGTTTTATGCATTATGTTGAGATACACCACGTGGGAAGTCTGGTCTTGAACAATAACCAAAGGTGTCCAGTGCCTTTAAGTCTGATTTCCAATTGTTTTTGCCATGCACAAATCTTTAAAATTGGTATAAATTAGCCTGAAAATTCTATAAGCCAAGACCATATATGTACATGTTGGTCAGGCCTAGTAGTCCTGCCCTCATTCCTACTTGGTTTCACCATGGAGGAAGGAAGAGAAGGATCTCGAACGAAGGGACTTCAAAAGTCGAACCTGCGGTACCGCGGTCGTTTAACGACACCTCGTTATCACCCACACACCTTAAACAGACAATGGGCGACCTGGCGTATGTGAGTTTGTGCGTGTGACTTGGTTCTGCACTCAACCATGGTGTCGTATGTTGCATGGATATAATACAGAAAAAACAACTTTTTTGAGACCTGATAAAAATTGTTTACACTTGTGCCCACCAAATCGAAAAACACAATTGAATACCAACCACCCTCGTGTGCTAATACCAAAATTTTGAACCACCGCTAGTGACCGGAAAGTCACAAAAAATGTTAAAAATATGCCATGATGTTTCAGTGAAACACCGCAAGCGGTAAATGAAAACGTGTATATTCACAATTCTTGTCTCCAATGATTCAACTTAACACGAAGGCAACGGTGCAGAGCGGCGGTACCGCACGTTCTGTACAAAGAGATCTAATCCTGCTCGTTAATCGGCCGTCCAGCTGGAGGTCTCCTATCTTTTTCCACTGGTCAAACGGGCAATGTCAGGGTATTCTTTTGTTACTCTGCAGTTTTGCGGGTCGTTCGAGCTCCTTCTCTTCCTTCCTTCATGGTTTTACATAACCCAATATCATGTCTGGCAATAGGAACTGTACATGATTGATTATATGTTAGATTATATATGTACAGTAGATCATGGATAAACAATCGAAAATAATAGACAGAACTTGTTTTATCATAAGGCTTTTGACTAAAAACTATTAAAATGCTGAGTGACCAGTGTGATTGACATCTCAACCACCTTGTGATTTTTTTTCTGTGGTTTTCTGTTTTTCATTTAAATATAAATATGAGAAAGTCAATTTTTTTGTGACGTCAAGAAAAATTATCGTTTTAGAGCCTTAAATATGTTGGGGCCTATTTTTTGTATTACTATATTTCCCAAAAGATGCAATGGAATAAGTAGAGCTTACTGCATCATTTTAGAGCATAAAATCTTAACTTTAAAAATGGCCCAAAATTGATAAAAATTATGGACTTTATACCCCTTGCATGCCTTGATAGTGTTTTTTCTTCAATTTTTCCCCCATTTTTCAAATTTCAATATTTCCTAAAACATAGCTCCTATCTCTGCCCAAGTGACATAAAGTGGCTTTAGCCTTGTGGTTTTATCAAATTTTGCCTGAAAATGTGGCTTTATCACAAAATGTGGTTTTATCAAAATTTTCCTAAAAATGTGGCTTTATATAATTTTGCTTGAAAATGTGAACAAGGCATAGCCTTGTGGTTTTATAACAATTTGCCTGAACATGTGGCCTTTATATAATTTTGCTTGGAAATGTGAACAAGGCATAGCCTTGTGGTTTTATCACAATTTGCCTGAAAATGTGGCGTTATTGTGGTTTCATCAAATTTTGCCTGAAAATGTGGTTTTATCAAATTTTGTCTGAAAATGTGTACAAGGCTATATAGCCTTGTGGTTTTATCAAATTTTGCTCGAAAATGTGTACAAGGCTTATATAGCCTTGTGGTTTTATCAAATTTTGCTTGAAAATGTGTACAAGGCTATATGTAGCCTTGTGGTTTTATCAAATTTTGCCTGAAAATGTGGTTTTATCAAATTTTGCCTGAAAATGCGTACAAGGCTATATAGCCTTGTAGTTTTATCAAATTTTGCCTGAAAATGTGGTTATATCAAATTTTGCCTGAAAATGCGTACAAGGCCTTGTGGTTTTATCAAATTTTGCTTGAAAATGTGTACAAGGCTATAGCCTTGTGGTTTTATCAAATTTTGCCTGAAAATGTGGCTTTATTGTGGTTATATCAAATTTTGCCTGAAAATGTGGTTTTATCAAATTTTGTCTGAAAATGTGTACAAGGCTATATAGCCTTGTGGTTTTATCAAATTTTGCTTGAAAATGTGTACAAGGCTATAGCCTTGTGGTTTTATCAAATTTTGTCTGAAAATGTGTACAAGGCTGTATAGCCTTGTGGTTTTATCAAATTTTGCTTGAAAATGTGTACAAGGCTATAGCCTTGTGGTTTTATCAAATTTTGCTTGAAAATGTGTACAAGGCTGTAGCCTTGTGGTTTTATCAAATTTTGCCTGAAAATGTGGTTTTATCAAATTTTGCCTGAAAATGTGGTTATATCAAATTTTGCCTGAAAATGCGTACAAGGCCTTGTGGTTTTATCAAATTTTGCTTGAAAATGTGTACAAGGCTATAGCCTTGTGGTTTTATCAAATTTTACTTGAAAATGTGTACAAGGCTGTAGCCTTATGGTTTTATCAAATTTTGCCTGAAAATGTGGCTTTATCAAATTTTGCTATAAAATGTGTACAAGGTATTATTTAGCCTTATGGTTTTATCAAATTTTGCTTTAAAATGTGTACAAGGTGGGCCTTGCGTTTTTTATAAATTTCTGTTTTGTATGTACTAAAATAAAGGCTTATTTTTAGGGGTGAATCAATTTAAGTTTTGGTTGCCCTAAAGTCAAAGACTAATATCTCATTATTACTTGAGTTGTCTACTTGGCTGCCATATTGGAACACAGTGCAGCAATGGGTGTGTATTATTTTGACACCTAATTTCATATGCGCAAAAATACTTAGCTAAAAGCGTTTTTATACATACCCAATTGCACTGTATTTAAACATGGTGGCCTGAGGGTCCATCTTAACCCGATGGAACCCACCCCCACACTGTAGGGGGGCTAACATTGGTCCTTATAGTGTGGGGTTGGGTTCCATCGGGATAAGGTGGGCCTTCCATATTGTAATTGGGGGGGGGGGGGGGGGGGCGGTAGGTTTGATGCAAATAAAACACAAGTTACAAGGAGAGTTCTGTTCAATTTTTTTTATTCAAAAATTTGGCCAAAAAAAAAGCAGAGTTGTGCAAACACCTCGGCCACCTGGAACTCGTGATGACCTAAGGCCCAAGTGCAATGGTTGATATGTTCTCTGTTCAGTGAAGTTCAATTAGATGTACTCCTAGTGTCTACTTCAATGTTGTAACGTCTCACAAAATATACACAAGCTAGACGCAATTTTGCGCTGTGTTTTTAACGCAAACACTTGGCAGAAGGTAGTTGTTGCTTGCTTAAATGAACTGGTGCCCCCAAGGGCCAAAGATTTCACCGATTGTTGTCTTGCAACCAAGCTGCACTGGTGGTGCCAAGAGATGTCTACGCTTGTTCCGATGGGATCCTAACTCGACGGATGATGACGACTCCCATCCAGATGATGATGTGCTGGTCGGAGAAACAAGTTCTGCAATGGCCACTAATTTCCCCCTTGCTTTTCATGGGGCTGCAATTTGACGTTCGGATGTAGTAAACTAACAAAATTACTACAAATGAACTTGTTTTGGGCCAACTTTGATTGAATACAAAGTTGGCAAGTGTTTAAAACACATGGCATGTACCAGAAACTTTGAGGAAAATGCTTGACATATTGACGCAACCATCGCAATTTTATTTAACAGTTTCAGTAAGCTGAATAGTGTAATTTTCTCCCTACATGATTGCAAATAAATGATAACAAAGATGACTTTGGATTTATATAACATGTACCTTCCTAAAAGCCTTGTGAAAAAGCAGAAAATAAGCCACACCAGGGGAAGTATGGGTAATTCAAAACACATGTGAAAATGTAGAGAATTACACCTCACCAGGGGAACTATGGGTAATTCAAAACACGTGTGAAAGTGTAGAGAATAAGCCACACCAGGGGAAGTATGGGTAATACAAAACACAAGTGAAAGTATCTAGAGAATAAACCACATTTGGGATTTATTGGTAATTCAAAACACATGTGAAAATGTAGAGAATTAGACCACACCAGGGGAACTATGGGTAATTCAGAACACATGTGAAAATGTAGAGAATTAGACCACACCAGGGGAAGTATGGGTAATTCAAAACACATGTGAAAATGTAGAGAATAAACCACACCAGGGGAAGTATGGGTAATTCAAAACACATGTGAAATAAGAGAATTAGCCACACCAGGAGAAGTATGGGTAATTCAAAACACATGTGAAAGTGTAGAGAATAAGCCACACCAGGGGAAGTATGGGTAATTCAAAACACATGTGAAAGTGCAGAGAATAAACCACACCAGGGGAAGTATGGGTAATTCAAAACACATGTGAAAGTGCAGAGAATAAACCACACCAGGGGAAGTATGGGTAATTCAAAACACATGTGAAAGTGCAGAGAATAAACCACACCAGGGGAAGTATGGGTAATACAAAACACATGTGAAAATGAAGAGAATAAACCACACCAGGGGAAGTATGGGTAATTCAAAACACATGTGAAAGTGCAGAGAATAAACCACACCAGGGGAAGTATGGGTAATTCAAAACACATGTGAAAATGTAGAGAATACGCAACACCAGGGGAAGTATGGGTAATTCAAAACACATGTGAAAGTGCAGAGAATAAACCACACCAGGGGAAGTATGGGTAATTCAAAACACATGTGAAATAAGAGAATAAGCCACACCAGGGGAAGTATGGGTAATTCAAAACACATGTGAAAGTGCAGAGAATAAACCACACCAGGGGAAGTATGGGTAATTCAAAACACATGTGAAATAAGAGAATAAGCCACACCAGGGGAAGTATGGGTAATTCAAAACACATGTGAAAGTGCAGAGAATAAACCACACCAGGGGAAGTATGGGTAATTCAAAACACATGTGAAAGTGTAGAGAATACGCAACACCAGGGGAAGTATGGGTAATTCAAAACACATGTGAAAGTGTAGAGAATACGCAACACCAGGAGAAGTGTGGGTAATTCAAAACACATGTGAAAGTGTTGAGAATAACCCACAACAGGGGAAGTATGGGTTATTCAAAACACATGTGAAAGTGTAGAGAATACGCAACACCAGGAGAAGTGTGGGTAATTCAAAACACATGTGAAAGTGTTGAGAATAACCCACAACAGGGGAAGTATGGGTTATTCAAACACATGTGAAAAAGTAAAGAATAAACCACACATGGGGATTTATGGGTAATTCAAAACACATGTGAAAGTGTGGAGAATAAACCACACCAGGGGAAGTATGGGTAATTCAAAACACATGTGAAAGTGCAGAGAATAAACCACACCAGGGGAATTGTGGGTAATTCAAAACACATGTGAAAGTGTAGAGAATAAACCACACCAGGGGAAGTATGGGTAATTTGTCGCAAATGTGAAAATGTAGATAATTAGACCACACCATGGGAAGTATGGGTAATTCAAAACACATGTGAAAGTGTAGAGAATAAACCACACCAGGGGAAGTATGGGTAATTCAAAACACATGTGAAAGTGTAGAGAATAAACCACACCAGGGGAAGTATGGGTAATTCAAAAGACATGTGAAAGTGTAGAGAATACGCAACACCAGGGGAAGTATGGGTAATTCAAAAGACATGTGAAAGTGTAGAGAATACGCAACACCAGGGGAAGTATGGGTAATTCAAAACACATGTGAAAGTGTAGAGAATACGCAACACCAGGGGAAGTATGGGTAATTCAAAAGACGTGAAAGTGTAGAGAATACGCAACACCAGGGGAAGTATGGGTAATTCAAAACACATGTGAAAGTGTAGAGAATACGCAACACCAGGGGAAGTATGGGTAATTCAAAACACACGTGAAGTGTAGATAATAAACCACACCAGGGGAAGTGTGGGTAATTCAAAACACATGTGAAAGTGTTGAGAATAACCCACAACAGGGGAAGTATGGGTTATTCAAACACATGTGAAAAAGTAAAGAATAAACCACACATGGGGATTTATGGGTAATTCAAAACACATGTGAAAGTGTGGAGAATAAACCACACCAGGGGAAGTATGGGTAATTCAAAACACATGTGAAAGTGTAGAGAATACGCAACACCAGGGGAAGTATGGGTAATTCAAAACACATGTGAAAGTGTAGAGAATACGCAACACCAGGGGAAGTATGGGTAATTCAAAAAACAGGTGAAAGTGTAGAGAATACGCAAATAAGACCAGGGGAAGTATGGGTAATTCAAAACACATGTGAAAGTGTTGAGAATAACCCACAACAGGGGAAGTATGGGTTATTCAAACACATGTGAAAAAGTAAAGAATAAACCACACCAGGGGATTTATGGGTAATTCAAAACACATGTGAAAGTGTGGAGAATAAACCACACCAGGGGAAGTATGGGTAATTCAAAACACATGTGAAAGTGTAGAGAATACGCAACACCAGGAGAAGTGTGGGTAATTCAAAACACATGTGAAAGTGTTGAGAATAACCCACAACAGGGGAAGTATGGGTTATTCAAACACATGTGAAAAAGTAAAGAATAAACCACACATGGGGATTTATGGGTAATTCAAAACACATGTGAAAGTGTGGAGAATAAACCACACCAGGGGAAGTATGGGTTATTCAAAACACATGTGAAAGTGTAGAGAATACGCAACACCAGGGGAAGTATGGGTAATTCAAAACACATGTGAAAGTGTAGAGAATACGCAACACCAGGAGAAGTGTGGGTAATTCAAAACACATGTGAAAGTGTTGAGAATAACCACCAACAGGGGAAGTATGGGTTATTCAAACACATGTGAAAAAGTAAAGAATAAACCACACATGGGGATTTATGGGTAATTCAAAACACATGTGAAAGTGTAGAGAATAAACCACACCAGGGGAAGTATGGGTAATTTGTCGCAAATGTGAAAATGTTGATAATTAGACCACACCATGGGAAGTATGGGTAATTCAAAACACATGTGAAAGTGTAGAGAATACGCAACACCAGGGGAAGTATGGGTAATTCAAAACACATGTGAAAGTGTAGAGAATACGCAACACCAGGGGAAGTATGGGTAATTCAAAACACACGTGAAGTGTAGATAATAAACCACACCAGGGGAAGTGTGGGTAATTCAAAACACATGTGAAAGTGTTGAGAATAACCCACAACAGGGGAAGTATGGGTTATTCAAACACATGTGAAAAAGTAAAGAATAAACCACACATGGGGATTTATGGGGAATTCAAAACACATGTGAAAGTGTGGAGAATAAACCACACCAGGGGAAGTATGGGTAATTCAAAACACATGTGAAAGTGTAGAGAATACGCAACACCAGGGGAAGTATGGGTAATTCAAAACACATGTGAAAGTGTAGAGAATACGCAACACCAGGGGAAGTATGGGTAATTCAAAAAACAGGTGAAAGTGTAGAGAATACGCAAATAAGACCAGGGGAAGTATGGGTAATTCAAAACACATGTGAAAGTGTAGTGCAACACCCCCAGACCCTTAGAACCTTGACATAAAACTGACCCTTGACCACTTCTAAAACCAACCAATTCAAAGCAACTACAATTTATAGGAATCCAATGTCATCTTTGGTATCAAAAGGCAATCAAATTGGTGTTCTTACTAGATATTTTTGTGTGAAGTGGCATGACCAAGCAGAAATTGTTTCTCCAGCCCTCACATCATCAACTGGATAGAAGTCCTCATCAACCCACCGGGTCCAGATTCCATTGGCTCAAATGAAGACATCTCAAGTCACCTTTCATGATCTCAATAGATCCCCAGTACAAACCTGTTTACTCAAAAACAAAAGAATGACGTGACCAACAAAAGGCTAAATAATAAGGGGCCCTCATCCCGACGTCTTGAGAGATCTTGCCGACCAGAACGTTTTAGGGACCAACCACTACCTTCCAGCTCAGGCCCTAGTATGAATGCATGCTTCCAAAAATGCTCGCTCCAGCTTGTGAAATTTTGTAAGGCATTACACCAGAGAAGGAGAACACTAGTTGTACATCAAATTGAATTTCACTGAACGGAGAACATACCTTCCATTGCACCCAAGCCCCCAGGACCAACACTTGTTCCAGGCAGCCGAGGGGGTCCACCAACAAGCACAGGTGTTTGCACAACTCTGCGAGTTTTTCAGAGGGTTTGGATGAGGCCCTAACATACATTAACAAAACTCATCAGAATGAGTTGCTCCTACACAATGAGTTCATGTTTTAAATCTTGAAAATTTCATTGAAAAAAACCTGACCCCCCCCCCCCAAAAAAAAAAAACCCACTGTTGTTTTCCCTTAAGACCTGACAAAATGCAGTTGTTTTTGATAGAAATGTCCATACCTCTGCAAGATACTGAATTTTCCATTTTCATGTTTGGTCAATGAAACAAAGTTAATGGCTTTGCTTGCAAGAAAAGTCATTACTTTTTGAAAATGTTACTGATTTTTCCACAGTTTTGTTTTAATGTTTGGTCAATGAAACAAAGTTAATGGCTTCACTTGCAATAAAAGTCATTTCTTTTTGTTAGCTTCACTCTTTTAAATTGTCTCATTTTTTGGTAGGAGCAACTCGTACATTTAACTTAAATAACACAAAGACATATAATTCAGATTTGATTTTTTAGTATTTTTTTTCTTCAAATCAAGATCTAAAAGTTTTGCAAAGTTTTATTTAAAGTGTCTTTGAACAGTTTCAATCAGAGTGCTCTCTGACTAGTAAAACTCTTTCCAAAGAAGACAACCAGAGTGCCCTGATTATCTGCAAAGGAATATTCGGACTGTTAAGTGCTGAAAATGTTTGTTAAACAATTCTTTTAACAGTTTCAATCTAGAGTGCCTCCGATTGGTAAAACTGTTTCCCAAGAAAACAATCAGAGTGCCCTGATTATCTTGCAAGGGAAGGTATCAATTATATTCATCCAAAAGTTATGCTAACAAAATTGTTTAAAATGCCTTTAAACAGTTTCAATCAGAGTGCTCTCTGACTAGTAAAACTGTTTCCCAAGAAGACAATCAGAGTGCCCTGATTATCTGCAAGGGAAGGTTTTTCTATGGTGAATTTGACATGTAAGTTTCTGAATTATATGTCTATGAGTGTGAAAAGGATGGATCTTTTAAAACTAAAGTGGAAAATTAAGTAACTTAGCACACAGGGGGAAGTGTGTGTTAGCCTAAACAACAATCAGAGTAGGCGAAAGTGTATGACAATACAACAGAAAGTGTCAGTTATTCACTAACGGAGGAAGTGTGAGAAACTCAGAGTAACACAAGGAAAAGTGTCAGCTACTCATTACACAAAGGAAGTGTGAGCAACTCAGAGTAACGTAAGGGAAAGTGTCAGATACTCGCTACACAAAGGAAGTGTCAGCAACTCAGAGTAACACAAGGGAAAGTGTCAGTTACTTGCTACACACAGGAAGTATGAGCAACTCAGAGTAACACAAGGAAAAGTGTCAGCTACTCATTACACAAAGGAAGTGTGAGCAACTCAGAGTAACACAAGGGAAAGTGTCAGTTACTTGCTACACACAGGAAGTATGAGCAACTCAGAGTAACACAAGGGAAAGTGTCAGCTACTCATTACACAAAGGAAGTGTGAGCAACTCATAGTAACGTAAAAGAAAAGTGTCAGATATTTGCTACACAAAGGAAGTGTGAGCAACTCAGAGTTACACAAGGGAAAGTGTCAACTCGCTACACAAACGAAGTGTGAGCAACTCAGAGTAACACAAGGGAAAATGTCAAATACTCACTACACAAAGGAAGTGTGAAGATAACTCAGAGTAACACAGGGGAAGTGAGAGCAACTGGGAGTAACACAGGGGAAAGTGTCAGTTTCTTGCCACACAAAGGAAGTGTGAGCAACTCAGAGTAACACAAGGGAAAGTGTCAGTTTATCATTACACAAAGAAAGTGTGAGCAACTCAGAGTACACAAGGGGAGGTGTCTGTAACTTACTCAACAAACAAAGGAAATGTGAGCAACTCAGAGTAACACAAGGTTAAGTGTTAGCAACTCACAAAGGAAGTGTGACACACCCTGGCACATCCTGAAACGTTGACTAATCTAAACAAAATATTTAACTAAATCAACAGGAAATACTTAGTCAAATTTTGATTGACTCTTAAGAATTTAGACACTAAAGTGTCTACTATTTCAGTCATGCAACTCTGTATTTTGATAAAAGATTTGACATTTCCAGAAATCAAGGCACAGCAAGATTTTGGGCTGTTTTTTTAAAACTTTTCTATGGCTGAGAAAACCAAAACCATACAAATCAGATATTGCATGCCTGTTGCTGATGTATGAGATGGGCAAAACCCCGCCTATCTAATACCCTCTGGGGAAAAATTCCCATCCGGCTCCACTATATGGCAACCAAGTTTGTCAACTCCATACATCAGCACATCTAAATTGAATGACCTAAATGAATGTGCTAGAAGAGAAACATTCTTCCAACTTAGCCTTTGACAACGTTTCAGTTTGTAAACTTGTTGGTTCACAACACAAGGGGAAGTTCCACCACAAGTTGGAAGTGCTAGAAAATCACTACACGGAGGAAGTGCAAAAAACTTTCAACACAAGGGAAAGTCTGAGCAAATCTACACACAAGGGAAAGTGTGACCAATTTACAACACAATTAATAACCTAAAATCTACAACTATATACAAACTACAAAAAAGGTAGAGGCATCGTTGAGGCATCGTTGAGGCATCGGTATTTAGGCATCCATGATGAGACATCGATGATGAGGCATCGGTGATGAGGCATCGGTGATGAGGCATTGGTGATGAGGCATCGGTGATGAGGCATCGGTGATATGAGGCATCGGTGATGAGGCATCGGTGATGAGGCATCGGTGTTTAGGCATCCGTGATGAGGCATCGGTGATGAGGCATCGGTGATGAGGCATTGGCGATGAGGCATCGGTGATGAGGCATCGGTGATGAGGCATCGGTGTTTAGGCATCCGTGATGAGGCATCGGTGATGAGGCATCAGTGATGAGGCATCTGCAGAAGATGGAAACAAATTAACAAGAAAAAGATAAAGATAGCAATCACCATTTATTAAGACATGCAAAATGATTCATAAAAGCATTTTCCTATAATCCTCGAAGGTACCGGACAGTATTGGTAATTACTCAAAAGAATTATAAGCATCAAAACTTACTTGGTAACGAGTGATGGGGAGCTGATGATAGTATACAAATATTGAGTGGCTCAGGCTAGAGTGGAATGGGAGCAATATTATCGCAAGGTAAAATTTGGACTGTTCCATTTCACGAGGCGAAGCCGAGTGAAATGGAACAGTCCAAATTTTACCGAGCGATAATATTCCTTCCATTCCACGAATTAAATCCACTCAATATTTGTTTTATATAACTGACATATAGATCTGTATAACATTATGGAATCACACAAATTACTGACAATGCAACAATCGGATCACAACCTTTTGCACAGGCACTCCTTTGTTTTAGCAGCGGCACGGCGGGCGCGCGCGATGGCGCTGTACTGCTCAAAAACATTGGGAACAAGGATGATCCTAACTGTCGTATGGGAAATGCTATTCCCCACGGGTGAATAGGTCTTTTTGATCGCCGGTGCGGATGGGAATAATAGTGAATGTTGCGTGAAGTAAGTTCCACCAATCAAATGACAAGGATCTGTATGTCAGTTATATAAGAGAAAGACTCTGCTAGGGTCGAAACGTCAGGCCATTAACTATTTTTTGCATTTATACTCTCGGTCCATTTGGTTGGTAAGTTGTTTGCAACAGCTAATTCTATTTTCTCATCAGTTATATAATATAAAACATTGTGAAAAACAGCTCCCTCTGAATTAACATATTTTGGGGAACAAAGTAATTTCTCGCTTAAATATTTGAATTTGATCTTGAGACCTCAGAATCAGCATCAGAAAGCACACAACTTGTGCGACAAGGGTGTTTTATTTTCTTCCATTATTATCTTTGCAAGAAAATGTCCATGAAAATTTAATTTTTCATCTCGTCTAAATAACTTATTGTGCAAAACTCAAAATTTTAAAAAGCTTAGTTTTTTCGTCTTCAAACCATGTATATTATAATATATTTGATTGAATTATCGCCGTTATTGGAGAACTCCATGTTGCGTCTTTTTTTTTTTACTCAATGAGCCGTGTTTTATTGACAGTTTTTAAATTGCCAACATCTGTGAAGGTTGAGCCTTCTTGGTTATAATACCAGGCAGAAATTGAAATTTGTTAAGAGATGGTCTGCAAAAAATGTTGGCGAGCAAACTGCTGGGCGTTGTTGGTATATTTATGATGGCAGACTACGCTGCTGTAAATGGGCCATGTTGGAAGCCATTCCCCCCTACTTGGAGCCAGTGGCAAGACAAATGCTACAAGATGCATGATGCCGACGTTACATGGGCAGAAGGCATTTTGTGTTGAGTTGGGTGGGTTAACTGTACCTCAATACAAAGAAGAGTTTACAACACCTCATCAACATGTGCAGCTGCAACAATTTCTGGATTGGTTGCAACAACATTCAAATAATAATAAATTGGGTGGTGGGGGGGCTAATCGTCCTTACTCTTAGCTAGAGCTAAATTGCGAAGGACGTGGCTACAACGTGTTCAAGAAGCAGGCATGCAAGGGCGCATTCAGCTGCCAGCCACATCAACCCATTATGACCACGGAGCACAGCCAAGATTGAAACTGTTTGATTTTTTCCTGAGGGAGGAAAACCGGATAGCCTGGAAAACCCTCGTGGCACAGCAGAGAACCGACGCACAATTCAACTCACATAACGGCCCCGACCCGGATCGAACCGGGGTCACCTTGGTGAGAGGCGAGCGCTTACGTACAAGCCAAACGTGCCACCCTAAAAGATGATGTTCAATACATGAATTAAAGTCCCTTTAGTTTCAATTTATGACAAATTGCCAAAACAAGGCGAAAATGCCATTCAGGGTGAGGGCTACAAGGAAAATAAGAACAAATCTTAAGTAAGAGGATTTCAACATCTTTTGACATTCCTCTTAATATTTGGTGGAAAACAAGATAATAATAATTGTGGCTTCTTATATAGCGCACATGTCCGTCACTCAGTGACGCTCCTGACGCGATAACATACAGTATTTCTTGCAAGATGTGGGACTACGTTGAATTATGAGACCTAATTCTGATAGCACCATGTAAATGCTTTACAAGGTGCTGTGGCGCAACTTGCTGCCGATCGGGTAGGGATATCCAAAGTGCAGTGGTGTGGCATACCATAATATTTAAAGGCGTACATCTGTGTTCAAAACTGGGAATGAGTTTATATAGTGGGAACCACAACAGACAAATTAAACAGACTCTGCAAATCTCGCATGTATCGAAACTGAGAAAACTCGAATGAAGACCACATTTTTGCTAAAACTCGAATGAAGACCACATTTTGCAAAAATCTTACTTTCATATATAAGATTTAAACATCAATAACATACGTGAAGAACAGAACGGAGCACAGATAAAACTCAGTATGGTTTTGACCAACTTGGTCCCAGAAGATCAAGTACGCAAAAGACTTGAACATTCTGACCCCTAAAAAACATATTGTTGTAAATCCCTCATGTTGTGTAGTCACGAAAAATTAACAGCTATCTAAACTGCTATCACCTCACAAACTACTTCAAGTTTACACTCCATCAAGGAATCTTCGATCAAGTTCCATGCTTCTCCTCATTGAAACCAAGTCTAGACACTCATGGGGTGACAGGTCTTTTTCTTCAGCTGCGCCACGCATCTGGAACTCTCTACCACTTAATCTTCGATCTTGTCTTTGTACCACAAAATTCGAATCTCTACTTATGTCACAGGTTTTCAAGGACTAATTTTGTTGTGTCTGTTTTTCTTTGTTTTTGTTGTTTGGGTTGCGCCTTGAACACCCAGCAGGGTGGATATGTGCGCATTACAAGTCTTATTATTATTATTATTATTATTATTATTAAACTGAGTGCCAAGCCATTACATCATTCCTGTAATTGCTATCACAGGAGCTGCTGTGAGAGTAGACTGGTGCCCTGTCCTTTCCACAGCTTTTGGCTTTGTGTACACATGTACATAAAATTTAACTGCGAATCTCCAGAACCATGAAAGCCATGTGAAACGATGCGAGGTCAAAAGCGATTATGTATGTGGGCTCAAAAGCAGATGCCACGAGCCTCTAAGTGAAAAAAAATACAGAAGATGTTCAGGCTACTGTGATAGGGGTTCAAGGTGCGATAGCGGTTAAGTAAGTGATAGTGCCCTCTGGTGGCGAGTACTGGTTCTAGGGGTGATGGCGGTTAATATAGCAGTAGACTGGCCCCTGACAGGTACATGTACTTGCTATTTAGATCCAGTGATATCATTGGATGAGCGTGCAGTGGCGTGAGTTTTCCATAGATGACAGTACACTACTGTCACAACCGCAACATCTATGTGGATCGAAACATCAAGTTGAAACCAACGGTTCTTTTCAGAACCACCCCAACTCATTTAGAGATTATCATTACATGGTGTTACCGCAAACCTTTCCATATCGTATTTCCACCATGCAAAATTTCAAATCCTACTTAATAATGTTTTCTTACCTTTGCCTGATACTCTGACATCTTGATGATCTTTAAGAGCATTCTGAAGCTGCTCAGTGAGAATTTTGATGTGTCCTTCTAGCTCAGAATGAAATGGATTAGACTTCTCATTTTCCAAGTTGCATTGCCATATCTAGAGGAAAATAACAAATAGAGAAGCTGTTGGTACTCATGAGTCACCTCGCTTAACATAGATCACAGGATGCATCACATCTTGATAAAAATACAGTGACACTCTCTGTGACAGTTTATGGTGTTTTCTCAACAAGTATTTAAACAAAAGTAAGGATCATTTATTGGCAACCATAATCGCCTTGGAACAGTTATAAAAATACATTTTTCATTGAGCAGTAATCATGAGAGAGTGGTCTCTCGCAGAGCAATAGTATCACGCTTTCTGAAAGCTCACAGAGTACTAAGCTTCGAGATAGTTAATTCTCTCTGAAATATTGGCTGAAGACCCTACAAATCATTCTTGCTTGTGTGTTGATTGTCGCAATCAATATCAGCCGATATGAAAGCGTTTTTAGGTCTGACATTCAAATTGAACGACCTATTTTAGATCATTTTCAAAGTTGGTTATTTGATGTGTTTACTGAAGAAGGAGGATCAGTATTATTCACATCGATGTGAATAATACTGATTTCACAAAATATCAAGTTGTAATTGTCAGGAATAAAACTCTTATAAAAAAGAAAACTCTGAACAGAACCATTTTTGTTACAACAACTTGACATTGGTGAACATAAAATGTTTATATGATTTCTAAATAATACATTCACAGTCTCTGCTTTTGTAGGTACACGCTTACTGGTGTTCAAAATGGCTGATTGTCTTATAATTCTAAATAAGTTTGGGTTGAAACAAGAACTGGCGCCCCGAGCAAACACATTGACAACATGTGGAGACCACCAACATAACAATGGATAACTCAGCTTGGTTGAAACCCTGCTCTAGTCAATTTTTGATTGTTCAACACCAAATATTTACAATTTATTACACTCTCAGTTTCCCTTGTGGTTTACTAAACGTTAGAATCTAAAATGAAAACTTGATACCACCAATTTATACCATTGTTTCCACATTCAACTTCTTCTTTCTGGTTCAAGAGCAGTTACACTGGTACAAAATCTTAGAACTAAAAATACATGTAGTCAATGTCTACTAATTGTTTGGCATTTAAACAATTGAGTGGGCTGGTGTGTAAACCTAATCAAGACAAACTCGATGTGATCTTTGACACAGCTATGCCGACACCCCTATACCTGTGTGTGACTTAAGCATCACAGTATTCATGATTGTATATATATAAAACACGTACTAATAATTGTACAGTTATGTGCTGGCAGAAGGACTTCAGGGCCAAAGCCAAAACTATCGTTTGTGTGACAGGACAGAATTTTATGTAGTATTTTCAGTGCATTTAACAATAGAACCATTAAACACAAATTAATTTATGGTGTGTAGACAAGAAACCAACTGACCCATCACCCAAGCAAGCTCCCCAAAAAAATTGAATATTAGTATTTAGTTTGTTGCCATAGTAACACAAATTTATTCGCGCGACAGGACGGATCGATAGAAACATGTGTTTGAAACATTCAAATTATCTTTTAAATTTTTATCAAATTGAATGCAACTAAATACATTGTTTTATTGCATAATCAAGTATATCCTCATATACTCTAACCTACAGAAAAAGAATAATTTTTGCATGTTTCTTTCTTTCAATTACTGGAGGATTAATTATGGTATACATGCGACAGGACGGAAATGTGACAGGACGGAATTTTGTTCACATGGTTTTAATCAACTATAACCAAAATAAAAATGGGTCTAATTAAATGTTTTTAATCCATTTTAAGCCAGTGTATAAATAACCATATAAAAACTTAATATAAAATGGGAAACTGACTAAATAATTCTGTCCTGTCGCACTTGTTTTCCGTCCTGTCGCACCTATTTCCGTCCTGTCGCACTTGTTTTTGTCCTGTTTTGAACACTACGGATTGCCTCATTAAGTTAATTGGAGGAATTAATTGAAAGCAAATATGCCTAAAGTGTCAAACACACTTGTCATTGATAGTTTGGAAGAATTCATACAAATAAATACAAAGTTAAGCATTTGAATATTAATTAATAGATTAAAAAATGCGACAGGGCGGAATTGATACCTTTAGATTTGCATATTCGCATAAATTAAAAAAGTTATTTTAAGTATTTGGTTTAGATACATGTGCTCCATGACCAGCTAGTCTATATACAAAAATAACAAAACTGACAAATCTGTTAATTAAGTTATTATAGTTTTAATTAATCATTCCGTCCTGTCGCACTCTAAGCGCTCGTTTCTCGTTTAAATCACTTCATAATTAGCATTTTAGGAGACTATATCGCATTTTCTTTTTATAATCCTGAAACTTTAGATATTACTCTACATAGCTACATACTTATTTCACCCAAAAGAAAGACTTGAAAACTTAGAGCTCAGGATGACCACTTTTGGCTTTGGCCCTCCAGCAGAAGTACGCCCGCTCGGCAGAAAGTTCTCAGCAATTAATTTTTTATTGAAAATGCTTAGAAAAAGCTGATTAATTTTTTACATTAATTTCTTAGGGGTAGTGAGACCATGTTTTTGAAGAGCCCTTTGCTTAATCAAAGTGTTTTGTTTGTGTGCACTGTCAGCAGTTGCCTCAAAGTTGGCGACAAATTGGCTTGAGTGACAATTGGCCCTTTAAGTGTTGTGATGATGAAGTCAAAGTGTATGTAAACCGGCCTTTTTTATACAACTCATAAACAGAACAAGAAACCTACCTTAATATCCTAGTTTTTAATAGTTTACAGAGTTGAGGTATGAGGCTTGTAGTAGAGAGATGCTGAAGTGTGTTAAGTCATGATGAGGCTGCAAGCCAGTGATCTCATCACAGCAGTGGTGCATGAAACAGCTGCTTCTCAGCATCTTAATGAACCTGTAAACAGATATCAAAGAATAAAGAATGGTATGAATTCTAAGAGCCACTGATTAAATTTTTATACTAGTCTTTATACAAGCAATGTTATAAACATTTCCTGTCCGATTTGTGAGCAGCTGAATTTAAACCAATAAATAGTCTGTTTAGTAGCCTTGCTCAAGGCAGTCGCATTATTCGCTCCGAAAAGACGCCGCTGTAAACCCACCCGTATACCCTGTGCGTGGTGCGTGTAATCACTCCGCATGACCCACCCATATACACACTGTCACATCGTACGACTACTGTGCACACAAGTCGTCCACACTCGTACCACTAGCCGCATGCGGAGGCCGTCAGGCCGACAGCCTCGTCGGGTCTGTAACTTCCGGGTTTAATGTGTTTCATGAAAAAAAATTCCACTAGTGGAAAAAAATGGGGGGGCTCTCGGATATGCTAGTATGCAGCTCATGAATTTGTATATCTTTCGTCAGACCTATCAGACAACACAGGATGTGAGGCAAATGAATTTTGACGTCCAATCACGCACTTCCCTTATCACGACCTTTGGACCCTATCATGCTCAATGAGCGTCCCGACCCCGTGGTGGTGGTGTGTGATGTAAACATGTCTCGTCTTTTGCGGGCATTATGGTAATGAGCTGACCGTGGGAACTCTTCGTAATGAGGTCAGTTGCTTCAACACAGACCCTCTCAGTCACGACAGTTGAAAATGTTATTAACTTACCTGTTTAGGGTGTGATGGCCGCACACCATTTCTACAACCAAACATATTGGCTGCCCCATCATTTCCGAATCCTGCAAGCTGGTTCTTTAGGTCAAGGTTGTTCTCTTCAGCAAACTCCATGATCTTCCTAGTTAATGCGTCAGCAGTAACAGAACAAACCTGAAATTATTCATTAAAAAATACACAAGAAATATCTTTTAAAGCCATAGGACACTTTCGGTAAACATATTGTCCAAAGGCCCACACTTCGTGTATCACAACTTTATAAAATAACAATCCTGTGCAAATTTAGGCTCAATTGGTCATCGGAGTAGGGAGAAAATAACGGGAAAACCCACCCTTGTTTCCGCGCGTTTTGCTGTGTCATGGCATGTGTTAAAAATAAATCCGTAATTCGCGATGTCGAGAATTGATAATTGTTTTAATGTTTTCTCAAAAAGTAAAGCATTTCTACAATAATATTTCAAGAGAAGTTTTTCACTATTACCTTCTGTAAACCCTGTAAGTTATTCGTATATCTGTGAACTTTCATTTTTTTTCCGTTCCGAAAGTGTATTTCTTTAACCTGAAATTAATTTTGTCAAATTATTGGTTGAAAATGCGAGGGGTTTCCAGACGTGGTTCCCAGACGCGTGGACATATGTTTTTGTACACAAAGCATGGATCGGGTATTGTTTCTGTCCGGGACGACTGTGTGCAGATAATTCTCCACGTTTGTCCTGGGGGAAAATAAACGCGCACATTTGTCACGTGTCCTGACCTTGCGACGCGTCGAGTCGGGGACAACCGTCATTTGTAGTGTAGTGGTAAAGCTGAGTAGTTGGGGACTGAATTAGGGTAAGAATTATTTGTTTACAATTTTTGAGATTGCAGAGTGGATTTTCTGTCGCCCCCTTGGTCATTGAGAGTTCAAAGGACACATAGAGCCTAATTTTGGCACGTAAAAAAAGAAAAAAAAAAGAAGAAGGATTTGCGCAAACAAAATTAAAAGAACCATAAAAAGCAGAAACATTATTGCCGTTAGAGATGTTCGTCTATGAGGTTACAGGATACCATAGCGGAACAAAACCTCAAAGTTCTAGAATTGGAGTAGAGTTCCTCCACTGTCCAGTTTTCAACGTATCATGGCGTTTTCTTTGAATAGGAAAACAAATAATGATGCTATATTATAGAGCTGGGCGAATAGTGAAATTTGGTATTCGGTCAAAGCCATTGGACACTTTCGATAAACAGTATTGTCCAACGTCCACACTTCGTGTATCACAACTTATACATAAAATAACACACCTCTGAAAATTTAGGCTCAATTAGTCATCGGAGTCGTGAAAAAATCACGGGAAAACCCACCCTTGTTTCCGCACGTTTCGCCGTATCATGACATGTGTTTAACATAAATCTGTTCTTCTTGATAATTGTTCTAATGCTTTCTCAAAAAGTAAAGCATTACATGGAATAATATTTCAAGTCTTACACCATTATCTTCTGTAAACCCTGTAAGTAAAGTTATTTGTAAATCTGTGAACTTTAAATTTTTGTTCTGCTCATAAAGTGTCCAATGGCTTT
The DNA here is from genome assembly GCF_902459465.1 of Asterias rubens. Classification (NCBI taxonomy): domain Eukaryota; kingdom Metazoa; phylum Echinodermata; class Asteroidea; order Forcipulatida; family Asteriidae; genus Asterias; species Asterias rubens. The sequence goes on along the minus strand of NC_047069.1, from coordinate 11,794,948 downwards.
AACATTTATAATGAAGCGTATCAATAAACGTTGGTAATTGAATCACCAAGCCAATGTTTTAATTTTAATATTTATAATAATATTGATTAATATATTATTATTTATTGGGTTAAAAAAAAATTATCCAAATATATTTAAAAAAAATGTTATTAGAAAATGGTATAAATATGCACATGGCAGGGCTTCTTTAAACCTCTGTTTTTTTTTCTCTAGAATGCGCAACAGAATGTTCAGTCACATGTTTGATGAAACTTATCCGGTGGACAAATGTTTGTATTATTCTAGCCCTATATAGGACTCTTTCTCTGTACACAGATACAGAGTCCTAACTATTAAGGCCCGTTTCTGGGGCGGGAAATTTCCAAAGCTTCATAACTCAAATCTTACCTGCAACAAGCCACTAATTTCAACAGATTCACATTCCATGGTGGCATCTATTTTTCTGCGGTGGGTTTTGGTCGTCATATATTCTTCACAAATTCGTAATTTTCGTGAAATAATGCAGCTCTGAACGTTAAAACAAATCCGTTTTTTTTGGTTTTCTCACAGTGTTGTCTGCTGCCGTGCATACGCGTTTACATTCGCGTGCAAGAGACTGCACAGCGCTAACAAGCAAACGCAACGCAAGATTTGCGCATCCTACGTCATGCGTCTTGCGTACCCACGGCAGACTGAGAGAATACAAACAAAAATGGGAGTTTCTTAACGATGGGAGCTGCATTATTTCATGAAAATGACGAATTTGTAAAGAATATATGTAGACCAAAACCCCCCGCAGAAAAATATATGCTGCCATGGAATGTGAATCTGTTGAAATTATTGGCTTCTTGCGGGTAACATTTTCTGCCCTTGAAATGGACCCTGATATCCAGGACGTCACTGTAGTATAATACGAAAGTATAAGGCCGCAAGGGCTAGTATTATACTAACTAAACCTATATTCATAAATACCTCAGACAGTTTTGCTATTCCTATTGGTGGAGAGCGCGTCACGTGGGTGTGTATAAACCTTTGTTTATGATCAGTAAAAAGTGTTGAAACATGGGCGTGACACACGAGCTTGCACCTGTTCTTATAAGACAGTTTCTTCATTCCTATTGGTCAAGAGCAACGGCTGAAACAGTTGTGCCACGTAAGGCGATACGCGTGATGCGCACAGCATTCCCTTATAAGGAGTTGTTAACCCAAGGGCGGCGGAGGGCTTTACAATTTCATAGCTGGAGGGGTGTTGCGTTGAAAGAAATTATTGAACAATTATAATTTTTGCATTAATTTCACTTTTGACCAAAAAGTGTTGATGTTTTTGACCGAAAAGGTATTTACGAATGGGAATCAAAGTGTGTTGAATCGGTTTTCAACTAGTGGTTTAAACCTGCCAAGGCCTGGTTCTTGATAATTTACCTCGACTTTGTCTCGGTAAAATTATCAAGAACCAGGCCTCGATGGGATTAAACCACGTGGCACTAGTTGAAAACCCCTTGACCACACATTGATTCCCTTAATAAAAATATGGCCCTAACATTTACATTATGACACATTTTTGTACCTTGTATTGTATAGTGCTGGGCTAATAGTGAAATTTTGGTATTCGGTTACTGCTGGCCAACTATCCGAAATTAACCGTATATTTGAATAGTTTTTTTTTTGCCGCTAGAGGGCGCTTTCTAAATATATATATTTTTTGCCGCTAGAGGACGCTGTTCGTTTGTGAATGAGATCTTATGGGCGGATTGATATTAGTTTTAGACGAGTGTCACTCGGTTCATTCATAAAAATAACCGAATCTAATTTAAAGATGGCGATTTGCTTTTTCTTTTGATCGTGATTGACTCTACATGAAGGAAAACGTTCATAATCTTTGAACAAATTATGTCAGAAATGTCATTGTTTAAACTCTTCACGGAGGTGAGCATAGTTTATACTTAATTTATGCTGTTTTATGCTGTCTTAATAATAATAGAAGTTTCATAAGGATTCAAACAAAACATTCCTATCAGTTGTCGCACGACGTTCACGGACATTTATTTGGATATCAAAGAATATCCGGTTACTTGGTTGTATATTACAGGACTATCCGGTTTATAAATAGGTATTCGCGCCCTTTGTGGATATCCGGTTAAGAAAAAAAAGGCATTCGCGGTTACGAATAGGAAACCTATTCGCCATTAACCGGATATTCAAATTAATTGCCTAGGACTAGTAGTATTGTATTGTTACTATTTGATAGTATTGTAGAACTAGAAATGCCTAAATAAAATACCAAACTTTTTGCATTTTATACAACAAGTCAAGTGCAACTGCAACTAAATAATAATAAAATAATATTAATAACAAACCAGTGGAGCCTTACGTGTTTCTTAGTTTTACAAGGGAGAGGAGACTCTTTGCTTGGCAAGTCAAACCACAAACATTTTATCTACTACGTACTACTAGAGACTCGACTGTTTACATCGCGCACGATACGAGTTGACTTGGGTACGAGATTAATTTAATGGGTACGAGTTCACTTTTTGGGTACGAGTTGAATGATAGTGACAACAAAAATAGGTTTTTAATTTACAATTTTGAGTATTAAAACTGTGCCCCACTACATCCAGATCAACACCTAAGTGATCTACAACCTATGTTTAGTCTTACTTATCATTAAACCTAGCGAATAAATTCTTACTTACCGTTGTTTCTGACGAAATTTAAAAACCAACGTGGGCAGGCAAAACCGGGGAACACCGATTACAAAAAACGCGCATAAATGAACACAGCGCCCTCTTGGTTCGAATTTTTTTTAAGACAGCGCCCTCTTGTTCTAAAAAAATTACATACGAATTTTTCTAGTAAAGGAACTTTTAGGCCTCAATTTCGAGGTTTATGTTTTCGGACTTTGACTTTGTTTCCAAGAAAAACCATACAAACAAAGTGCATTTCAGTAAATTGTCCAAACAACACAACTTTACAAAGAGTGAAAAGTACACCTATAGAGTCCCGTGATATAACTAGAATGCCCCCCTTCCATTTTTCTCTGGGGTGCTACAAAAATGCCATGAATAACCAACTGGGGAGAGTTGTGTTTGTTAATCCATTAATTGCTGATGTAAAGTTTCAAATAACTTGAATATGGGTTCCAATAATTATTATAAATTTAGATTGGTGATAATAAACTTGGTTTTGTTTTAAATGGAAATCCCGGGGCTCACGGCTGCTATAATAAAATATTTTAAAGGCAGTGGACACTATTGGTAATTAATAAAAATATTATTGTCATAAAACCTTTCTTGAATAGTATTCAAGGCAGGTTTTCAGATAATAATTATTTTTACGAGTTATGGGGAGAGGTTGATTATATAAAACATAGTGAGAAACAGCTCCTTCTGAATTGACAAAGTTTTTGAGAAAGAAGTAATTTTCCACGAATTTGATTTTGAGACCTCAGATTTAGAATTTGAGGTCTCGAAATCAAGCATCTAAAAGCACACAACTTTGTGTGACCATGGTGCGACAAGGGTGCTTTTTTCTTTCATTAATATCTCGCAACTTCGACGACAGATTGAGACCAACTGTGAAGACTAGTCTTGACAATTACCAATAGTGTTCATTGTCTTTATTTTTTGGTAGTAAATGTTACACATAAAGACAAATCTTTTCAACCAAATATCAATTGACTAATAATGTTGTAATTTATTACAAATTTTGAATAAAGCAATTCATTGCAAAAGGAGTAGCATTCATCATGTCTTCCACAAACAACAGAAGCAATCGATTGTAAGGATCGATTAAAGACACAACAAACAAAACATTGTTTTGAAATAAATTCATTTGTTGAAATAAATTCATTTGTGCAGAGTACAAACAAGTTACCAGCCAAAGTTTATGTCATACTTCAAAACTGTTCCCTTGTTTTTTCCCAAAAAATTTGACAATCACATCATAGCTCTTTTATCTTAGAAAAGGTTTATTGTTTTCAATGTTACGAATGTGTTCAAAATTGTGTAATAATACTTTCAGAGGCAAGCAAGGCTTATCATCCTCACTTGGAGCTGATAAGTCTGAAAAGGAACAGGGGCCAATTTCAAAGAGATTCTTAAAGACACTGGACACGTTTGGTGTTGTCAAAGACCAGTATTTTCACTGACGAAGTGTATCCAAACATTTGCATGAAATAAATAAAAAATGTGAAAATTTAATTGGTCCACAAATTTACGAGAGATTAATGGAAGAAAAAACACCCTTGTCGCACAAGTTGTGTGCTTTCAGATGCCTTGTTTAAGAGAAAAATTACTTCTTTCTCAAAAACGATGTTACTTCAGCTTTCCATTTCTCGCTACCAATTAAGTTTTTATGCTAATAATTATTTTGAATAATTACCAATAGTGTTCAGATTCTTTAAAGACACTGGACACTATTTGTCAACAACCAGTCTTCTCACTTGGTGTATCTCAACATATGTATAAAATAACAAACCAGTGAAAAATTGAGCTCAATTGGTCGTCGAAGTTGCGAGTTAATATTTAAAGAAAACAACACCCTTATATCTCATAAAGTTGTGTGCTTCCAGAAGCTTGATTTGGAGACCTCAAAACCTAATTATGAGGTCTCGAAATCAAATTTGTGGAAAAATTACTTCTTTCTCTTACAAATCCATGGTGAAATATGCAGCACTATGAAATTGGTCGATGGTTCACTTGACCATAATTGCTTCTCTGCGCCCAGGAGTAAATGGGTACATGTGAAGGCAGAGATGGTTCACTAAAAGGGTCTGGGTATACTTTTTGTAGGACACAAAACAGGATGTCCACAGATCTACATCAAATTCACACAGTTTGAAGATAATGTTGGTAGAAAGATTCCCTTAGAATATTACTTGTTGAGGTGCTGTAGTTTTTGAGAAATGAGTAAAAATAGTGAAACAAAAGAGTGTTCGTCTCATATGAGTCAAATTATTTTAGCATGTAAAAATGTATTTTCATGACGTTTTACTCATTTCTCAAAACTACAGCACCTCAGTAAGTTATGTTTTAAAGTAAGCTTTCTATAAGTATCATTATCTTCAAGCAGTGTAAGTTTAATCTAAATCTAAATGGGTACCTGTGAAGGCATAGATGGTTCATCTTGTTTCCAACGCCGAGTTAGCCTAGGTATTCAAAGCATTCCCTGGTAAAGATACTTTTGTTTAGATGAAAAGTATAATATTTTCTACTTTAAAGGCATTGGACACGTTTGGTAAAGTTCACAGACCAGCTTCTCACTTGGTGTTTCTAAACATAACCTGTAAAATATTAATTATTTGTCGAAGTTGCGAAAGAATAATGGATGAAAAAACACCCTTGTTGTACAAGTCGTGTTTTTTTCAGATTCTTGATTCAAATATTTGAGTGAAAAATTACTTCTTTATCAAAAACTATGTTACATTCAGAGGGAGCCGTTTCTCACAATGTGTATTATACATCAACATCTGTCCGTTGCTCATTACCAAGTAAGTTTTTATGCCAACAGTTATTTTGAGTAATTACCAATAGTGTCCAGTGCCTTTAGTGTAGTAAAACCCGAATATCAAAAAGATTGTGACAACTTTCTCTCTGCCGTCTTTGAAAAGAGAGATAAACCAACAAGCATTAACCAAACTCAGTTTGTGATCCCTTGCTGCACAGCAGTAAATGATTGTACAGCTTCTGACTATCACCGGTGCACCCACAAACAAAGATACTGCTGCAAATTCAAACTCTGGTGTTTCTGATCAGCAGAGTGTGGGTTCAAATCCACCAATGGTGACACTTGTGTCCCAATACAAGACCCATGCTTCGGAGGGGATGAAAGCCGTTGGTCCCATCTGTTGTGAATGCATGTAAAAGAACCCAGTGCACTTACCGAAAAGAGAAGGGGTTTGCTTTGCCCTGGTGTTCCTCGCTGTGGCTGCTGAATGCGCTGTAGCACCTTGTGAAACCCTTCTAAGGTGCTACATACTTGGGTCTCAGAATTCATCCCTTCATTAACCCATCTTTCTGAAAGTTTGTATATACTCAGCGTCTTGAGTACCATGTACCAAGGGCTAGATAGCTCAGTTTAATGCGCACCTGCTATCGATTTTACAAAACTCTTCCTAACTTAAGACTAATCTTAGGACTTGGGACGAGTCCCAACCCTGCACTGTAGCATGCAGACCTTAAGATTAATCCTAAGTTTGGCAAGTTACTCTTCCTAACTGGTCGTCCTAACTGGAGATAAGACGAGTCCTAACTCTTTGTGAAATCAACCCCAGTTGATATTCCAGAATTTGTTGGATCAAATCCTACTCTATTAGCTCAATCCCAAATCTTTAAAAAAGATTACATTTTCTTCCGCTGACTTCTGTACACTTTGTGCCTGCAGAAAAGTCCAGGCTCTTTAGCTCTCTTGTAAACATCATGCAATGCTACGAGTCACATCATCTTATAGTGCAGTCTGAGTAGTAAAACTCGACTCGCTACTCAAGTATTTATCGATGAGCTCTTGATGAAGTGGTCAAAGTATTTCAGGACTTGCTTTTGCGTCATGGAGGATGCCAAGGTTTTTCTCTCCACACGCTGTCATCAGTAAACTGGCACTGTGAGACTACGACTAGTTGCCCTGTAAATCAAGAAAGGGTAAAACAAAATTTGATTATCTAGCATCTGTAAAACTTGAGAATTTAAAAATATGGCGAGTCGTGGTCGAGCAGATAACAGCACCGAACTCAAGCTGTGGTGTTTCTGATCAGCAGAGTGTGGGTTCGAATCCCGGTCATGACACTTGTGTACTTAAAAGCAAGACACTAAACCAGTATTGCTTCATCCTTCACATGGGATGTAAAGCCGTAGGTCCTGTGTATTGTGAATACACAAAAAAGTGTTCCATGTTTGATTGGCTGCATATAGCACAAAAGCACCTTGTAAACTATTACATGGTGCAATGTAAATCAATATAAATTATTGTGAACTTACCCTATCAGGTTTTTTACATTTTCAAATTAAGCTCCTACCTTGGGTCAAGTGATATAAAATAGCATCAGTAGAGCCTACTGCATCATTTTAGAGCATTACAACTTTTAAACAAATGGCCCAAACTTGACAAAATGCTGGACTTACCTTAACGTTTTTTCTTTCTTTTTTTCTTCAATTTCTCAAAACATCAGATACACTGTTCAAAAGGCCAATCAGCAGCTTGATATGCCCTTTAATATAAGGGGTGTTACAATTTCTTCAAGTTACACACACTTTTTTTTAAAGTGGTTGTTGTTTTTTGTTTGAAAAAAACCCGGCAAGAATGCCACCAAACATCTGGATGCTGAATGCTGCTAATTGCCCTTTCGTCAAATTCATGACTCATCAGTTGAACTTGCATCTTGAATTGATAATTTATTATAACCAATTTTCAATTTGTATAAAATTTTTATTGACCCACTATCATCTGTTTGTTAGGAATGGACAGTGTTGTGTAGATCCAGGAATGGAAAGAGATGAATGAGTAATTGAGTAATTGATTCGTGTAGCACTTGCTCTCATGTAAACCCTGGTAAAGGTAATTTAATATTGCATGGCGCAAGACACTGGGTTTCTGTGAATATTTGTAAAAGGCATTTGTCATTGCTTCTTTTTATCTAATTGCCTTGTGATTTTATCCTTACTCAATCCTAGAATAACATTTTCAGAAAAAGCGAAATTTACATTTTGTTGTAGTTGTAGTATTTATTATCAATTATTTCAAGATGTTCCTTTCTACTAGGCTACTTTTGAGAAAAACTGAAAACCAAGAACACAAACTCAAGATGAAGAATTTCTACAACAGACTGAATGAGTTTCTGAGATCATGCAATAGATAAGCAAGTAGTCAGACAACTCGATGGGAGAAGACATGGCATTCCCAGAAGAATGTGAAACGGGACCTAGCAACAAATGTTGCTTCATTTCTGAGTACATGCCTTGCAGCATCACTCATTAAATAAACAGTGTAGGAGCATCACCGTGGAGAGAAGTATTGGAATCCAGATGATGAGCTTCATCAAGCAAAGCATTCATCCGAATCCCAATGCTTCTCTCCAGGATGATGCACATTTGCACCATGCATTTCATCACTTTTGGTTAGCGCATCTTCGAACCAGCAACTGAACTTACCCAATGTAAACGTGCCCGTATTCAAGACCTCCTTAGCGACACATTTTCAACGAGTCAAAGGAAGATCACTACTCCAATGCAAACTTAACACAGCAGTTGTAGAATACATAGGACATTTCCCCATTCTTTAGACACGTCATGGAAATCAGAAACATGGTAATAAAAATGACATTAAGACGTCAAAAATCAACCCTTGATAAACTACACTAAGACAAGATGTAACCACTTCAGATCCAAGAAATGTACATCAATCTTAAGTAATTAATGACACAGAAGCAGCCTCCAGGAATCTCAAAACAAAAAACACTTGTGGTTTCAACCATCTGTACATATCTGCCATTTGTATCTCTATCTGCTTTGTCATTTTGTCAAATAATCTTTATATGTTTTCAAATTCTTGTATACTGTAATTTCTCTTGATATTTTTATATGGAGCTGATCTACTGTTGTAACTGCCTGTAAAGGATTATTAAAGTTTTTTTTAATATAATTTGAACTGTATAAAGTAAGCACAGGTGAAAGGCCACATCACAGTAGTAGAGCAAACACTGCTGATGACGTTCAAGTAGTAAAAATCATGATGCACGATAGTTCAATCATTCAAGAGATAATCAAAACAAAAGGCCAAACCACCATCAATTATACTATACAATGAAGAACAACTAAAAGATTTGGTTGCTACATGTATTTGTAAAGATGATAGATCAAAGACAATATTAGGCATCGACAGAACCTTCAATTTAGGATCCTGCGTTGTTAGTTACATCAGCTGTATTGCAACATCCCAATCTTGTTGGGTCAGAGACTCAAACTTTACCAATTATGTTAGAGCCTGTTTACTTACACTGGGACCGCACTTATAACACATATCATTGATTCTTTTCACATAGGCAGGAGTGTACTAGACATAGGTATAAGTGGATCTCATTTAGGATTTATAAGTAATGAAGTCCTAGGATCAGATAAAGAAAAGGCATTGACAAAGGCGGCACAACATTGTTTCCATAATGCAACTTTTGTTTTGTGTACGAGACATTTTAAAGAGAATTGTGGCATAAACAAGAGCGTTTTGTCAACCTGAATGAAATGTGGCATAAACAAGAGCATTTTGTCAACCTGAATGAATTGTGGCATAAACAAGAGCATTTTGTCAACCTGAATGAATTGTGGCATAAACAAGAGCGTTTTGTCAATCTGTTCTGACCATGCAAGTTCCATCTACCTGATAGCAATATGTTCAAACTGGCTGAATACTTCGATGTGTAGATTACTTGGCCAGGAAAGTTTGTGACCGTGGTATCAGACCAATAGACTTGCGCTAAGAGGAATTCAGGCACAACACCATTGCGCCATAACTCCTTCTGACTATGCAAGTTCCATCTAGCTGATAGCAATATGTTTAAACTGGCTGAATAGTTCGATGTGTAGTTTACTTAACCAGGAAAGTTTGTGACCGTGGTATCAGGCCAATAGACTAGCGCTCAGAGGAATTCAGGCACAACACCATTGCGCCATAACTCCTTCTGACCATGCAAGTTCCATCTAGCTGATAGCAATATGTTTAAACTGGCTGAATAGTTTGATGTGTAGTTTACTTGGCCAGGAAAGTTTGTGACCGTGGTATCAGGCCAATAGACTAGCGCTCAGAGGAATTCAGGCACAACACCATTGCGCCATAACTCCTTCTGACCATGCAAGTTCCATCTAGCTGATAGCAATATGTTTAAACTGGCTGAATAGTTCGATGTGTAGTTTACTTGGCCAGGAAAGTTTGTGACCGTGGTATCAGGCCAATAGACTAGCGCTCAGAGGAATTCAGGCACAACACCATTGCGCCATAACTCCTTCTGACCATGCAAGTTCCATCTAGCTGATAGCAATATGTTTAAACTGGCTGAATAATTTTATGTGTAGTTTACTTGGCCAGGAAAGTTTGTGACCGTGGTATCAGACCAATAGACTTGCGCTCAGAGGAATTCAGGCACAACACCGTTGCGCCATAACTCCTTCTGACCATGCAAGTTCCATCTAGCTGGTAGCAATATGTTCAAACTGGCTGAATAATTCGATGTGTAGTTTACTTGACCAGGAAAGTTTGTGACCATGGTATCGAGTATTAACAGTGATAAACCGACAGAATTACCGATATGGTTAATTCTTTACCAGGACTTTTATAACGATGGAAGATGGCAGGTCAACCCAACATTTGTGTGAGTGTGTTTTACTACAGGCTATCTTCAAAATAGGGCAGCTGGGCGCGGAAGGCAGTAATGCTAGAGTCAGGGAGCTAGAAGTAATCGGCTACTGGCGGGATCCAGAGGATTATAAGTCCAAGGAAGGCATAAACCCAACCAAGCACCGCCAGATAAGTTTGATGAGCAAGTCGCCCAGAGGAATCATGAACTCAAGGCAGCAAGGGCAATTAAAAGTGGCCCTGTGGTGGGACACCAAAGTTGTCAGTCTTCTGTCCACCTGTCATCAGGGATATCGAGACCGAGCTATACACCAGCTGACGAGAAACATCAAGAATAAGGGGGAAGAAGGGAGAAGATTCCCTATATGCCTGGGTCTGCTACAAACACAACATCGCAGCAGATCCGGGCACACTCTCGATGTCCCACCGTATGTTCACGGTGGACATAGCAACCAAACTAATCAGTGGATTTGCTGAGGGAACCCCCTGCGCATCAAGCCCACTTTCTACCACCGGTGCCTGAAGTCAATGGTCGGAACCATGTACTATTCTACTCACAGAACTACCGACAAGTAAGAATAAAAGAAAAAATCAACAAACACTTCCAAGCCTTTACTTACAATTATAATGTAAAATTTAGAAATATGGAAAATATGAATCTCATTGTTGCTTTACCTCTTCTAGGAGGGGGGGGGACAAATTAATAACTCCGCTCTGCTTATGCAGTTGGGACAAACTGGGAATAACACTGTGTGTCAATTGTACTATAGGTGTAAAACTTTTAATGTGTATATAAGTGCAGCCATGTTTGTCAAGCTAGGTCAACATTCCTGTATCAACAAGCCCTAGCAACATATGAAAAATCCCAACTTCAAGAATCAGCCTCAAGACGAGCAGCTGATAGGCGCAAAGCCCACAAAGAAGGCGCTAAACGCCAGAGATGAGAGGCTGAAAGGAGGGAGTACCCCAAGAAGTGGGGGTTGCTGAAGCCCTGCTTTTCGGCACTCACAGCCAAAACCGGCTCTTTTAAGAGCCACCATGGAAAGACCGAAACTAATCAGGAAAAACAAAGAAATGTTAAAATTTGTATGGACACTTACATGTATGCCTCGCAAGCTGTAACTAATCCACACTTGAGGGCGTTACATAACATAGGTGATGGGATTTATGAAGTAGATATGACAAGGCCCTCCATAAGAATGAACCTTCCAATTCAAAATGGATTCTTTGTGTACCAGTATGCCAAATTGCGCATGCTAGAATTCTACTACGACTTTCTACTTAAATTCATCGACCCCTTTGACTTCCAGATGTGTCAGATGGACACAGATTCCGCCTATCTCCCAATCAGAGGAAAAACTCTAGATGCAGTAATTAGACCCAAGAAAAGACAAGCATTTGAAAAGTAAAGTTCAAGTGGTTTCCCCGGGAAGACACGACTGAGCATCGCTCCTTCGATAAGAGAACTCCGGGTCTCTTTAAAGTAGAGTGGGAAGGGGACGGTATAGTAGCCCTTTGAGAGCAGCGTATGATAACCAGGGCCGAGGACCGCACCGCCCCCTACCCGTACAACACAACGCCATCGAAGAGGATGAAGCTGCAAGATTCCTCAATGTCATGCAGGTTTCCTCTTACGGGGTCTAGACAAGTAGTAGTCGAGGCTTTCAAGGGGGAAGTTTACATCAAGGTCAGGGATTACGTTCAATGCAAAGAAAAGGAGTTATGGAGTAGTCCCCGTGGCATCAATTTAAAAAGTGAAGAATGGGAGACGTTGGTAGAGAACATACCAGCCATCAGTGAAGCGGTGAAGGATGTCAAGGTAAGATTTATTTTGTTTATTTTTTAGGATTGTTAATATTTGTCCCTCCATAACCGCTGAGTTGTATGGGTTGTTGGCTTTGGTGTTTATGTTATCAATGAAATATTGTTATTCTTAATGTGTTCTATTTTTCTTTGCTCATATCCAGACTCAGGAGAACAAGAACAAGAAATGGAAACAGAACGGTGGTGAAGAACTCCCTGTGTCATCGCTACTCGGAGTACTATAAACTAGTAAGGATTAATGACAAATTGAACAAACACTTTCAGGCTTATACTTATGACTATAACATAACTTTTAGAAACATGGAAAATGTAAATCTTAATGAGGCTATACCTCTTCTAGGTAATATTATTCAAAGCATTATAAGTAAAATTGGGTTTGGCATTCCATCTGACGACAGAGTGCGTATGGTTTTCGACTCACCGATCTTAAGTTTTCCGGTTTCTCTTCCATTTATGAGAATGGAAGACTAAATGGCTGAGCGTTTGTTCGAAAAAATACAAAATGTACTAAACAGCTACCAGTTTATTAGATTTGACGAGACCGTAACTATACACTTTGTACACATGATATTGCAAAAGGGTGGCAAAAGTAATACTCCCTCTAGACTCCTACAGTTAGAGCAATTGCTGGCTTCAAAACATAGTATTGTAAAAATTAAAGATGATGGAACACATGCCTTGCTCGTGCCATCGCGATCGGTCAAGCTCTCCAGGAGAAGACCGGTAATGTAATTAAGTATATCCTAAAAAATAGGAAAAAATATGTTGAGCCGTTGGTTACTGCTCTCCATAGAAGGGCTGGAATTGTAGAAGGAACGCTAGGTGGTATTGAAGAGCTACAGCGATTCCGAGATGTCATGGGGAACTATAGATTAGTTGTTCTTTCCAGAGAGCATTGCTACTCTACAATTTTTAAGGGTCCCGAAAAACCACGGACAATTTACCTTCATTTAGCTAGAGGGCATTATGATGTCATAAGATCAATGTCGGGATTCCTTAATCGCAGCAACTTCTGCGACACATGTCATAAAGGGTAAAACGGGACAGTCCCCACACGTGTGTGTAATATTTCATGTAAAGTATGTTTTTCTGAAGGTTGTGGAGACGCTAACAATAATAAGTGGATAAAGTGTGAAACTTGTAATAGAAATTTTAAAAATCCTGTCTGTTTTGCTAATCATAAGAGTAGACACACAGGCAATAAAACTGTGTGTCAGTTGTATTATAGATGTAAAACTTGTAAGGCGTATATAAGTGTCGCCATGTCAGTTAAACAAGGAAAACATTCATGCATCAAAAAATATTGCAACACCTGTAAGGAAATGGTTGGATTTGAGCACCAATGTTACATAAAAGTCATTGACAGAAAAAAACCAAGAAATTCGCATACCGAGACTTTGAATGTTCCTGCAGTTTCTCAACAGCATATGTTTACGCACGATGAAATGGATGATACTGATGAGAGGGCTCAAGCCCTAAATTCAAGCAAAAGAAAGAAATCTAAAACACCACTCAGGTATATATTTTTTGATTTTGAATGTACTCAGGTTGGCGGGACTCATGTACCTAATTTATGTGTAGCCGATGTGGTGTGTGAATTGTGTGCGGGTCAACCTGCTGGATATAAATGCGAACATTGTGTTTCTATGAAAATGTTCAAGGGGGACAAAACACAAAGTAGCTTCTGTGCATGGTTGTTTCAATCCAAGGAAACTGACAACTCCATAGCAATTGCACATAATGCAAAAGGGTACGACTCATATTTTCTTCTTGAATTTCTGTTTAAGTTAATATAGAACTTTTAATGATCCTATTTGTTTCGCAAACCATAAGAATAGACAAACTGGGAATATCACTGTGTGTCAATTGTACTATAGGTGTTACACTTTAATGTGTGTATAAGTGCCGCCATTTCTGACTTTGACCTGGAGACCATGCTGAACTATCAAACCACTATTTACAATGCGGACTGGGGATGGGAGGAGAGCAATGAGTGGATCGATGACGACGACGAGGGGTTACCGAGCAAGAGGCTTCGAGTGGAGAAAGAGCCAGAGGAGAACTTGTACTCGGAGTACTATAAACTAGTAAGGATTAATGACAAATTGAACAAACACTTTCAGGCTTATACTTATGACTATAACATAATTTTTAGAAACATGGAAAATGTAAATCTTAATGAGGCTATACCTCTTCTAGGTAATATTATCCAAAGCATTATAAGTAAAATTGGGTTTGCAGTCCATCTGACGACGGAGTGCGTATGGTTTTCGACTCACCGATCTTAAGTTTTCCGGTTTCTCTTCCATTTATGAGAATGGAAGACTTAACGGCTGAGCGTTTGTTGGAAAAAATACAAAATGTACTAAACAGCTACCTGTTTATTAGATTTGACGAGACCGTAACTATACACTTTGTACACATGATATTGCAAAAGGGTGGCAAAAGTAATACTCCCTCTAGACTCCTACAGTTAGAGCAATTGCTGGCTTCAAAACATAGTATTGTAAAAATTAAAGATGATGGTACGAACACATGCCTTGCTCGTGCCATCGCGATCGGTCAAGCTCTCCAGGAGAAGACTGGTAATGTAATTAAGTATATCCTAAAAAATAGGAAAAAATATGTTGAGCCGTTGGTTACTGCTCTCCATAGAAGGGCTGGAATTGTAGAAGGAACGCTAGGTGGTATTGAAGAGCTACAGCGATTCCAAGATGTCATGGGGAACTATAGATTAGTTGTTCTTTCCAGAGAGCATTGCTACTCTACAATTTGTAAGGGTCCCGAAAAACCACGGACAATTTACCTTCATTTAGCTAGAGGGCATTATGATGTCATAAGATCAATGTCGGGATTCCTTAATCGCAGCAACTTCTGCGACACATGTCATAAAGGGTATAATGGGACAGTCCCCACTCATGTGTGTAATATTTCATGTAAAGTATGTTTTTCTGAAGGTTGTGGAGACGCTAACAATAATAAGTGGATAAAGTGTGAAACTTGTAATCCTGTCTGTTTTGCTAAGCATAAGAGTAGACACATAGGCAATAAAACTGTGTGTCAGTTGTATTATAGATGTAAAACTTGTAACGCGTATATAAGTATCACCATGTCAGTTAAACAAGGAAAACATTCATGCATCAAAAAATATTGCAACACCTGTAAGGAAATGGTTGGATTTGAGCACCAATGTTATATAAAAGTCATTGACAGAAAAAAACCAAGAAATTCGCATACCGAGACTTTTACTGTTCCTGCAGTTTCTCAACAGCATATGTTTATGCGCGATGAAATGGATGATACTGATGAGAGGGCTCAAGCCCTAAATTCAAGCAAAAGAAAGAAATCTAAAACACCACTCAGGTATATATTTTTGATTTTGAATGTACGCAGGATGGCGGGACTCATGTACCTAATTTATGTGTAGCCGATGTGGTGTGTGAATTGTGTGCGGGTCAACCTGCTGGATATAATGCGAACATTGTGTTTCTATGAAAATGTTCAAGGGGGACAAAACACAGAGTAGCTTCTGTGCATGGTTGTTTCAATCCATGGAAACTGACAACTCCATAGCAATTGCACATAATGCAAAAGGGTACAACTCATATTTTCTTCTTGAATTTCTGTTTAAGAATGCGTGTGTTCCATCTGTAATATACACTGGGGCTAAAGTCCTGTGCATTGATGTACCTCAGTACAAGCGCAGGATAATAGACTCGATGAGTTTTTTACCCATGGCTCTGTCAAAGTTGCCTTCAATATTTGGGTTAACTGAATTGAAAAAGGGTTTCTTTCTTCATTTCTTCAACACGAGGGATAATCAGAAATATGTAGGTCCTATACCGGATGTCTCATATTATGACCCAGATTCAATGTCAGAGGGACGAAGAAAAGAATTTCACGTGTGGTATGCCATACAAAAAAGTGAAAACAGAGTCTTTGATTTACAAGAAGAACTGTTAACTTATTGTATTAGTGACGTGAATGTATGGAAACGCTGTTGCGTACTATTTCGTGAGATGTTCATGCACACTTCTGCAGTTGACGCTAATGATCGGGGTGTTGATCCTTTGCAGAAAACAATCACAATAGCATCTGCATGTAACCTTGTCTTCTGCAGGAATTTTCTTGCAAAGGACAACGCTGCAATGAACTACATAGGATCTCGTTGGCCATCAAGACCAGGGAGTACGAAGAAGACGTCGACTACATAACCATCGAGTCGGCAATGGTCCAGGTACCCTTTGTTTCCAACACTGCTTCCTTCAACTACCTGGAGAGTTTGCCAAAGGGTTTCGAAAAAAGGAGGCAGATTCCCAGTGCCCTCAACCCTTCGCCAGGCTCTAAATCAGGTTGGTTAAAGTACGTACATGCCTTAGCAGAACATGCAAGATCTCAACCTAGATACCCCGCCTCAAGACAAGCAGCTGCAAGGCGCAAAGCACGCCGAGAAGGGGCTAAACGTAGGAGAGAAGAGGCTGAACGTAGGAGAGAAGAGGCTGAACGGAGGGAGTTAGCCAGGAATTTTGCCAGGAAGTATGGGTTGCCGAAGCATTTTAAGGCATGTAAAACCGGCTCTTTTAAGAGCCACCACATTTTCAAAAGAGAGATTTAATCATTGTCTGTTATACACAGGTTTAACACACTGTCTCATTAAGACTCGTACCATCCTTTGTTATGCTAATTTAAGCCTTTAATCCTATTGTATTTGTGCATTATGAATAATATAACAATAGATTGTCTCATTAAGATCCAACACACTACTACGGCTGAGCATCCCGCCTTCGATAAGAGAACTCCGGGTCTCTTTAAAGTAGAGTGGGAAGGGGACGGTATAGTAGCCCTTTGAAGCAAAACCTACTATTGCTTTGGAGCCAAAAGCAAAATTAGTTGTAACTGTTTGAATAAAAGAACAAACCAGATTGACAAGGATACATATTTATACATATTTAGTTTGTATTAAAGTCAAAGAAAGTGGGTGTTAGTAGTAAATCAACGTTTTCGCATGAGGGAAGACGGAATGTTCACGTATAAACAGACAAAGACTGCGTTCACATCTCTACCCAAAACGAAAAGTTCAAAGTGATAGGGTTTCCACAACATCTCTTGATATTTAATACTTTTATAAATGTTTGCTGATTTAAATTATAATTTGATGTCAATGAGAACGGTAAAAGGTAAGGAGTTATGGAGTAGTCCCCGTGGCATCAATTTAAAACGTGAAGAATGGGAGACGTTGGTAGAGAACATACCAGCCATCAATGAAGCGGTGAAGGATGTCAAGGTAAATATTATTTTGTTTATTTTTGAGGATTTTTAATATTTGTCCCTCCATAACCGCTGAGTTGTATGGGTTGTTGGCTTTGGTGTTTATGTTATCGATGAAATATTGTTATTCTTATTGTGTTCTATTTTTCTTTGCTCATATCCAGACTCAGGAGAACAAGAACAAGAAATGGAAACAGAACAGTGGTGAAGAACTCCCTGTGTCATCGCTACTCGGAGTACTACAAACTAGTAAGGATTAATGACAAATTGAACAAACACTTTCAGGCTTATACTTATGACTATAACATAACTCTTAGAAACATGGAAAATGTAAATCTTAATGAGGCTATACCTCTTCTAGGTAATATTATCCAAAGCATTCTCAGTAAAATTGGGTTTGCAGTCCATCTGACGACGGAGTGCGTATGGTTTTCGACTCACCGATCTTAAGTTTTCCGGTTTCTCTTCCATTTATGAGAATGGAAGACTTAACGGCTGAGCGTTTGTTCGAAAAAATACAAAATGTACTAAACAGCTACCTGTTTATTAGATTTGACAAGACCGTAACTATACACTTTGTACACATGATATTGCAAAAGGGTGGCAAAAGTAATACTCCCTCTAGACTCCTACAGTTAGAGCAATTGCTGGCTTCAAAACATAGTATTGTAAAAATTAAAGATGATGGTACGAACACATGCCTTGCTCGTGCCATCGCGATCGGTCAAGCTCTCCAGGAGAAGACCGGTAATGTAATTAAGTATATCCTAAAAAATAGGAAAAAATATGTTGAGGCGTTGGTTACTGCTCTCCATAGAAGGGCTGGAATTGTAGAAGGAACGCTAGGTGGTATTGAAGAGCTACAGCGATTCCAAGATGTCATGGGGAACTATAGATTAGTTGTTCTTTCCAGAGAGCATTGCTACTCTACAATTTTTAAGGGTCCCGAAAAACCACGGACAATTTACCTTCATTTAGCTAGAGGGCATTATGATGTCATAAGATCAATGTCGGGATTCCTTAATCGCAGCAACTTCTGCGACACATGTCATAAAGGGTATAATGGGACAGTCCCCACTCATGTGTGTAATATTTCATGTAAAGTATGTTTTTCTGAAGGTTGTGGAGACGCTAACAATAATAAGTGGATAAAGTGTGAAACTTGTAATAGAAATTTTAAAAATCCTGTCTGTTTTGCTAATCATAAGAGTAGACACATAGGCAATAAAACTGTGTGTCAGTTGTATTATAGATGTAAAACTTGTATCGCGTATTTAAGTGTCGCCATGTCAGTTAAACAAGGAAAACATTCATGCATCAAAAAATATTGCAACACCTATAAGGAAATGGTTGGATTTGAGCACCAATGTTACATAAAAGTCATCGACAGAAAAAAACCAAGAAATTCGCATACCGAGACTTTGAATGTTCCTGCAGTTTCTCAACAGCATATGTTTACGCGCGATGAAATGGATGATACTGATGAGAGGGCTCAAGCCCTAAATTCAAGCAAAAGAAAGAAATCTAAAACACCACTCAGGTATATATTTTTTGATTTTGAATGTACTCAGGTTGGCGGGACTCATGTACCTAATTTATGTGTAGCCGATGTGGTGTGTGAATTGTGTGCGGGTCAACCTGCTGGATATAAATGTGAACATTGTGTTTCTATGAAAATGTTCAAGGGGGACAAAACACAGAGTAGCTTCTGTGCATGGTTGTTTCAATCCAAGGAAACTGACAACTCCATAGCAATTGCACATAATGCAAAAGGGTACGACTCATGTTTTCTTCTTGAATTTCTGTTTAAGTTAATATAGAACTTTTAATGATCCTATTTGTTTCGCAAACCATAAGAATAGACAAACTGGGAATATCACTGTGTGTCAATTGTACTATAGGTGTAACACTTTTAATGTGTGTATAAGTGCCGCCATTTCTGACTTTGACCTGGAGACCATGCTGAACTATCAAACCACTATTTACGATGCGGACTGGGGATGGGAGGAGAGCAATGAGTGGACCGATGACGACGACGAGGGGTTACCGAGCAAGAGGCTTCGAGTGGAGAAAGAGCCAGAGGAGGACTTGTACTCGGAGTACTATAAACTAGTAAGGATTAATGACAAATTGAACAAACACTTTCAGGCTTATACTTATGACTATAACATAACTTTTAGAAACATGGAAAATGTAAATCTTAATGAGGCTATACCTCTTCTAGGTAATATTATTCAAAGCATTATAAGTAAAATTGGGTTTGGCATTCCATCTGATGACAGAGTGCGTATGGTTTCCGGTTTCTCTTCCATTTATGAGAATGGAAGACTTAACGGCTGAGCGTTTGTTCGAAAAAATACAAAATGTACTAAACAGCTACCAGTTTATTAGATTTGACGAGACCGTAACTATACACTTTGTACACATGATATTGCAAAAGGGTGGCAAAAGTAATACTCCCTCTAGACTCCTACAGTTAGAGCAATTGCTGGCTTCAAAACATAGTATTGTAAAAATTAAAGATGATGGAACACATGCCTTGCTCGTGCCATCGCGATCGGTCAAGCTCTCCAGGAGAAGACCGGTAATGTAATTAAGTATATCCTAAAAAATAGGAAAAAATATGTTGAGGCGTTGGTTACTGCTCTCCATAGAAGGGCTGGAATTGTAGAAGGAACGCTAGGTGGTATTGAAGAGCTACAGCGATTCCAAGATGTCATGGGGAACTATAGATTAGTTGTTCTTTCCAGAGAGCATTGCTACTCTACAATTTTTAAGGGTCCCGAAAAACCACGGACAATTTACCTTCATTTAGCTAGAGGGCATTATGATGTCATAAGATCAATGTCGGGATTCCTTAATCGCAGCAACTTCTGCGACACATGTCATAAAGGGTATAATGGGACAGTCCCCACTCATGTGTGTAATATTTCATGTAAAGTATGTTTTTCTGAAGGTTGTGGAGACGCTAACAATAATAAGTGGATAAAGTGTGAAACTTGTAATAGAAATTTTAAAAATCCTGTCTGTTTTGCTAATCATAAGAGTAGACACACAGGCAATAAAACTGTGTGTCAGTTGTATTATAGATGTAAAACTTGTATCGCGTATTTAAGTGTCGCCATGTCAGTTAAACAAGGAAAACATTCATGCATCAAAAAATATTGCAACACCTATAAGGAAATGGTTGGATTTGAGCACCAATGTTACATAAAAGTCATCGACAGAAAAAAACCAAGAAATTCGCATACCGAGACTTTGAATGTTCCTGCAGTTTCTCAACAGCATATGTTTACGCGCGATGAAATGGATGATACTGATGAGAGGGCTCAAGCCCTAAATTCAAGCAAAAGAAAGAAATCTAAAACACCACTCAGGTATATATTTTTTGATTTTGAATGTACTCAGGTTGGCGGGACTCATGTACCTAATTTATGTGTAGCCGATGTGGTGTGTGAATTGTGTGCGGGTCAACCTGCTGGATATAAATGTGAACATTGTGTTTCTATGAAAATGTTCAAGGGGGACAAAACACAGAGTAGCTTCTGTGCATGGTTGTTTCAATCCAAGGAAACTGACAACTCCATAGCAATTGCACATAATGCAAAAGGGTACGACTCATGTTTTCTTCTTGAATTTCTGTTTAAGTTAATATAGAACTTTTAATGATCCTATTTGTTTCGCAAACCATAAGAATAGACAAACTGGGAATATCACTGTGTGTCAATTGTACTATAGGTGTAACACTTTTAATGTGTGTATAAGTGCCGCCATTTCTGACTTTGACCTGGAGACCATGCTGAACTATCAAACCACTATTTACGATGCGGACTGGGGATGGGAGGAGAGCAATGAGTGGACCGATGACGACGACGAGGGGTTACCGAGCAAGAGGCTTCGAGTGGAGAAAGAGCCAGAGGAGGACTTGTACTCGGAGTACTATAAACTAGTAAGGATTAATGACAAATTGAACAAACACTTTCAGGCTTATACTTATGACTATAACATAACTTTTAGAAACATGGAAAATGTAAATCTTAATGAGGCTATACCTCTTCTAGGTAATATTATTCAAAGCATTATAAGTAAAATTGGGTTTGGCATTCCATCTGATGACAGAGTGCGTATGGTTTCCGGTTTCTCTTCCATTTATGAGAATGGAAGACTTAACGGCTGAGCGTTTGTTCGAAAAAATACAAAATGTA
This sequence comes from Asterias rubens, assembly GCF_902459465.1. NCBI lineage: Eukaryota > Metazoa > Echinodermata > Asteroidea > Forcipulatida > Asteriidae > Asterias > Asterias rubens. The sequence goes on along the minus strand of NC_047069.1, from coordinate 11,773,337 downwards.
CTAAACAGCTACCAGTTTATTAGATTTGACGAGACCGTAACTATACACTTTGTACACATGATATTGCAAAAGGGTGGCAAAAGTAATACTCCCTCTAGACTCCTACAGTTAGAGCAATTGCTGGCTTCAAAACATAGTATTGTAAAAATTAAAGATGATGGAACACATGCCTTGCTCGTGCCATCGCGATCGGACAAGCTCTCCAGGAGAAGACCGGTAATGTAATTAAGTATATCCTAAAAATAGGAAAAAATATGTTGAGCCGTTGGTTACTGCTCTCCATAGAAGGGCTGGAATTGTAGAAGGAACGCTAGGTGGTATTGAAGAGCTACAGCGATTCCAAGATGTCATGGGGAACTATAGATTAGTTGTTCTTTCCAGAGAGCATTGCTGCTCTACAATATTTAAGGGTCCCGAAAAACCACGGACAATTTACCTTCATTTAGCTAGAGGGCATTATGATGTCATAAGATCAATGTCGGGATTCCTTTATCGCAGCAACTTCTGCGACACATGTCATAAAGGGTATAATGGGACAGTCCCCACTCATGTGTGTAATATTTCATGTACAGTATGTTTTTCTGAAGGTTGTGGAGACGCTAACAATAATAAGTGGATAAAGTGTGAAACTTGTAATAGAAATTTTAAAAATCCTGTCTGTTTTGCTAATCATAAGAGTAGACACGTAGGCAATAAAACTGTGTGTCAGTTGTATTATATATGTAAAACTTGTAACGCGTATTTAAGTGTCGCCATGTCAGTTAAACAAGGAAAACATTCATGCATCAAAAAATATTGCAACACCTGTAAGGAAATGGTTGGATTTGAGCACCAATGTTATATAAAAGTCATTGACAGAAAAAAACCAAGAAATTCGCATACCGAGACTTTGTATGTTCCTGCAGTTTCTCAACAGCATATGTTTATGCGCGATGAAATGGATGATACTGATGAGAGGGCTCAAGCCCTAAATTCAAGCAAGAAAAAGAAATCTAAAACACCACTCAGGTATATATTTTTTGATTTTGAATGTACTCAGGTTGGCGGGACTCATGTACCTAATTTATGTGTAGCCGATGTGGTGTGTGAATTGTGTGCGGGTCAACCTGCTGGATATAAATGCGAACATTGTGTTTCTATGAAAATTTTCCAGAAGGACAAAACACAGAGTAGCTTCTGTGCATGGTTGTTTCAATCCAAGGAAACTGACAACTCCATAGCAATTGCACATAATGCAAAAGGGTACGACTCATATTTTCTTCTTGAATTTCTGTTTAAGAATGCGTGTGTTCCATCTGTAATATACACCGGGGTAAAGTCCTGTGCATTGATGTACCTCAGTACAAGCGCAGGATAATAGACTCGATGAGTTTTTTACCCATGGCTCTGTCAAAGTTGCCCTCAATATTTGGGTTAACTGAATTGAAAAAGGTTTTTTTTCCTCATTTCTTCAACACGAGGGATAATCAGAAATATGTAGGTCCTATACCGGATGTCTCATATTATGACCCAGATTCAATGTCAGAGGGACGAAGAAAAGAATTTCACGCGTGGTATGCCATACAAAAAAGTGAAAACAGAGTCTTTGATTTACAAGAAGAACTGTTAACTTATTGTATTAGTGACGTGAATGTATTGAAACGCTGTTGCGTACTATTTCGTGAGATGTTCATGCACACTTTTGCAGTTGACACTAATGATCGGGGTGTTGATCCTTTCCGGAAAACGATCACGATAGCATCTGCATGTAACCTCGTCTTTCGCAGGAATTTTCTTGCAAAGGACACAATAGCAGTGCTTCCCCCCACTGGTTATAATCCCAGCGAGTACGAAGAAGACGTCGACTACATAACCATCGAGTCGGCAATGGTCCAGACAGCGTTTGTTTCCAAAGTAAACGATGCAACGATGGATGCTGACGGTAACTGCACGAGCTGGATGGTATTTGCATACAACAGTTTTAATTTTAGTATCGCCGACAAAACCAATCATGTAGCATTGCTAGAAGGGCAATGTCAACGCTGCAATTAACTACATAGGATCTCGTTTGCCATCAAGACCAGGGAGTACGAAGAAGACGTCGACTACATAACCATCGAGTCGGCAATGGTCCAGGCAGCGTTTGTTTCCAACACTGCTTACTTCAACTACCTGGAAAGTTTGCCAAAGGGTTTCGAAAAAAGGAGGCAGATTCGCAGCGCCCTCGACCCTTCGCCAGGCTCTAAATCAGGTTGGTTAAAGTACGTACGTGCCTTAGCAGAACATGCAAGATCCCAACCTAGATACCCCGCCTCAAGACAAGCAGCTGCAAGGCGCAAAGCACACCGAGAAGGGGCTACACGTAGGAGAGAAGAGGCTGAACGTAGGAGAGAAGAGGCTGAACGGAGGGAGTTAGCCAGGAATTTCGCCAGGAAGTATGGGTTGCCGAAGCATTTGGTTTTTAACCGTCTCTTCTATAATATTACTGGTTGTTTTGTATGTAAAAAAAAAAAAGTATTTTTATTTCGTGCTAAGTGCCTTGTTCATTCCCAAGTTTGACTCTCTTTTGAAATCCACTCGAGAGAAATACCCAGCTGCAAAGATTGTTGTGAATGGACTTTAGCCGCGACATGATTTCATTTATGTGAATGATGAAGACAGAGCTTTTAACATTCATTTTGTTTTCATAGTTTTAACATGGAGGAATGGTTTTAATCATTTTTCTTGTATGTGGTTTTAGCTTCTATGGTTGTATTCGGTTGTTCGCAAAATTTGCAGAATGACGATTATCAAAAATCTGGCCTTAAATACTTATCCCGTATGTAAATTACGATCCTGCGAAGATTTTTAGTAATTGTGAGAAGAATTTTCCGCGAGCAAAATAAATATTTAAACAGTGTAATATGTTCTTATTTATTTACGAGTTTTCATTACCCTCATACACTTTTGGTAATAATTATAGGCGTGTAAAATTTAAATTTTCTATGACGGGGGCAACATGTTATTAATTTCTGTACAAAGTGTAATACATTCCGCGATCTTAGAAATTAATTGGATCAGGTGTGTTGAGGGTGACGATAATCTTATCATTGTGTAGATAAAGACCTACTTTAGAATAACAAGGTCTTAAGAATCGAAGGTTTGATAAGAGGATAGATAAGCCAGTATTTTCCCTGCCTACTTCAAGTCAATAGCAAGGTCTTAAAAATCGAAGGCTTAAGTGGATAGATAAGCCAGTATTGTCCATTGGTTTTCCCTGTCTACTCCAAGTCAATAGCAAGGTCTTAAGAATCAAATTGTATAGAGACTTATGAGAGAAACGAAAAGTCAGTCATTGTCTTTTCCTAAAACTCATTACGTTGGGATAATTAATCTAGGATGTGTGAAAGGTCTGGATGTTGGGAAAAAAACAAAAAAAACAAAAAAACAACACATTCAATTTGTAGACCCATAACTAGTATTTGTATTCTTTTGTATTTTTGTGCGTGGTTAGCTTTCTTGCAAACAAAATTTATCAAAATTATTTTCAACGTGATGGACCTCTATGAAGCTCTGATACAGATACCAGAAGTGTCACCAGAGCTTCTAGATTTTGTACGTCTTGAGGTTAATAAAGATGAAGATCTGAGGGGTTGGAACATGATACAACTCGACGAAGAGCTGATTACCCCTCGCCAGGCTATATTTTTATGCATACAAGAGGGGAACCTTACGTATGCACGCTGGTTATTGTCTAACTTCGATATTTGTTTTTAGAAGTTGACCATTAGTCAACATGGCGTGTCACGATTGAAGGGGTAAGATCATCAAACTCAAACTCTGCCATTTTTAATTTTTCATTTTTAAATGGTGGAACGAGGGTTTGCGCTTTGGTCATTACACGTATGTCAGTAGCAGTAAATTATACACATCATCATCATCATGGCTGAAAACAAATTTTTTCCTGATTCCTTCAACGCGGCGGAAGAATGGCGGAGGCTGGAAGGAGAAGACGTGATGTGGGGACAAATTATCCCCCATTCCCTACCTCCACCACCTACAAGTGTCTTCCAAGAGCAGGCAGAGTGTAAGTTTTATTTTATTTGTTTGCTTCCACTACTTAAATGTTCTTTTTAGAACAACCCCCTCCCCCTTCCAATACACCTATTTCCATATGTGTTTGTTTTAATATTAAAGACGTCACGCCTAAAAATTAAATAAAATAAATTTGTTTCTCTTTTGTTGAATTTTTAGTTACTCATGTCATAGAATTTGAGATGGAGGAGGACACGGTTGGAGAAGGAGATGACGATGATTTGGAGGGGTATTCTTGGCAATGTGGTACGTTACTTTTTTTTTAATTTTTATATTTTTAATTATTTATTATTATTATTATTATTTTTTTTTTTTGCTGTTAAACCGTGATTAACTGATTGATCAGAAGATGTTCTCATATTAGCAACATTGCCGTTACATTGCTCAAGACCAAACCTAAACTTAGAGCTTGCAATCAAGTTTCAACCATTCAACTTAATTATACCATTTCTTTTTGTGTGTTACTTGTATAGCGTCGGAAATTCTTTGCCCCGACGATGTGTTTGATGAACCCCTTCCTTCAGCGCCGTCACCCGTTCCAGTTGCTTTACCTGTTCCGTCACCCGTTTGTTTGCCTCCGATGTCACCATTAGCTCTCCCCACCGTACCAGCCACAATCAGCCAACATATGTACGCGCACGTAGGGTTCTACGTGCGCACAGTGTTATGTTTTATTATACAATCGAATTGTTATGGATGTGAGGTGGATCATCCATCTCAAAGGCAGCATAGCTGCCTGATGGATGATCCACAGGATCAATTTAACATGTACATTGAAGAAATGTTAGAAAAACTTCGCAAAGGATAGTGATGTCCTTGTGCGTCACTGGCTTGAAAAAGTCAGTACTATTGACGCACTAAAACAAAGGTATCCTTGCGAAGATTCTGCGGTCGCAGAACTTATTGAATTTTTATTTTTTACATTAACTACGGAAAAGGGCATGGAAGAATTAAGAGAACATGTTGTTTGACATTTTTCCAAGCCCTCTTTTGTATTTAATAATTGTGTTTTATTTGACTGCATTTGTCTGTAAACTTTTTAAAACTGTACATACAATGTTTGATTAAAACATTTACTTTTGTAAACTTTTTTTTATATTTTTTTATTATGAGAACAAAAACCTACCTTGCTAGTCCGCTTTTTATCGGAGATAAACAAGATTCCGTACACCGTCTGTAGGACTGTTTGCTATTCTATGCCAACTAAATCAATAAGTCACTTGAGAAGCTACGCTTTGACTTCACTCAGGTCTTTAAGTGTCATTTCATTTTTAAATGGTATGTCTGAATTACTCACACTTTGCCTTCTTAAACTCGAGTATAAACCAAAAATGAGAAAAATACTTGATAGATAAAAGGCCAATCAATGATATATTTAAGAAAACAGGCGCTTTGATGATAGAGATGAAAGATTCATGACATGACTTGGAAGACTGTTAAATCTTTACCCAAGGATTTGAATCGATGGTTGGATTGAGGAATGCTGAGGATTCTTTCAATCAAATCTTTGCTAACTCACAATGTTACAGGGAATATCAAGATGGTTATGACCATTTGGCTAGTCTGGTTCTTGAGATACAATTTGTGGAAGGGATTCCAGACGATCTACAAGTACACAGTCACTCCTTTGCTTACGCAAGATGTAATTGGGTAACAAACAAACCATACAATCTAACTCACCATTAGGTCGGGTGTGAAGACAATGTAAAGCATACATTTCCAGGAGGGGGGTTTCAACTACCCGCACAAAAGTGTTGATGTTGAATGGTATGAATGGAACAAAACTGATAATATAACTGTAATATGAGTAATATATCACAAAAAAGAAAGGCTTTCCATTGGTTCCTATGGGCGAGGGATTAACCTCACCGTTGAGGAGTGGCAAAGTCTAAAGACAATGCTTCCCGCCATAGACGAAGCCGTTGAAGAAGTTTCCGACGCTTGTATTGGTTAACTAAAAACTAAGAACTAAGAACTAAGAAATGGTCACTTACATATCCAAAAGCGTGTGTTGTAATGTAAAAAACAAATGGATAAAAAGCCCACGACAAATCGTTTGGAGCCACAGATCTTCACAGCAAATCAGCAAACCAGCAACATCAGTAGCAGTAAATTATAAACATCATCATCATCATGGCTGAAAACAAATTTTTTCCTGATTCCTTCAACCCGGCGGAAGAATGGCGGAGGCTGGAAGGAGAAGACGTGATGTGGGGACAAATTATCCCCCATTCCCTACCTCCACCACCTACAAGTGTCTTCCAAGAGCAGGCAGAGTGTAAGTTTTTTTTTATTTGTTTGCTTCCACTACTTAAATGTTCTTTTTAGAACAACCCCCTCCCCCTTCCAATACACCTCTTTCCGTATGTGTTTGTTTTAATGTTAAAGACGTCACGCCTAAAAATTAAATAAAATAAATTTGTTTCTCTTTTGTTTAATTTTTAGTTACTCATGTCATAGAATTTGAGATGGAGGAGGACACGGCTGGAGAAGGAGATGACGATGATTTGGAGGGGTATTCTTGGCAATGTGGTACGTTCCGTTTTTATTTTATTTTTATGTTTTTAATTATTTATTATTTATTATTGTTTTTTTATTTTTTTGCTGTTAAACCGTGATTAACTGATTGATCAGAAGATGTTCTCATATTAGCAACATAGCCGTTACATTGCTCAAGACCAAACCTAAACTTAGAGCTTGCAATCAAGTTTCAACCATTCAACTTATTTATACCATTTCTGTTTGTGTGTTACTTGTATAGCGTCGGAAATTCTTTGCCCCGACGATGTGTTTGATGAACCCCTTCCTTCAGCGCCATCACCCGTTCCAGTTGCTTTACCTGTTCCGTCACCCGTTTGTTTGCCTCCGATGTCACCATTAGCTCTCCCCACCGTACCAGCCACAATCAGCCAACATATGTACGCGCACGTAGGGTTCTACGTGCGCACAGTGTTATGTATTATTATACAATCGAATTGTTATGGATGTGAGGTGGATCATCCATCTCAAAGGCAGCATAGCTGCCTGATGGATGATCCACAGGATCAATTTAACATGTACATTGAAGAAATGTTAAAAAAACTTCGCAAAGGATAGCGATGTCCTTGTGCGTCACTGGCTTGAAAAAGTCAGTACTATTGACGCACTAAAACAAAGGTATCCTTGCGAAGATTCTGCGGTCGCAGAACTTATTGAATTTTTATTTTTTACATTAACTACGGAAAAGGGCATGGAAGAATTAAGAGAACATGTTGTTTGACATTTTTCCAAGCCCTCTTTTGTATTTAATAATTGTGTTTTATTTGACTGCATTTGTGTGTAAACTTTTTAAAACTGTACATACATGTTGGATTAAAACATTTACTTTTGTAAACTTTTTTTAAAATTGTTTTATTATGAGAACAAAAACCTACCTTGCTAGTCCGCTTTTTATCGGAGATAAACAAGATTCCGTACACCGTCTGTAGGACTGTTTGCTATTCTATGCCAACTAAATCAATAAGTCACTTGAGAAGCTACGCTTTGACTTCACTCAGGTCTTTAAGTGTCATTTCATTTTTAAATGGTATGTCTGAATTACTCACACTTTGCCTTCTTAAACTCGAGTATAAACCAAAAATGAGAAAAATACTTGATAGATAAAAGGCCAATCAATGATATATTTAAGAAAACAGGCGCTTTGATGATAGAGATGAAAGATTCATGACATGACTTGGAAGACTGTTGGATCTTGACCCAAGGATTTGAATCGATGGTTGGATTGAGGAATGCTGAGGATTCTTTCAATCAAATCTTTGCTAACTCACAATGTTCAAAACTAAAAATCAATGATGATGAACAAGTGCTGTGTCAAAGTCAATTCAAGCTTGTTGTGATATTTCTTGAGACGTGATGGGAAGTCATGAGACTGTTTTGTTAGGACATATAGCGAGGATCAGGTTCGATTTAACAGATGGTTATACAGCTACTTCGAATGAAACATATTCGCAGTAGGCATAAAGGTACATAATTGCCTTGCAGAAATTTGACAATTTTGACGTGTAGTGTATTCCTTGTATCTTTTATATTAAAAATATTAACTTTTATTAACTTCATTAATAAGGTGCAGCGTGAGCAGTAACATTCATGATCACACACAGACAAGGTGTTTTGTGACAGAAGGTGACCCCAGTGACGTTGTCAGAAAACTGGTGGCCCATCTTCATGACTTATCTCGTGTTGCCGATGCGCTTCTCAGTGAGAAGTTCAAGGCAGTGTTCGACCAGCTTAAAGATATGGTACTCCAAGCTAATGATGATGATGCAGACACAGACGAAGATGAATGTTTCAACTATGTGGTTTTTAACTTTAAACTTCAACCAAAACCTGCAGCCATACCTTAGTTAGTTATACGGTACACTTCATGGGTGAGTGGTGGTCCCTCCCTCCAGAGCAGATGTCTCCAAACTTCCTACGTGCCAGAGAACCACACTGAAGAGAATGCTTCGGCCACGGAGGGCACTTGAAGCTCATGGAGTTTGAACAAAGAAAATCAGACTTGCCTTTCCCACACTCAATGGGACAAACATGATCGCAGTGGCTGAATCCAATATGTGGACGCAACTAATGTATTATGGTGTCCACACAACCAGCCACACCTTATTCATACAATGATTGTAAGGTAAACTTCTTAGGTGAGCAGTAATCCTATTTATGCAAATTTCCTACATGCCAGAGAACCACACCCAGAGACTTTGCATCAGCCACAAAGGGCACTATTAAGCTTATGGAGAATGAGTGAAGCCAAACAGTATTGCCTAACCATGGACAGGGCAATAAGCCCTCTTGAGATAATATGGTGGACCCAATAGGAGTGAACTGTTTAGCTTGGGTGTATACACACACACACAAATTTACCTGAACCTATATCTCAAAATGGCTTATGGGACAAACATGCTCACAGTGGCTGTGGTCAATATGGACACAACTAATGTATCATGATTAGGGCACAACTGAAGAACAATAGAATATATTCAATACTGTGGTGGCCGTTTATATCTTCTACACAAGCTGTGAAGAGCCCAAAACCCAGAGTGTTATGTAATAGTTGTTTGCGAAGGAGTTTTGTTAAAAACTTCTTTTATGTGAACCCACAGCAGTAGTAATCCTGTGATAGGGCTTTGTATTATATAGATCGCAGAGATAGGGCTTCCTGATACCAAGAAAGCTCCTTCCATTAATATGCAAAGTAGAAATGTGGGCATTTTGTGAGGGGCATGCAGGTGCAATTCTACAACTAATTCAACCTGCATTATGAATTAGGCCATGTAAAAAAAAATACAAGTTGATCGTCCAGGTTTTTCCATAAAGAGGCGGATGAGGGCCTTATTATTTTTTGTTTCTTTCAAAGGTGGCTGTCATTTTAATTCAAACTGGTCATCAATACTTAAGTTTTAAGTCACCACTTACTTTTGTTACAAGTTCAATTTGTCTTTTTGAAGAAAAAAAAAGTAAAGTAAAAACAAGAGTTTTTGTACCAAGGTACAAAAACAAGAACAAAGATATTTTTGTTGAGTGTATACACGATATCGCCAAGGTCTACAAACCAAAGAATGATTAGTTATCAAATGATGGACATTGTTTTTTAAATAAGTAATGGTAAATGTTACAGTATGTTGATATTTTAATTGCATTTTGAACTTTCAGACATTTGAAAATAACTCGAAGTCTTCTGATGATATGATAGCGTTCTTCTTTTCATGAGCTTTGAGCACCTTTTTAGGTGGATACATGTGCAATATAAATTGTCCTTATTATTATTATTATTTTTTAAATAATAAATGTTCAAACATAAACGAAAAAGTGACACCAGAAATGAGGCTACACATTGCGCAGAGCCGAAGCTCCGCCCACTCAGGTTCAAAATTTCAACTTGGGAAATTTGTTACCGTTTCGCTCTGGGCTCTCTGGCATTTTGTCCCTTTTCTTTGGAATATTACCTCAGATTCAGAATATTTCCTCAATCGACAATGGTGTTTTCAGTTTTTGAAAGAATTCATCGATTACATACACAGTATGGGCATGCATTCGGGCCCTGGCCTATTGTTATGCAAATGATGGTATTGTGCAAGCCATTGCTACGCTACTGGTTTTCCTGCATGCAAATGCTTCGCTACCATCTTGGCCTTGTTCTGTTGGGTAATGGCCCAACGTCGCACAGCGGGGTCCAAAAACAAACTCACAACTTTCAAATTTACTTGCCCATTACTTATTTCCACTTCTCAGCAGTCAAAACTCAGTCCTGTCCATCCTTCGTCTTCCTCAGTTCGCATGGTATGGTTTAGCCGACACATTCAGCAGGTTAAACCGGTCGAATGACGACCACAGAAGTTGAATGTTAAGACAAAATACAGCGTTCCTTCTGCTCCGTCGTGTTTTTCTGAGAAGAGGAGGGTTGCAGGAGGACGAAGAGGGCGCCCTGATAATTACGCCCCCACGCTTTTGTTGCTGTTTACTGAACAACTTCGCAACGTGGTGTTTATTATGAAACCACTGTACACACGATACGTATCCATGTGTGGCAAACTTTTTATTCTTTTGAATAACAACTGTTTGGGCGTGGACATGGGTTTTGAGATGGTTTGGGCATTAACTCCATGGTTTGGGGATCATGCAATCAATAGACATGCCAGCATCACCCAAAATTGTTTGCTGGGGATGGGAGTATGGTGCGCCGCGACAAAACCTGTATTGGCCCAGTGCAGGTTTTCTTCTTTACCGCTAGTTCCATAATCGTATTTTGCAAATGTAAAAGTATTATTGCCAAAATGGTGCACCGCTATAGAAAAACCAGTAGGTTTTCTAACATATCCAAACTGGTGCGCCACTACAAAACCATTAGTGGCCCAAAAGAAAAAGTTTTCTACAAAACAATGTTGCCAAAAATGGTTTGCCGCTACAAAACTAGTATTGGCCAAGGCTTCAATATTGCCAATAATGGTGTGCCCAGTAATCAGTATTTGGCCCACTGAAGTTTTTCTACCATTAATAATAGCCAAAAAGGTGCGCCGCTATATTATATTTTGCACGGGGGCGGACACAACTGCATATGCAAATGTGTCCGGTTGGACACACTGATTGCGACCACAATCATTGCTGTGATTGGTGAAATGGGTGAACGCGCACAGTTTGATTGACAGGCCGGATCGGTCCATTGCATGCGACACCGGTACAGTCGCGGATGATAGCGCCCTCTCCCTGACGCACAAGCCGACAAATAAAAGAGCGGGCAAGGTTTGAAAACGAAAGGGGGCGGGGTTCTGAAGACAGTTGTCATACAAGTTCGCTCCGATCGAGTTTGGCCATAACTGCTGAACTTGGTATGCAAGAGAGAAAATCTGAGTACTTGTTTTGTGACTTGGATATTCTCATTAACTATCGGGGACTCTGCAACCTCAAAAAGTGACGACATATTTTGTGCATGCACAAAAATAAGTCTTAGCGACACGGACGGCAAAAGAGCTACCCCTCGGTCCGGAAAAAGCTTAAAGTGTTAGTTTTTCTGGGGGAAATGGACGAAGGCCCATATTATCCCCTAGAAATTTCAAGAGTTAATGAATATTTTTATTTTCTCCCTTTACTGTAAAAACCTGTGAAACTATTAAGTATATTTTTCGTGCAGTGTGTAATACCTAGCATTTGCACTGAATGCTATGGAAGTTTTTTGGGGGGTGCGCCCGATGACACAACTACGTATCCGCCATCTATTGGCAAAAACAAGCCAGCCCAGAGAGAGAGACTCTAAAAAGACGACTACACAGATGAACAACAAACAACAGTGAAGGTTTTCCCGCTGAAATTCCAAACCAGTGAGATCATCAATTTTTTCTTCAATACTTGTCATTTATCACGCGCATAATACAGCCACTGATCTGTCTATTTAGCCTCTCCCCAAGTTTCCCCTGTCGTTTCCGTTACCCTCCTTAAGGGGTTCAATTCTGAGTTTACTTTCCAAGGTAACACAACGGGCAACAATACGGAAAACCCGTGGAGACTCTGGGCTTGGCGCCACCGGTTTCAGCTCGCGTGTAAAGATTTCTAAGCCTCTGCCAAAGGCACACGACTTTTTTTCAATCGACAGCAAAAGTGCCGACTCACTTTTTTTTGTACCCGCGACCGGAGTGCCGTACCTAGATTTCAGTCTTTCAAAGGGGCTACCTTTGTTCACTCAACGGTTGGTAGGTTGGCTGAAAAATCACCCGAGTACCATTTATTCCAAATTATATTTTTTTATGTCTGGATTATTGTGCTTTATTGACAATTTACGGTTGATAGCTCCTGTGTTGACGGTGTACTACTGAGGAATAAAAAAAAGAAGAGGGAAATGGCACGAATTTTTCCATGTATTTTGTTTAATAGCGACTTATGGTTTAGCCGCACGATGTTATCAGAAAAGTAAAGCACAGCGCTTATATATGCATTTGGGGTAATGCACACTCATTATGGAACAGCTAGTTTCTCTCAGTGAAAAAGGCTTTAACCATTTTTGTTGAGAATTGACACGTACAGTTCAATAAAAATGAGCAACGGCTGGTAACCGTGTTTTGGCTAAGCAAGATTTTCATGTGCTTAGCAGGCTTTTGAGCTAACAGGCTTTATGAAACCGGGCACAGCTCCGACCAGGGCCCAATTTCATAGAGCTGCTAAGCACGAACATTTGCTTAGCATGAAATTTCTTCATTGATAAAAACAGGATCACCAACCAAATTTCCATTGGTTGCATTTTGCTTGTTACTGGTATTCAGCTGTTGTTTCCTTATCCTAAACATCACGTGGAAAGTTGTTTGGTAATCCTGTTTTTATCAAGGAGGAAATTTCATCCTAAGCAAATTGTTGTGCCCAGCAGCTCTATGAAATTGGACCCTGCTACAAAACCAAGTGTATATCAATCACCACTCAAAAGAGTTTTCCGGAAGAGCCACAATATTTGCTTGTTTGCTGTTTGTTATCTCCACTTTGTATCTTTCCTTTTTGAAACCAATTAATCACCAAATGGGTCAGAGTAGAAAAAATGTATGGAATGCACACTGCCCTGGACGAACGGAACCAACTTTTAGCTATGAAATAATATGTCAAGATTATTGAACAAAAGGACAGGCAGACCAACTGGGGGTTGGTCTAATCTATATGTCAATAACTGATTGGTGTTTTTTAGCAGATCGATTTTAATTGGGTTATCTTACAGGTGGCCATTTTGAGCAGGGAATGCTGTAGATAAGCGCCCCTCGGTATCTGGTTGTATCGTGAGGAGTGATTGTCGCTAGGAGATACACACTAGCTGACATATCAACGTGTACTATCTCTCTGGGTCTCAAACCTTGTCACTTTTAAAAGTATGAAACACAGTGAACTTTGCTAGTGAGGCAAGATGATCCACGTGGCCCAATTTCATAGAGAAACTTAGGCAGACTTGCCACATTTCTGCTAAGTAGATATGAGCAGGATACCATTGTACGTAGCATGGTAGTTTCGCTGGTAACCTAAGTCTGGTAAGCATAACTTGGTTGTGCTTAGCTGCTTTTTGGGATTATAAGCAGTTCTATGAAATTGGGCCCTGGTTAAGCATGAAACGAAGAACGAAAACCTAATTGACATCATCACCAGGGCCCAGTTTCCACAGAGCTGTCAAAGCACGAAAAGTTTCTGAGCACACAGCAACATTGTTTCTATTTACCAGAAAAAGTTTACCAGCAAAATATCATTTTGGCATGTGCTTAATGTTGCTTAGCCGAAAATTGTTGAGCATTATATTTTGAAATGGACCAGCTGAAAGTCAATGCATTAGTAAACTAAACTGCGAACCAACAATTTGGGTGGGGTTGCTCGGAAGTAAGAGCGGTGAAAGAAGAAACAAGTACTGCTTGGGCGCCCTCAACGGCAAGCGGGATGCATTTACTCTGATGGAAATTGCCCTTATTTCCTACGTTCCTACGTCAGTGAATGTTTTTCTTTCCTAAATCTACCTTACGGTAAATAAATAAACAAGCAAACAATAAATAAATAGCACGAAGATGCATTGTTTGGTTAACAGGTTGGATAGTGACCTTTAACCGAGATTATAAGACGCTTTCAGTAATTTTAGTCATGAAACTACTAAAAAGTTTTACTTAATGGTAAGGTGGTACTTCCAATTTACCCGTCGGAAATGATGGAAAATGCTTCTTGTCTGAACTCAATGTATCTTGAGCCCAACTTGCTCCCCCTGCAGGTCATGATTCAGACGCCCTTCCATCATTTCCAGGTCCCAGTAAAGACTTGATGTGATCACTCATCACATTTCAAAGTAGGTGCCTTTTGAGGAGTCTTGGGGTTTCGTATTTCATTCTCCCAACAGGAAGGGTCTTTGTTGGAAAAGAGACTTTTACAAAAAGAACTAAAATCAACAGCGATTTTTTTCCGAGTTTGAAAAGTTTCGGAAGTACGGTCAACCAGCCTGGAGCTATTTTCAGACCAGGACGATGGATTGAGGGAGGCCGGGGGTTGGAGCTGCCCATCTCGGCCTACTGTGTCAGTTCGCGCCCCGTTCCATCCGTCATGAAGAATAAATGTTGATACAACGATATCCCAAACCATTTTGAAAGGCAGCCAGCACCATATTGTTACCTTTGTTAGAGCGAATTCACCTATGCCCCCTCTTCTTGTTACGTTAACTCATTTTTAGTTTGGTTGTGCTACAAAAGAGTGCAAACAGTTCTGACACGCTGTGCTACCTGTTTTTTCAAGTAGCTGAACTCAAAGTTTCTTTTGGGGTGGTTTTTTGGGGTGTTTAGTCACACTGAATGCAGGTTCGAGGCCCTGCTATAGAGTGGAGAAGTTCGCAACCTCATTAAGTTCAATGTGTGTGTCTGCAAAAGTGGGCACTACTTGGGAAGTTATACTGGTGTCATCTGCCTAAATTGGAGTTGTTTGTTTTCCTGATGATGGATTGCGTTACAATACGATGACAGTTATAGTGTTAAGTGTCTTTAGGGAGGAACTAGACCTGTTGGTGAAGTTTGTGACCGGAGGCAGAACTTTCGGGAACGGATGTCCGGGACTCCTGTTGAAACTCAAGGTGGGTGCGCATTGAGCCATTGAGGTAGCATTTTTGCCGTTGGTCACGTAGTGCTGCTAACTTGTAACTTGTGTCAAGGGCTGGAAATCCACAGGTTTTGGCAAACACCCAGGGATATTGGTATCCGTTTGTCACTTTTATTGGCTTTAGTGTTTGCAAGCTTTGCTAAAATATTAGCGAAACCATATTAATGTAATATCGCAAAATAAATTGTTTGAGGCCAACTCTCTGTACTCGGGCTTAAACTGCAGGAATCAAATGTACAAAAGATAATGACAAAATAGGGAGCGACCGCCAAAATAAGGGCTTTTAAATATCATGAGTTGAGAGCTACGGCACGTTCATCCGTAGGTCGCTGGTTCGAATCCCACACCAGTGAAATGTTTTTTGTTCAGACCCAAAAAAAATGTTAGAAAAGGAGGTCTATCATCAAGGATTTGCCTATACAGAGAGGGAGAGCAACAAACAATGATCATGTCCGGACACATATTCTTTCGTTTTCACAATTACACGTTTTGGCAATAATTATTGTCAAAGACCAGTATTCTCACTTGGTGCATGCATATACAATGACAAACCTGCGAAAATTTGGGCTCAATTCGTCATCGAATTTGCGAGAGAATAATGAAGGAAAAAACACCCCTTTTGCAATACTTTGTGTGCTTTCAGATGCACAATAAAAGGCTTCAGCTGGAAGACTTTAATTATTTGAGTGAGAAATAATATTAACTCTTTCTCAGAAACTACGTTACTTTTTAGGGAGCCGTTTCGCATAATATGTGTTTAACTATCAACAGCTCTCCATTGCTCGTTACCAAGTAAGTTGTTGTGCTACAATTTATTTTGAGTAATAATTACCAATAGTATCCAGCGCCTTGAATGATCACAATGGCATAGGAGTTTGACGACAGAGAAAACATACAAGTGTGTTTTGCTCCTTTTCTCCCGACTCTGATAACTGATCGACAGCATAAGATTTAATGGCACATAAGGTTTGTCATTTAATGTATGTTGGATCCGATCATATAATCTAGTTATCATATACTAATTGTTGCGGTACCCACTGCCAAAACTGCGTCTAGCTACCTGTCAATCTCTACAGTCAAGTTAGTTAGAAATCTGTTCTAGAATGGCAGAGGTCGTGGGTTCGAATCACACCCAAGTATCATGCCTGTGGATTTTATTTTCACAGGACTCAAAAAAGTACCGAGTATACAGTGTTTTACACAGATCGATGTAAGGGTAAAACCAATTAATAATACAACCTAAATACAATAGTGTATACAAATTAATCGTCATAAAATAAACAACCTTTATCAAAAGCAAACAAAATCTCAAAACAGTCGAGAGAGAGAGAAACCTTGAAATATTGCTCGCCAAATTAGATTTATTTCTGCAATTTGTAAAAATTATAAAATTGAAATGCAACATTTTACATGGATAGAGACCAATACAGGTTGGTAGTCGTTTGGTTGTATAAAAAAAAAAGGGGGGGGGGGTGCCTTAGCACAAAAATAGGATCTTTTTGTATAGAATCAGCTCACAGTAGTTAGCCGCCATAATGGCGGCATGAACAAAGCCGAGTGCGCGCCACAAGATAACAACATTTACCTGCACGATTAATATCAGCAGCTATTGTCTACTCTTCTTAAAGGATTTGTCTCACTATTATGTTTCTAATTGTGTATTTATTTCCTTCTATGTACATTTAACAGGCTTTCGTCTATTATGGTTTCTCTTATAACAAAGTAGACCTATAACACACATTCGTATAACTAGCTCTGGAAGTGGGACATTTAAAGTACAAGGCCACCCCAGTATTCGTGATGATTGTTATGTTCTTCGTCTGTGGGGTCAGGTGGGGCACATAATTATGTTACCATGGTTTACATTGTATAGGATGACAGAGTCCAACTTGCTTGAAAAGTGGTAGTGTTATACATAAAAATACACTGTAAAAAATATCCGTAAAATTTGCGGCACTTTACCTAGCAGCCAGGATGCCAGGTAAAGTGCCGTAAATTTCACGGTGGAAGTTTTGTAAACAACCCTTTCAAGGCACAATTTACAACACTTCAACTGTGAAACTTACGGCATTTTACCTGGCACCCTATAGCTGCCAGGTAAAGTGCCGTAAATGTTACGGATATTTTTGACAGTGTAAGATCATGTACGCCTGGATTTCAAATTAATGCTTAAAAAAATACAAAAAACAAGTGTTAACATACATACTAAAGACTCGTGAAGTTGTTATAAGTTATGAGATTATGTATTGTTAGAAAAACTCGTATGCAAAGTTTAGACACCTAGCTGACACTGCAAAAAAAACCAAACTCCTTCACGACCTATTTATTTTCATAATTATTATTGCATAAACAATAACCACTCATTTCAAAAGTTAACTGTATTGAACTAAACGCCATTAATTAACAGAATGGCCTACATACAACAAAAGATAACACTCGCTGAAGGGCAATTAATATTCACAAATCCATAATCATTTAAATTGTTAACTGTTTCGTAAACAATAACCACTCATTACAAAAAGTGCAGTGTATACTGAACTTAAACGCCAATAATTAACAGCATAGTCTAGATAAAACAAAAGATAACAAACTGAAGGGTCTTCAATGGTTTACAAATCCATAATTAGACGAAAACAAACATTGTCTCAAAGCCTGTGATAATCAAAGTAGAACAATGACTAATGAGTAAATTAAGGTGATTATAACAATTCATGATTGTAGCAGTTGCTCGTAAGGGTGTCTTTGATGAACATATGTTTTGATGAGGTCTTGGAAAAAAATTCTTCTTCTTGAAAACATCGGATTGTTAACGGTTTGACAGGTAAGACCAACCTAGCCTTTGTTCGTTACCACTAAAAAATATGTAGATATAGCCTAAAGCATTGCTCTGTTCAGTCTATGCAGATGAGCTGCAATTTGAAAAACATAGTTTTTTATGATGGGACATTCAAGAGCAGATTATTTACAGACACTGGACACTTTTGGTAATTGTAAAAGACCAGTTCTCTCACTTGGTGTATCTCAAAAATATGCATAAAAAACAAAACCTGTGAAAATTTGAGCTCATTTGGTCATCAAAGTTGCGAGATAATAATGAAAGAAAAAACACCCTTGTCACACGAAGTTGTGTGCTTTCAGATGGTTGATTTCGAGACCTCAAATTCTAATTCTGAGGTCTCGAAATTCAATTCGTGGAAAATTACTTTTTTTTCTCGGAAACTACGTTAGTTCAGGGGGGAACCGTTTCTCACAATGTTTTATACAATCAACCTCTCCCCATTACTCGTTTCCAAGTAAGGTTTTATGCTAATAATTATTTTGAGTAATTACCAATAGTGTCCACTGCCTTTAAAAGAAAACGAAATGTCTGATCACTCCATACGATTAACATCACATTCTGAACCCCTGTCACACCAGATGAACAGATTGGACAGATTGGTTGACCTGTGTTCACACTTGAATGGCTCAACCCTGGTTGAGAAAAATAACTTGGGAAAATATCAACAGCCGTCTGAAACATTGGTAAAACCAAACCAGACATTTTGGAATAGCCCTGATAAGTCATGTATTTGACGTCATTTTGTACCATGACTGCACATAATGGTGCCTTGACACACCACCTCCTATCCAAAAACAATGAAAGATGATCTCGTGTTTGTTCCAGGGATTATCTCACAAATTAACACCAAGAGCCATTCCCCGATACCATCGTCATAACTCTGACTCAACTCTGGTGATTGACTTTAAAGACACTGGACACACTATTGGTAATTATTCAAAATAATTGTTAGCATAAAAACTTTATAGGTAACGAGCAATTGAGAGTTTTTTGATAAGATAAATCATTATGAGAAAAGGCTCCCTCTAAAGTAACGTAGTTTTTGAGAAAAAAGTAATTTCTCACTCACACACTAAAAAGACTTCGGGCTTGACAAGCCTTTTATATATTATAGACATCGGAAAGCACACAAATTTGTGCAACAAGAATGTTTTGTTTCTGGCACTGTCCTCTTGCAACTTCGATGACCAATATTGATTTGAAATTTTCACAGAATTGTTAGGGATATGTTGGGGTACACCATGTGAACATACTGTGTTGTTTTTTTACAGTTACAAAACGTGTCCAGTGCCTTTAACAATGATTAGTCAATCCAATGGGTACCAAGGTTAAGTCATATCGTAATCCAAATGTTACATGTCATTTCTGTTTAACTAACAAAGTGGCGATCTGTGATTTGAATTGAGATATTGATTAGTAATTTAGAACACATAACCATTGTCGAGTGACCATATTATCATTACAACGGTAGGCAAGATACTACACTGGTTTTGAAGAACTTTTACATTTTGGTGTCAATATGTTCAAGTGAATTATATTTAAAGGCACTGGACACAAAACGATTGTTTGCATAAAAACTTACTTGGTAACAAGCAATGGAGAGCTATTTAAAACACATTGTGAGAAACTGTTCTCTCGAAGTATGGTAGGAGTTCGAGAAAGAGGTAATTTTCCACTAACACGTTTGAATTTGATTTCGAGACCTCATAGTTAGATTTTGAGGTCCCGAAATCAAGCATCTGAAAGCAACTGCTTGTGACAAGGGTGTTTTTTCTTCCATTATTATCTCGCAACTTTGATGACCAATAATTGAGTTCAAATTTTCACAGGTTTGTTATTTTGTGCATAATGTTGAGATACACCAAGTGAGAAGACTGGTCTTGGACAATACCAAATGTGTCCAGTGCCTTTAAGGGTTATACAAAATACAACTGTACAGGTTATGTGGTGTGCCCTCATTCTTCAGATCTAAAATTGATTACAAATCGCCATAGATACCCGATTGCATGCGTTCTTCTATTGGGGCTGAATACATTTCCAAAGCATGCCCGCAGAAAGTCCAACCTATACGTGGCTCGTTTATCAACATTTGATGTATAGTTACAGGTTACATGTTGTGTAATGTGCAGAGGTTACCGATTAGGAGCGATGAGTGGTTTCATCCAACTGCAACGAAACATTTTGATGTGGGAGGGGGGAGACGTGGGCTATTGAAATAGCTAACCATTAATTTAAATTGTTATTTTATTTATTTAATCAGCATTATTATTCGCTGATTCTTTTAAACGTTTGTCTTGATGCTGGAATACTTTTGCATTGCAAAACTAAACAAACAACGGTCACACTTAGTAATATCTGACATGCAAACGTCAAACATACTTGTCAATGAACCTTTTTATAATAGTTCTCAATCTATTTGCAATGAGCGAATTGTTAGCCACACGTACCATGAAAGTACACAGCGCCCTCTGTCTGCTCAAGGCCATTGCTTCCAAAATATTATTGGACAACACTGCCTCCGACAAATAGGCCTCCGACTAGAGGCAGCGTCAACATTCAATTATTTGTTCACACCATTGGTAAGACTGAAAATATAAATATTATTCACAGGTCATGGTGGACAATTTACTTTTGGTTTTGCATCACGTCTTTTTTTAATGGTTAGAAAAACAGTTTTCGCCACGCCCCGCGGGTCCGAAATCTGATGTTTGAAAACGGCTTTCAAAACAGTGAAAACATGGATTTTTATTGTTTTGTTTTACTCCGAAGAACGATTGAGCTTAAACTTTTTCTTTTTTATTCAATTTTTACAGTGTGTATGTGGGTCACACACAAATTCGCGATACTGGTATTTTGACAGTCACCAAAATGGTGGCCACATGCTTGTACACAACAAACCTAGCAGGGGACCCGACTAATAGGCTTTTCAAACCACTGGTGCACAGAACTCTCGAAATTCCTTCAAAATCGATGATATCTCTGCCTTGTGGAACGGCACTGTGGGTTTGTGTTAAATTGATTAATCGTTGAGTCGGCCCATTTGTCTCGGATCAGGCTTTAATAGACAATTCAGGGCAACAATAGTTTCTTTATGGATTATTCCTAAATAGGATTTAACCACCCTCAAGGGCGCCCCCAGGTCACTGTTCTCAGAGACTCATTGTAGGGGGTTTGCACGCCCCCTCAAAGAAAATGGCATTTAAATTTTGTAAACAAGACAATCTTTCATAACTATACGTTAGTACACTACTCACTGTTGGTGAGTACGTTTGTCAAACCAATGTTATTTTGTATACATGGGTTGGAAGGAGGGGGTGTGTGGACCCGTGGGTGGTGGTGGTGGGGGGGGGGGGGTGGGGGTGCTAACCGATGAAAACAAACATTATGACGGTCGTAGTTCAACTCGAAGAAAGTAATACCCTTATCCAGTGTGGAGGATTGGTAGTTAGGGGGGAACACTCTAATATTATGCTGGGTAAGAGTTGGTCTGAAGAAGGGACCGTATGGGTTGAACTCACTTTCGGGTCACACTCAGCACAACCCCTTTTTCTGTGTTTTTTTTTCATGCGAAGTAAACAGAAACTGTCTCATTAAGATTATGTACTCGCCTTTGTTGTTGTTTCTATAGTTCACATGTACATGACTATTGGGTTTACGATTACAAACACAACAACCAACCATAAATAACTGGAGAGCCACGAATTTATTTAGCTTTAGCTCGATCCACGTCGAAGGCTCCAGTCTGATGCAGGATTTGAACCGGGGGTCCACAGAATTGAACGACAGGAAAATAATGATAACCAATGAGCCAGTGTGATTCCCACACATTGAAATGGTAGTCTACAATGACATGTTCTTGATTATTGGGAGGGCTCACTGCTATAATGTAGTTATTAAAGGGAAGGTACACGTTTGGTAATTGTCAAAGACCAGTCTTCTCACTTGGTGTATCCCATCATAACCATAAAATAACAAGCCTGTGAAAAGTTGGGCTCAATTGGTTATCGAAGTTGCGAGAAAATGATGAAGGAAAAAACACCCTTGTTGCACGAATTTGTGTGCTTTCAGATAAGAATAAAAGACTTCTAGCTCGAAGTCTTTTATTATTTTAGTGAGAAATTACCTCTTTCTCAAAAACACGTTACTTCAGAGGGAGTCCCCCACAATGTTGTATACTATCAACAGCTCTCCAATGCTCGTTACCAAGTCAGTTTTTAAGTTAACATTTGTTATGAGTAATTACCAAACGTGTACCTTCCCTTTACAGAAAGAATCTAGAGGAAAACATCATTTTTATCTGACAACTAACACCTGTTATCTCCATGTAATTTCTTATCGAAACAGTGAGCTTATTGGATCATGCACAAACTATAGAGGCTGCTGACTGCCCCAGATTAACTGCAACAAGTTTAATAAACAAAGTAATTTAATATTAACACACCACTGTTGGAAAAAATGTACAGTTCCCAATTTTTGTGGCGAAACTTAGAAAGTCTTTATATCAGCTTACCCGTCAATAAAACTAAAGGATGGTGCATCTTCTGTCTCAAACTTCAAATCGGATTCAATTCAATTCTGGGCTCTCGCAATGTCAAAATCGATTGAATCTACCATTAAAGACAGTGTACACTATTGGTAATTGTCAAAGACTAGCCTTCACACTTGGTGTATCTCAACATATGCATAAAATAACAAACCTGTGAAAATTTGAGCTCAATCGGTCATCGAACTTGCGAGATAATAATGAAAAAAAAAAACACCACCCATGTCACACGAAGTTGTGTGCGTTTAGATGGTTGATTTCGAGACCTCAATTTCTAAATCTGAGGTCTTGAAATCAAATTCGTGGAAAATGACTTCTTTCTCGAAAACAATGGCACTTCAGAGGGAGCCGTTTCTCACAATGTTTTATATCATCAACCTCTCCCCATTACTCGTCACCAAGACAGGTTTTATGCTAATCATTATTTTGAGTAATTACCTATAGTGTCCCATGACTTTATGAAATAATATTGTCATAATAGAAAGGTCAAGCTATAGAGCATCCTTCAATTTAATCTGTATGGGCCAACCTTGATCCACTGACATGTAATGAAAACAAAATAGTATCAGATTCTTCAAAGTTTTAGAGAGTTTCAAGTCCTGTCCTTGACAAGGGTTAGGTCCCTTTTTTCAGGAAAATGGTGAACTCTATATAGGCAAGGTGAGCAATTGTTATTGTATCAACGCTAAAAATACACATTGATATGCAGTTTGGGGGACAAAAATCTGAAATTGGTTATTAAACCTTCGGCAACAAAAGCCACCCTCCCATTGAGAGCAAAATGTGTTTAATTTTCAATAGTTGACTTCTAGATGACTTCTCGTATTGTATTCGACTGAAAGAATTTTCAAAAGGGGAAGGGGAGGGGCTGTTGTCAATCATTGTCTCGCGTATGATTTTAGAAAAAGGTTTATAATCTGCAGGTAGTGTATTGCCGGTTGAACTATTTGTGCTTAGCCAGGTATTCGCTCTGACCGTGGTGAAGTGCATTAAGGTACGTTGCATTATTGGCTGACCTTTACAATTCGGCAAAGAGAAACACATCAAAGGGGCTTACGGTTATAATTCATTTATTATATTTTCTTTCTCAACCAAGTTCATGGGTTAGGTATAGGCTTTAAAAGGCACATGCCGAAACCTTTTGTGTGTTGAGAGTTTGTTGAATTTTCCTGCATTTTTAAGGTAAATGCAATTGATATTGTATATCATGGTAAATATAACTCCAGTTTTTTTGGCGCACAAAAATGATTCTGTTCCAAAAGATAATTGTTTTTATAGGTCTTTACGGCCGATCAAACACAACCGCCCGACAAATAAGAACTTAGTCATGTATGCCAGTGCTTCCTCCATTTTATCCTTGGTGAAATTGAAATGTTCCGGTGTGCCTTACAGACACCCACACGTTTGTAATTTTATTGGGCTGGCAACACAAAACGTCAAAATGGAAAAGCTCGTTAGCAGTAAAATAGTACATTAAATGCATGTCGCATGTCGGCAGCGAAAATGGCACAGTTCAACAAAGTACCTCCACGGTTTTGGTATACAGCGTTATAGTAGGAAAAACAACACGAAATGCATTCTCCACGTTGGCAGAGATGCACGATTTTGGTACAGTGTTAAGAAAAATAAGAAATAATGCATTCTCACCCGTTAGTAGAGATCAATGCTCAAGTTTGGAGCAACGAAGTACCTTCAAACTTTTGGCACAGCGTTTAAGGAAAAAAATTACACAGTGCATTCTCAACGTTTAGCAGAGAAAAGTTCCTCATGTATTGAGCATCAAACCTTCACATTTTTTGGTACAGCTGTATAGAGAAAACAACAACACAAAACGCATTTTCCACGTTTGGGGTAGCAACACAGTACCTCCATGATTTGTTACTGCGTTAAAGGGAAACAAGTAACACAGTGCATCATCTTCGTTTTGCCTTGAAAAATGCTCATGTTTAGAGCAACAAACTTTAAAAATATTGTCACAGAGTTACTTATAGGCAAAAATAGTACAGTGCATTTTCCACGTTTGGCGGGTAAATGCCCATGTTTTGAGCAACAACGTACCTCCATGAGTGTATTCTCCACGCTTGGTAATGGGAAAATTGCTCTAGAGCAACAAAGTACCTCTATGGTTTGGTTGAGCGTTAGGGGCCGTAGGCTCATCGACTACTTGAAAACAAGTGGGTGTACACTTGTCAGTACTTATATGCATCAAATTTGTTTTTGTAATCAGTCATAAACAACAAATGGCCCGTGCACAAAAGACCGGAATCCGTCGAGAAAGTGGAACTTTCCCACTGGAGAAAAAGAGATTGCTGTATATGATGTTGTGCAATCAGCTGTATAACTCTCATCCGCATCTTTCAAAAGTAAAAAAAAATGACTATAGTGTTAAAGACACTGGAGACTTTGGGTAATTGTCAAAGACCAGTCTTCTTACTTGCTGTGTCTCAACATATGCATAAAATAACAAACCTGTGAAAATTTAAGCTCAATCGGTCGTCGAAGTTGCGAGATAATAATGAAAGAAAAAACACTCTTGTCACACGAAGTTGTGTGCTTTCAGATGGTTGATTTCGAGACCTCAAGTTCAAAATCTGAGGTATCGAAATCAAATTCGTGGAAAATTACTTCTTTCTCAAAAATACTCCACTTCAGAGGGAGCCGTTTTCTCACAATGTTTTATACTATCAACAGCTCCCCATTACTCGTTCCCAAGTAAGGTTTTATGCTATAATAATTGTTTTGAGTAATTACCAATAGTGTCCACTGCCTTGTTAACTTTTGGTAACTGTCAAAGACCAGTATCCTCACAACATAAACGTACAAAATAACAAACCTGTGAACATTTGGCTTAAACTGGTCAACGAAATAATGGGGCAAAACACCCTTGCTGCTTAGAATATGTGCCTTCCATATGCCTGAAGCCTTTCCTTCGTTATTGGTGAAATGTTACCCGAGTCCTCTAAAACCACATTGTTTCAAATGTGCTCTTTGCCAAGAAAGCTTTTAATGTAATTCAATTTTGGAGTAATTGCCTTTATTGAAGTATAGTTGAGACAACAGACAATTTGCTGATCAGACAGGTTACCAGCCAAAGGCACCAATCATTGTCATCTGACTGGTGTCCTGCCTAGTATTGTCCCTAGCAGGTATTTTGTCACGCAGCTCTATAAAATATTGTTCCAGGAAGAATCATTAGTGTGTGATACAGATCAGGTTAAGTAATAGTTTAGCCCAGTTCTGTGGGTCAAATTAACCCTCGCGGATCGGATTTTTTTGCGTTCCAAAGGAGGGTTATTTTAGCACCTTTGGATTTAGGCTTCCCCTTGTCTGAACGTACCCCAATACGATTCAAATGGCATCATAAATATTGCGTCAATACAAAGGGCAAATACTTAGAAAAATCCATCACACAACTGACATGGTTCCATCACCAGAAATGGTGTTTCAAGCATGCAATTTGAAATCAGAGCCTGGTCCCTTCTAACAACCCTACTTTTTAACTGCCCAAGTGTTTTCATCCACTTGATCAATCACCGGAACGTGCCTTTAGTCTAACTTTCACTTCTCTGGAGAAAAAAAACCTCATCTTGTTCCTACACAATGGAATACCACCACCATCCTCAAACACTTCACACCTTAAGTGCTCACCTACACTACTTTGCTCAGGGGTTTCTTTATACATTCTGGGAACCTAAACTGCGTCGGCTCGTCTGAACAAATTATTGGTAAATACACTCCAGTGTAGTTTTAAGGTGCTGGATTGGTAACTCCTTGAGGAGCGACCATGGATACCCCCAAACTTTGTCTTGATGTTTGTTTAAGACACCCACTTGTAAAGGGAACCATATTTTACATACCGACACGCGGGAAGAGCACGCCTGTGATAATAAATGAAGTGTTCTACCAGACAGTTTGATAACTGTGGTTTTTTAAAACTTTTTTTCCCTTCTCTTTGATCTGTGTGTTTTCAGGTATGCCGAAACGGATAAGGGTGTGAAATAGAGCAGTTGCCAAGGATACGGGTCACCTGAACCGTCAGTATGTGCGAGTCTCTACCAACCTCACCGAATCTTTACCGCAAGAGACAGACAGAGTTTGAGTCCGCTTTGGCCCCGCACTTACGACAACGTAGTGGTAGTGTACATAAACGCTGGACGAGACTATTACAACAAGCGAGGCGCCAAAATTACAAAGAGGCACGATGTGGCAGGGCTGATGATGACACCGAGGCGATAGGGGGAGCACCCCCTGTCAAGAGCGACGAACCGGAACATTACGTGAACCTCTTGCACAGTGGTAGCGGTGCACCATCCGCGCAAAGTTTTTCCCGGTTGAAGAAGAAGCTCACGCAGTGCGATTCGCAATGGATGCTGAACTTTCTGGAACTAAACGGACTTGGAATACTCTTTGAGGCTCTGACGAGTCTGAGCCAACCGTCTACAGCTAGTATTGCCAGGGCTTATGCTCAGGTTGAGGTGGTGGAAAGCCTGAAAGCCGTGATGAACAGCCCGGAGGGACTGGACTTTATCATTGATGATCAGGACTTCCCCCGTAAATTGGCAACAGGTAAGCACACGAGAGGAGGGTCAAACTATGTACACATTAGGGCTGCGTTCGGCTTGCGCTATATCAATACTGTACTTTGCACAACCGCGCTCAACAATATTTGATTTACAACTTGTAAACTTAGCTAGCAAGATCAGGTCTGGGCAAGATGGCTTACATCCAAGAGGCATGGTTTAGTATGAGAGTGGTCGTTCCATATAGTTACCCATTTTGGAGGGGCCAACCCACATCGCGACAGCGGACCCCTGTCTCCGTGGTCTCCACCAATCTGTTGACGCAGTAACCCAAATAAAAACCTACTCCTAACCCATGTAAATCGTTGAACCTTAAAAAATTTTCAGAAAGCACATACAAAGTTTGGAAAGTTTTTATCAACAGTGTGTTTATTATTAGTACAATGACAACAGGGTATCTTTATGGCGATACAAAACACACCTCCCTAACAAATTACTAAAACTGCAAAACATCATACTTCACAGCATAGAGCAAGGACCAGACCTTGCTCTATGTTCACAGGTATTCCGGCTGGCTAGTTCCTAGTTCAGTGTTGACAAGCATTCCCATTGAATATGATGTATAGACTTCTGGTTGGAAAAGAATCTTAATGACTATAGTGAAATGACAATGGTGACTGGTCAATGACAACATTAAGGGCAAACCCTGTTTATGGTCACTTTATATTGGTTGGTCTGAGGAAATTCAGAACTGAGCCATAACACAAGCTCAGTAAGTATCACTTCGATAATCGATATCACTTCACTATCAGACTAAGCGATATTGAGCACTTCAATATCAGATGAATCGATATCACTTCAATATCAGATGAATCGATATCACTTCAATATCAGATTAAACGATATCACTTCAATATCAGATGAATCGATGTCACTTCAATATCAGATTAGTAGAGATATCGCTATACATCTTCCGTATAGGTAGCACAACATATTAGATCCCCAACTGTCTTGCAGTTTTCTGTATACCATAATAATATAGCAATAGGTTTGGATTTGACTGTCCCCACCCCTTATTATACAGGTTGGTGTTAAAACTGTATATCATTTAACAAGTCTATAAACTGTTGCCCATATTTCGGTTCTGTACTGTACACTTCTAAACACACAAGGAAGCGAGAGGAACAAGTTTTTACAGCTTTGCACATGTATGCAAACGATAAACTATACTTTCACAGTGATACGTTTACACTGCCATGCCTGATACTTCACGGAGGCAACGAAGGCGATTGCCTCCATGCACCCTGGGGCCAATTTCATAAAGCTGCTTAAGCAAAACATTTGCTTAAGCGAAAACAGCTCGCTAATTTCACACATGTTACTGGCCAAAATTTCATGCCATATATATTGCTTGTGACTGGTATTTAACTGTTGTTTACTTAGCATAACAATTGAGTGGAGTCTTGGCCGGTAATCTGATTTTGCTAAGCAAGGATTTTTTTGCTAAAGCAAAAATGTGTAAGCAGCAGCTCTATGAAATTGGGCCCAGGTCATTGCCTCGGTGCCCTGAAATGCCACAGTAGAAATTTACAATTTCCTCATAGGGTGCCCTTACCAATGAGAAAAATGCCTTGGTGTTCTTGGCCTTTCAAAAACGAAGCATACACAGGCCTGCCTTGCACTCCATTAACACACACACATTATGATCCTGTTATGTATGCATATTTACCTATGGTAGTTGACCTCTGGAGGTACAAAGCCACTGAGCTCAGGGATTTTTGGACTAAAAGCAAACTTAAATCCCCTGCACGCGATGACGTAGAATTTGTCCAAATCTATCGCGCGTCTTACCTAATACCACATCATTCAACACAACGGGGTAGCCACAGAACCTCTAAATCAGAGAATGGCAAGTTATTTTCAATATTTATAGAGGATTTCTGAGGCAGCCTTCAATAGAAACCCCGTTTGGAGTGTACACTGCACAAACTGCGGTGTTAACATTCACACAATGGGTGTTGCCACATATACAGAACAGAGAATCAAAATTAACTTAGGGTGTTACAATACCACCAATGTAATTGTTTTGGTAGAAATCAGTGTTATTTTTAACACCCTGTGTTGTAAACTGTTATTCTTTGTTGGTATATATATGTGACACCAGCAACGGTGTTAATTTGAACACCAAGTTATTGCAGTGTACTAATATCTCGATTGAATGTCTATTCTCCCATTGGAGGTTAACTGTTGTAGACATGTTAAAGCACAACATTGTCAATACTAGCCTTTTGATATCTTAGTTGATTTTCTCATGGTACCTCTGAGAAAATCAATGCCTACCTAAACGACGACATTACAGTGTATTTTATTGATTATAGATCATAAGAAAAATCGAAAACCTGTCTCCTGATCGGCGAACAATATGTACAACAAACCCCATGTGATACCTCAATACATGTTTAAAACACAGGTCACAAGTATAGTGGCTTACTTTATACACCTGCAAAACATAAAACAGATGTAGGCAAACAGAATCATCTTCATGCAAACCATAGCAAAGAACTCGTATGAAGCGTAACACAGTATACACTGCTTATGCCCAGCAGCGAAAAGTTGTTAGGCACTTCCCAAACGGATGTGATATGAACAGTTAGTTTAGGAAATGCAGCCATTTTGTATTACACATGTGACGTCATGTTTAGACTCGCCATTAGGATGTCATGATATTTTCCCACCCCTCTATGGTTGCAACTGTGACCCCCTCTTTGTGTTCAGTTCTGGCTGGGCATCCAAAATATCAAGTCACAGAACTCTAAATGGTGATCATATTGTACTCCATTTCCGTTAAAGAGCGATTTAAATTTTGAAAAAATTGTGTTTACTGTTTGAGTGAAAAACAGGTGTCTGTATACGTGTGATTTTTTTTTCTTTCGTTGATCGCATACAGTGGTCTTGAAATTATTCTTTAGATGGCCTTCGGACCTCTGGGCGGACAAAAAACCACCATATATAATTGGTTGACATCTTTTCAGAAACCCAACTGTGAAGGACATACAATTTATGGAATGGAAAAATAATAATAAAATAACACAAAATAAAATGGTGGATCCACACCGTGGTGCCACAGCACGGTTGCTACAATGTTGGCCTATCTATAGCCATGGGTTTGTTACAAGTTTTTCTTTCATGAAAAGAAAGAACAAAATCTGGATGGAAAAAAAGTAAACCATAAACCCAAACTCAATGAAAGTCGGCAGATTATTATCAAGATAAGCGGAGATTTAAAGACCTCGTAAATTTCTGTCACCTTATATTCAAATAGATTTATAACAGCGGCAGTGGAGCGTTCAAAAATGGTGGTTCTTATTTGAATGCCAAACTACACACTTTGGGTATATAGGGGGAGGGGTACAACCTATTGTAGAGACTATAGTTGGGGAACACTTAAAATGGCGCACAATATCGACTTGTCGAGAACCCTTAAGGCTAAACACTG
Source organism: Asterias rubens (assembly GCF_902459465.1). Taxonomy (NCBI): domain Eukaryota; kingdom Metazoa; phylum Echinodermata; class Asteroidea; order Forcipulatida; family Asteriidae; genus Asterias; species Asterias rubens. The sequence goes on along the minus strand of NC_047069.1, from coordinate 11,742,768 downwards.
CTGTCAATACCAACTGGACCGGGAGATTTAGGTCGGTTGAAGATAGTATCAGGGTTCTATTATGGTGTGTACGATCTACTCGAGTAGTAGCCACATCGGGCTCACGTACTCATCCAACCATTGATGATGTAGAAATCATACATTTACCACAATTCAAATCTTTAAATTCGTCATTGATTTCAAAAGGATGAAGTTGTTTCCTAGTCATGCATTGATATAAAAAAAACATACTTTGTACAATATTGTATACATACAAACAGGCAATGAGTTTTTATTGAATACTGTCCGTATCTCAGACACAAGTTTGGTTGAGAGAGACAACACTTTCTGGTACCATTAGCGACTACAGTGCACCTGGTTTATACAAAATAGTTGAATTGACACAGTTGACAAATGGCTTTCAGACCACATGTCAGTCGTTGTCATTTCAGGTCAAATCAAAGATTGTTATTGTCGTTGACGATTACCAACGAGGCGAGTAATGAAGAGCAAATTCCAATTATCGGAAAAAGGGAGGGGGAGAATTCAAAAAGTAATCAAAACATCTCAAAAATGCCCGATGTATGAAGAATAAAAGACCCTAGAGGGGTAACTGTAAATCCAGGATAACAATAAATTACTGTAAATTATTGCAAGAAACAGCCACGCAGAGAGAATGAAAAAAAGTACGTTCCCTCTTTTGTGGACAGCCACTTTTGGACAACAAAAGCACAGCAGAGTCATTTCCGAGTTAGAGTTTTTTAATTAGCACTTTGGTCGGAGAGTGGCTCGAGGGATGGTAGCCTAGAGGTGGTTTATACTCACAAAATAAGGCTCTATAATCTTTGCACCAATGGTCGAAACCCTATCCGCCCTGGACACGTTAGGGGTTCTGAGTATGTAAACAAACGGGACCCTAACGAATGCTTTTAGCAGAGTGGACAGTCCAGGAATTGCACGTAGGGCTCTTTTGGATTTGCCCAAAGGTTTTGGCAGGTTGTTTTTTTGGACACCCATACGCGAACAAACATCATGTGAATGGAAACTTATGTGCGTATGTACCCATGCCCTCTTGTTGACTGCTGATAACACTACAGTGTTGTGGGCTCAATTCTACCCGGTCGTGAGTTGATAAAACCCGGACAACCGGAAAGGATGTGCTTTTTACATCTGAGGACAAAATAACCCAAATTTCTTTTTAGATCGGCACGTTTTAAACTCACTCGTAGGTCCTTGATCGATGGTTGAACCACAAGTGGATCGTAAGAAGTCATAAGATTATTTGTCGAGTGGGTAGTCATGCGTTACATTGGTAATGATTTTGACGAATACTGTAAGAGCATGATAATGGACGATCCCTCCTCAAATCAGATCGGCGTAAAGGCACATTTGAATAGATGGGGTTATGATATGTTTGTCTGGGCTTTGGAAATGTTTTCAATCGGCAAAGCATTGGAATTCAAACCGTATTTTAGGTTATTGTTGTATGAGTCTTGTGTAACCTATATTGACAATTTTGACTTGCTATTCTAAAAGACTGACGTTGCAAAAGAATTATGGTTCCAGCCTACGCCCAGACGTTTTCTGTAACATTGAACGTTTGACCTAAATGTATCTGACATTTCCTTATGAAGTTTCACTATGCAACGTCAGTTCAGTTCCAGACTCTGTCTGTAATAGTTTGACTTGTTGCACTCGATCAAAATTTCCATCGGAGGCTTAGTCTCAGCCTACACCCATACTTTTTTAAAAGGTTCCAAACGTACAATGTGTATCGAAAACAACCTCACAAAGCACCAAATTCCACAAAGTGCCCTTGCTGTGACCATTCTACCACCACGCTGTGACCGGGACCAACAACAATCAGTTCCAGCCGACACTTAGACTATGTTTGGGGGTGAGGAACCTTCCCTTAAAGCCATTGGACACTTTCGGTAAACAGTATTGTCCATGTCCCACACTTCGTGTATCCCAACTTATATATAAAATAACAATCCTGTGGAAATTTAGGCTCAATCGGACATCGGAGTCGGGAGAAAATAACGGGAAAACCCACTCCTGTTTTCGCGCGTTTCGCCGTGTCATGACATGCGTTTATAACAAATCCGTAATTCTCGCTAACGACAATTTATATATTGTTTTACCGTTTTCTCAAAAAGTAAAGCATTTCATGGACTAATATTTCAAGAGAAGTCTTTCACCATTACCTTCTGTAAACCCTGTAAATTATTTGTAAATCTGTGATTTTTTTTTTTCTGTACCGAAAGGGTCAAATGGCTTTAAGCAGCTACGGTGCCCTCAGTGCTGTGACTGAAGGCAAGGCCCAAAACTCAGCTCCAGCCTACATCCCTATTTTAGCATGGTTCCGAAAGTACATTGTGGTCCGATTTGGTTTTTGCCAAAGCACCACTTTCGGCAAAACTCTCTCGCCTTGACCAGGGTTTAAATCCAAGTCTGGATAGATAGCGTTCAAGTCGAGCACAATCCCATGTGCAAAACATTGTCGCACATTTGCTGTACACATATCTTGAATCAAAAGCCATTTTGGTAATGCAAGGTAAGGATCATAATATTTGCAACCATGATCGGGTTGATTTCGTTACATCACCAAGTATTAGTTGGAACAAATTCACATTTATCACTATACACTTTCTTCCTGGTGGAGCTACACTTGCAAGGATCTGAAACGAAAGCGCAGACCAACGAAACCAACAAACAAAATCTACATGTAAACAACATGTCTGCAGCTGCTGTTCATCAGCCTCCCCTCTTTTGTGATCAGGTATCTTGGCAACCTCCTCCGGGACATGCTTAAGCACCAGACGCCTTCTTTATTTGGAAGGCTTAACCACACGCTCTCGCCAAAACAAGTTCCCCATACAAGGTGGAGAACGTACCCAACACAAGAGGCTCAGTGTGGTGGAATAAACCTATCTGGTCATCTGCCCTTTGAGACCCAGTCTGTATCCTCCACTAATCTCCCCCTCACCCCACCACCACCCAAGAAGGACCCTGCAATTCGCTCCATCGCGTTCGGTATTGTGAGGTGACAATAAGTACCTGGACGCGTAATTTGAAGGGAAAACATCATTCGTTAATTGCCGGTTTAGGTATTGTCCAGGGACATCCGAGCAATTATCTTGTAGTACTGGATCATCTTCACCATCAGGCGAAGACACAGGAATTTAGAATTGATTAATAAGAGTTTTAGCACATTGGCATGGGCATGTACTGATGGCTGATGATGCAGCGTTGTCATGTTTTAAACTCGTTAGTTTATACAAAGTTGTTTAGTTACAAACCGGAGTCAGGTTTCAAAAACGCATCTTGTGCACTATTCTTTACAATTCAAGGGCCAATTTCACAGAGCTGCTTACGCAAAAAAAATTGCTTAAGCACGAAAATAGCTCGCTCGTTTTACACATGTTACTGGCCAAAATTTCATGCCATATACATTGCTTGTGACTGGGATTTAGCTGTTGTTTACTTAGCATAACAATTGAGTGGAGTCTTGGCCGGTAATCTGATTTTACTACGCAATGATTTTGTCGCTTAAGCAGAAATTGGGATCTGGTAATGAAACCAAGGATGCATCATAAGTGAACTTAATAACTGTAGCTCGCAAGCCTCCCTGTAAACAAAGTTTCTTGCTATAAGAACCATAAACACCGGGGTCGACCCCTATAGTATACTCCTCAACGAGTTCTGGGGTGGATTTCACAAAGGTAGTCCTAACTTAGGACTAGTCCTAGGCAATGCTAAGAGATAGGACCAGTCCTAAGTTAGGATGAGTTACTGGTCCTAACTTAGGACTAGTCCTATCTCTTAGCATTGTCTAGGACTAGTCCTAAGTTAGGACTACCTTTGTGAAATCCACCCCAGAACTCGTTGAGGCAATGCTAAGAGATAGGACCAGTCCTAAGTTAGGATGAGTTACTGGTCCTAACTTAGGACTAGTCCTATCTCTTAGCATTGCCTAGGACTGGTCCTAAGTTAGGACTATACCTTTGTGAAATCCACCCCAGCTCACTTTAAGGTATAGCATCTTGCACAAGTGCCACGACCAGGACTCAAACTCTGCTGATCAGTCTCTCTGCTGATCAGAAACATCAGAGCCTTAGTGCTAACGTTTCATTTCAGCCAGCTTAAAGAGCACATTGCCTCATCACGAACCCTTCATACATTCTGCCAATGATATAAATACTTCCCATGCCTGAATACTTCACAGGGGCAACGAAGGCGATTGGCTCCATGAGGAAATTGGTGCCTTTGATATGTTCAAGTAGAAGTTTACAACTTCCTCATTGTGTGCCCTTTACCAAGGAGAAATTGCCTTGGTGCCACCGCCCTTTCAAAAACGAAGCATACGGGCATGATTTCATTATATTATGATCAGAACCAAACACAAGATTTGCTATGAACCAAGGTTTTGGAGAAAGCACAACCCTAAAATGTTCAGATACACGGTCTTTATGTTCTGTTCACATCAACAGCTCCAAATAAATATTGTTTTGATGAAATGCATTCTGCCAATAGCTGACCATTACTAACTTGTCTCAAAACAACATTGTTAACTGCTACCTTTAGCCCTTTTTAAAACTAGTTTGATTTAACCCCACCGTGATAAATACGGCAGTCGTTCAAATGTAAAGTTTAATATTTTCCTACATTGGACACTGCATCTAGCTAGGTCCTGAAATAATCTACCACCGTAAGCAAAACCTTCAAAACATTGCTAAAGTAACTTCAAATTATTCTTGCTTATAACCATCTAATCACATGTACAGCACTCCTCATTTGCATTACTTATGCTTTTAGATATACTGAAAGTCTGGATAATCCACGTGAGGATTAACCGTAGAAGGGATTATTAACCAACCTTCATCCAAGCTTTACGTCCCAGTGGGCCACGATTACTGGGGCCACATCACACACATAGCCCATCCCACATAGCCCCTAAGCTTTGGCTAGTAAGTATAGAGGCAACTCATAATCTGAATAAGATTCTGTGCTTTCGTTTTTACAATCCCTGCCAAGAACTACACTGTTGTATCATAGAGCAAGGACATGTTCCTTGCTTTGTGGTTATACCAAACCGTCAAGTGAAGATGACAACACGAAACAAAGTTCACTTTCCCAGCGTCTGACACCAAGGTCACAAATGTTGTTTCTTTAGAACTCAACGACCGCGAATTTAGTACTTTATAGCTAAAACCCTGCTCTTACAACGCAGCACACAGACGCTTTGACTACAGGCAGACTCTCATTTAAACACTTTGACCACCTGAAGAATTATGTACTGTCGTTTTTATAATTTATATAACACCCTGCAAAGAATGATGACACTTAACATTATTCCATCCCAGCGGCCAGTGTGGATGACAACACGACGAAAAAATGCACCTGCTTCGGAGCCCGGACCTACATGTCGCTTCGCAAGGTTCCCAACTTGTTCAACTTAAGAACAGTTGACAGAGCCTGGAATTACAGAGGCCACAAAGGTCATGCCCTCCGTGCCCTGGCTCTTGGCCTTGGTGCCCATTCAAAAGTGTCCCAATATATACTATAATGTTGTCCTATGGAAGTGCACTTTGCAAAATGGAAATGTCCTCTTAAAGATGAAAATACAGGCCTGGTTGCCAGACAGAAACTCACCCAAGTAAACTCCGTCCAACATAAGTAATTTTCGGTGTAATCAAAGACTCTGCAAAATCAGACTCTAATATGTACCATCTAGGCTACCTTTCCCATTACTCCCTCGTATTAAGAGACAAAACATTTCAAGAAAGTACTGTTGGGCAGTAATTATGAGTACAAAACGGGAAGAGGTGGCGTCTTGTAAACATGGATTTAACTATAGTTAAATACAGTGACTTAAGGGCCACACTATATATATTCGAACAGAATTTTCTCAATTGCTCTTAACAAGTACAAATGCCTCAGACATCAAAGTCATCAAGGTTTCTTTATCGCTCATCAACGACCACGAATCTTACACTTTCCAGACCTCAATCATTGTTGTTTTCTAATCTAAATGATTTTTTCGTAAGACTGTTTGACGAGTCGCGAGCGTGGACCGTCTTAGAGTTGACCAGTCATAAGTTTCCACTTCTTGATTTTCAAAGTGGTTGAACTATTAAATTATATCGAAAATGAGAGTCTGGTATATTTCACAATCAAAAGCCCATTAAAGAACCAATTTACCATGCTTGAAGAGTTCAACGTACCGGCATGAAACTTTACCTATAGTCAGACCACCTGATATGAAACCGAAGTGGTTTTAAATCTTACAAACTACACACAGTCATAGATATTGGATGACCATGGCCCCTTTTCTGGTTCAATTTCCACATGAGAGTAGAGGTGTTTCCAAACTCCCAGACTACCTGGGTGTTACTGAACCCGTCCACATTGTAACCCGAACAATTTGGCGGCGTTTCCACACAAGGCTCTTAACTAACCTTGTTTCATTTGTTGTCTCTTTCACGCAGCGTTGGGCACGGACAATGTAACGGTGAAGAAACAAGTCTTCGAGATCCTTTCGGCTTTGTGTACGTACAATGGGGACGGATACAATAGAGCCATCGATGCTTTGGAGCATTATAAGGTAAGCCAGATACACCATCCCCTGTGTGTACATTTGACGCAATTATAATAAATCTGTGGCCTCCAAGTATCGACCGGCGGCCATTTTTATTTTAGTCTGGTTCTTTGTCCCTGGAAGGCGTAAGTCTTCAACAGTTGAAGCCAGGGTTAGTCCGAAGGTACTGTAGTCTTATCAAAATGTGACCGCCATCTTGGTAGTGAACCTTGACTTCTCGTCTTCGATGACAATGAACTCATTTCAATGCAAACAATCATATTTTCCGATTATATTTAACTAGTTCAAGAAAACACTTCCACGAAAAGGAACCGACCTATTTTTATGTTTTGTTTTGAATATATCAGTATCGCCATGGAGCAATAAACTCCGCACGTAGGGCCAGTGCATGATCACCAAACACCTTTTCTTTTCCAAACAACCAGTCAACCAATGTTCCTCGAATTGTTGACGTTGGAATCTAGCCTTTTCATAACTCATTGAAAGGTAGAAAAAAATGATTAATGGCAGTTTATGGCGGCTTAGTAGCCCTATACTTTTTATACGCGTATTGTTCGGCAGTTGACCCCTACAGTCACCTGACTTCGTGTCGTCATCAAGTTGGCCGCCATTTTGAATCGCACTGCCGTTGATTTCACCAAACTCTTCCTAACTTAGGATTCATCTTAGGACTAAGGGTGAATTAAGTTCCGTATCCATAGACGTAGGACGCATTGAACCCAGTTAGGGCGAGTTATCGAGCTAGGATTAATCCCAGACTGCTGGAAACGTGACCAGTGCAAGTTTTAGGCAAATGATTTTTGAACACACCTTCTGTTAAGTCTGCCTTTCTGGTGCATATTGTAACCTGATCCTTCCCAACACTGCTATAAACAAAACAAAAAAGTTTCAACTCACCAAATAAATGATTGAGAACTCCAACGTTGTCAAGCAATAGCTCTTACGGTTGTAGGTTGCCATAATAACACTTACAATTCTCGACAGCCTTTGGCACAGATAATGTTTTCCATTGTCTCGCAAAATGAAAACCTCGCCGTGTTCACCTGGTAAAATAAGAGGAAAAGTATTACAAAAAATAAGTAATTAAGGAAGAATTCTGGCCCAAATGTCTGTTAAAGTTAAGCAATGGACCGGATTCCTATAGGATGGGAATGCAGACTTAGAGTGCATTGCTAATTCAAACTATATGAACGCATTGCGGCGACGCGGGTTAACGTGCTCTTTCTTTGGAACTTCCTTGCAATTTTCTTTCTATATAGCATCGTATGTGGATTCTTTGACTAGACAGGCCTGATCTTCACGGAGGCAAATGAAGGTGATTGCCTCCATGCACCCTGGTCATTGCCTAGGTGTCCTTGAAAAGCTCCAGTAGAAATTTACAAAGGGGAAAATGCATTGGTGTCCTTGCCCTTTCACAAACAAGCATGGATTTACATGATATAAGGGACAGTCTACCAGCTTTTGCCTTCTACATATACAAATATTAGCCACCATTTCCCCATTCGCATACCATTTTGACATATAGGCCCAGTTTCTTCTTGTATTAATCGATAACGCACCGTTTTGAAATAATGGTTTCACAACTGAATATTATTGCCTTCTACAAAATATCAGCCATCATTTCCCCATCCTCATACAATGTTTGACCTAGATTCCTTTACTTGTATTGGATTAACCGATAATGTACACAGTTTTGAACTGTAACAATAACATAGAAAGAAGTTCCATTCGAATCCCCTAAAGTTAACACAACTTTTGCCGATACCAAGAGGTCCCGGATTGGCCCCCTGGAACCTACAATGTGTACAGACACAACTCAATAGGAATGACCCGCTCAAAGCACCCACTGACTGACGTGAGTTGACAGTTTTTCTCCCCCATACGGGACTTTTGTGTATCGTATTGTTTGTAATTTTGATCAGCTTGCTTGTATTAAATAAACAGGTTAAGCTAGCACTGATGGATAGCCATCTCCTATACACAGGAAAGATCAACAATTGGGCTTCAATACTCGGTCATGCGTGTTTGAAGACGATGTGATCATAACAATGCTGCCGTGTATTGGGCCTCTCATCCGGGGGTTGTACATCAGTGCTGACGAAACGAGGGGTAGACTGTGAACTCCTTCCAGTCCTTTGTTTTTCGTGAAGTTGGCATAAAACTACCCACTGGAAATGTTATTACAAAAGGTGATACAGATTTAAGAAACAGATTTGATGAATTTTTTTTTATCATGATACTGTCGAGCCAGGCCGCAGAGACTTTTCTATAACATCGTCTCTGCTTCCAACAATGGTTTATACTAAACAGCTCCCCATTACTCATAATGGGGAGCAAGGTTTTATGCAAATAATTATTTTGAGTAATTACCACTGCCTTTAAGTTAAAAAACAAACTCAATTCAGCCTGTGGTTTGAACTGCCACAATTTAACTTTAATACCACAGACTGAGTTTGGAGTTGCAGTACTTACATGCATTTGTAAGCGTGCACCTAAGAACCACGGGTCTTTTGAAAAAGGCAAAGACAGGCCTACCCTTTTCTATTCGTTATAAAAGAAGGTTTATGCTGTAATTTATCATGGATGGAATTGTGTTGAAACCATTTTAAAAGGTTTGATAAAAAGAATCTGTCAGTAATATTAATGTCACTCACTCGGTAACAAAAGAAGGCTTTCCCTTTTCTTTTTAGTAACTCCCGGAAAAAGGTTAACCACTGCATTCCAAGTTCCACCCTCTATGTCCGATTACAATGAAAAATGAACTTGAAAATAACCACGAACGTGTCGTCCTTGTTTTCTTCATGAAAATTGCTTTTTTTTTTCAAAAAGCCCATTCACGCAGTAACAAAAGAAATGCATATTTCATTTTAATTTCTTTTGTTACCTATAATGCACACGCGAGCCTCTGTAAAAGGATTCTTTCAAACCCGCTTGAGGGCGTGTACTTTGTTGGGGAGCGCCCTCAATTGTTCTGAACAAAACATCCGGAAGGCATACTTTTTGAAACCAACGTTTTCTCTCCAAAGTACCAGCTTATGTACTTGGACATTCTGGGGAATAATTGCCCGTAATGAAAAGGATCATTGTTGGAAAAAAATAAATCTGGGAACGCTTTTTCATCGACACGTTTGTCAAATTTTTTAATAAAATCATCAGAATATTTCCCCCCCCTCGATTACTTGATTTTTCTCTTTGTGAATCAGTTTCGGTTCTTTATACATTAAGGTACTTGTTATTTTTTTCTGATACTTGGACTTGTAGAACAATAGAAGAAGAAAGGGGATATATAGCTGGAGGCCACGAAGGCCCTGCCCTCTGCTGTCTATGCTCTTGGTCTTGGTGCCTCTTCAAAAGTTTCCCACTTTTAGATTTTCCAATAGAACTGCCCTTTGCAGAATGAAAATGGTCTTTCCCTTTCTAATGGCATGTTCTTGTTTAATAAAGAAATACAATTTAGGGCTGTATGCTTCTTTTTTGAAAGGGCAAGGGCACCAAGGCATTTTCTTCTTGGTAAATGGTACCCTATGCGGCTACTCGGGAATTTCAAGGGCACCAGGGCAATGACTATGGGGCATGGAAGCAATCGCTTTCGTTGCCTCCGTGAAGTATCGACCTGCATAATTCTAGTATACCCCCCTTGTTGCGAATCGTTGGTTCAGATTTGGGTAGGCCGCATCCGAGTCCCGCTAGTCTAAAGTTCATGGGCATGTGTGTACCACGAAATTCAGTGAACAAAATATTACGACAGTGTTTTATAACGCTTTAAGTTTCATACAAAATGTCATTTGTTTTCTGTTACAAACGTTTATTTTGATGTAAACACCGTGTCTTGGATTTCACTTTTAAGACTCGAGAGTACCGATGTAGTTGTCAATTCTCACCCGTCTCAGTTTCGTTTAGTTCAAGGGTAAGAACCTCGTTTGAGTCGTCACCAGGACCACCGGAATTGATGTCTTCCTGCACCCACTGGTTTAGCAGTGATTCAATTTCTCCATTAAAAACGTTCATTGGATTCAGTTTCCAAATCGGGGTGTTGTGTTTTGTTTTTCTATTTGGAATTCCAGGTTCCGCTCCAGAGATTCTGGTTTAGCATTTATTTGGGAATGAATGTGACAATAATTTGGTAAGTTAAAAGGGGGGCGTTTTGCATGAATTGGCACACAGTGTATGTTTTAGTTGGTGCGTGTGTCTTGTTGATGTATTTTGTTTTGTTTAGTGTGCGCGTTTGGCGTGACCAAAAAGGTGTGGGAACGTAACGTTAATGAAACTGCATACAATACTAATGCGGATTGGTTGTGAAGTTTCTTACATGGTTATTAGAGCATCAGAGGCAGACAGAAACCGAGGATAGTGTTTATTTAGTTCAGACCCTCGGCCCCGCGTGTGTGTTCCTGGGAATTATTTGTTCCTCAAGCAAGCACGTACGTATACAAACCAAGGAAAGAACAATGATTGCACGGTATTTTTGTTTATGAATCAATCGTCAAGTTCATTTTAGAGAGAAAACAAGCTAAGGTTAAGAGCTATCGACGTAACGAAAAGTCACTGGTAAAAGTTTGATGCTTTCTGCTATTAGTAAGACTTAGGAAGGTCAAATTCTCTACTGGCAGTTGGAAATGTGTCTTTGAGGGAATTCTAGAAACAAAAACTTAATAATGATGATATATTTATTTGTTGGAGGAGCTTTTCAATTGCTTGCGGCCAAAAATGTTACATAGCTTTTGATTTCGTCGCGAAGAAGCCGGTGTTCTCGTATATTCAGTGGCGCGTGGTTATGTTCTCGCGATATCCAGACAAAGCAAAAGTTCATTGTCATTATTTATGAAAGCCGATCCGGAATCACATAAATGAGCCACAAGAATCGTCTGGAAATGTTAAATTTTCTCTCCCACTTGCTCACACAATAGGCCTTTGTTGTCGAATGTCACATTTCATAGATTGTGAACAAAAAGTCATACACCATGGACCAGTGGTTTTTGATGTAAAACGGTTCGCTACGGTCGAGCTGGTATATATTATTATGATGATGTTTTCCCTTTCCTGCAAAGAAAATGCCTGCAAAAAAGTTGTGAAAAAGTACTAACTGCATTGTACCGTTAACTTTTAACAAATTTTCAGAGAAACTTCAACAATAGCCCATTTCAACCCTCGTTTTAACATGCTTTAAAGGGTGTGTACAACAGAGGTTAGAATGAACTTTTAATGCTTACAGACTCGAACATTATTCCAACAAGGTATGAAGATTGCCATGGTGGTGTGGAAATCCAACTTTCGAACCGCGCGCGTGTCGCCTAAAACGCACACGCAAGGGAAAATGACCTCCAAAATGGCACAAGAGAACTTTATCATGGGCGATGACGTCATGTGATTTTGGTCAACTTAGTTGGGTCTCGGAACTGTGAGAAGTGGCTCTAAAAGAGGCATGGTGCTGACACAATGCACGAACCTATCAACATCTTTTGGGGATACTGGTGCAGGAAAAACATGGCCAAGAGGCGTTTTCATTAAGATTAACCCTGTAATACTCACAACGAAGTACTGTGAACTGCGCTGCACTTTTATGAGTGATGATTACCACATACATGTATACATAACCGACAATTATAGTTTCAAAAGCATTCAGATATGTTTTTGACCGGTTTCATATTTGATGTAATATGTTGGTTCTTGTGAAATAGGTAGGTGGGCGGGGGTAATTCGAAATGGTTTGCCCTGAGCAAGATTGCGAGACGGTCATCAGCATAGGCTACATTATGAGCCAGTTCAATCATGCTTTAGCACATCAACATCCTGTGAGAATTTTTGGTTGAACTTATGCCAAAGTGTTGTAGGTGGACGTGGTATCAACTAGTATTACCTCTTATGGCTGTGATTATTTTGTAATCATTTCTCATGATCACAAGTTAACACGGCCAAGAGGAGTGCAGAAAGGGGGCGTTGTCGGACCTGCGGCATTGGGGGGGGGAAGGGGGAGGTGGGGGGGGGGGCTGGGGGGGGGGGGGTACTATGGAGGTACCTACATGAACAACCATTCATACAGTCCCCCACCCCAGTTTTCTTGCCCATGATTTCTTCCAATTCTTACCACGTGATTATAAGTTCTGCAGGCCAGTGCAAAACTTTTCGTTCCGGGAACGATTTCGGCATGCAATTTTGCATAGCAAACTGTTTTTTTTTATACCACGTCCACCTACAACACTTTGGCATAAGTTCAACAACAAACTATTTAGACTAAACTTTTTGTTGTGCACACTGAGTGCTAATATTGAATAGCAAATTGTGATTCCTAAATAGCAACTGGTACATTTTGTGTAGCAATTTGCTCTGCTATACAAGGGAAATCTGTCACACCCAAAACATCAACGTGTGGTTAGGTGCAAGCAGACAATATTGTTTCAAAAGTAATCATAATAGCCTTGCAATTCTATGACTTTTTTTACTTTCTCAGTAAAAATAAAAATAGTTTTGCTCTCGTGTGACACACTTTTTGTGACCGTATAGACCCGTGTTTGGTCTGGTTGATGGTGCATGAACACCTATGACTGCTTGATACAATAGACGTGCTCAACAGTGACTGCGAGTTCGTTATAGTTGTCCAGACGTGCCCTGTTTCACTGAAGAGGACACCGTGCAGCCATTTTAGATCATCAAGACAAAATTAATTGTCAAAACGTGCACTGTCTGCACTGAATTTCAAATCACGGTGAATTTGATCACGATGCAAGTATAGGGACCAGGCATGGTACTTCATGGAGACAACGAAGGCGATTGCCTCCCTGCCCCCTGGTGTTTGCCTTGGTGCCCTTGAAATGCTCCAATAGAAATTTACAATTTCCTCATATGGTGCCCTTTATCAAGGAGAAAACAGTATTTTAACCTAATTCTGAGTTGGCTAGGGGCTAGACTACTGTTCCAACCTCGGTTTGGTCACATTGAATTGAATGGGCATTTACCGTCCTGTAGGACCCTGCGCCTTTCATGTAGACACTGACCTCTTTCAAGTTGTAGAGTCTTGGCAAGCAGTTAATCAATCTGCCCGCAAACTTGAAGTGTCACTGATAGACCCCCAAAATATAGGTTAACGTGGGACGTGACTGGTGCCATTAACATCAGATCTTTAAGAGCGTGTTTGATTCAATTTCAATCCACGGCCTTTCAATGTGTTTTGGATGAGTGAAAATCACACGCAATTGCTGATGACGTCACTGGCGAAAATACTGCTCGTTATTGGTTGTAATTAGTTTTAATTCTTAATTTTAGATCTTTAAGACTTTGTAATTTGATCGCAATTCAGCCTATGGCTGCAGCTGTAAAGTTATTACAATTAACCATTTCAAATCAAGTTACCAAAATTTAAAGTTACAGCGCCTCCAACGATTGCGATGAATGTTTTTCTTTGGGGAACAGTGATATCTCTAATGATTAGCAAGGAGTTATCGGTACCTCTAGCGTAATGAACGGTCCGACAGCACGATTCTCGTCATATAAAATGTTGTTTTACCCTTATACACTGATGTGTGTTAGCACTGTACTCAGTACTTTCCCGAGTTCTGGGAGAATAAACACAGGTATAATTAATTTCTCGGGTCCGATTCGAACCCACGACCCTTGCAATTCTAAAGCAGTGTCTAACCAACTAGGACACCGATATTACCCGGTAGCTAGAGGCAGTTTTAATACCATGTTTTAGCAGAGGGTATCACAACGATTTAATAGATGTTAAATTTGACTCTCGTCATGTCAAGTTCGCTTGGACTGTGGCCAACCAGTCATTTAGACTTCAAAATACACTCTTTATAAGCAGAGTATTTATGGCACTGCTCTTTACAAACGATGGCTGAATGAATAAGTTAATCTGCGCTCGTTTATATGGACGGGTACTGGTACTTGGCGACGAACGAAGGCCTTGCGCATGCAGCTATAGAATAACGAACACGTGCCACCACGGGTGGTTCTCAAATTAAAACAACTTGCACGATCTACTCTCACGATATGCGCGAGAGTCCAACTCGTCCTTCTCGTTACCATACTGCACATCAATATCAGGAGCATCTCTACATGGAAACCAGGCGGGGCGAGTTAACTACATGGAAATCAGGCAGAGCGAGTTGACTACACGGAAACCAGTCAGAGGCGAGGCGTGTTGACTATTGTACATGGAAACCAGGCAGGGCGAGTTGACTACATGGAAACAAATCAGGGGTTGAGTTGAATACGTGGAAACCAGTCAGGGACGAGTTAACTACATGGAAACCGGTCAGGGGCGAGTTGACTGGCAGCAATTTTGTTGTCTGTACAAGTCATCACTATTGCCACTGTCGAAGTGCTTTTCACGGGTAATTTTCTTTTGTCTAAATGGATTAAAAAAGGGAATCCTTAAAAAAAAAAACATCTGGACAATTTTTGCTGATGTACCAAAAAATTGCTGACTGGCATCCGTCTACATTCACCGGATGGTATACACCATACCGTTGAGGGCGCTCAGCACCCACTTGACGCACGTGTGCTGCGTCACTGCTCACCACTCAGCATTCTGAGTAGCGTACATTTTTACAGTCAGGCCGTCCGGATAAGAACAAAATGCAGGGGTTGAGATCTGAGATGTGATCACGTATACTACACCTCGGTATCATCAGCAGACACAACAAAGCCCTCCAAGCCGATGATACCTTGCTGGGATATTTGAGAATCAGATTGGATCTTAACCGTCTGGACTTCGGACATGTATTCATGCCGTGATTCTCCTTCGGTGGTTGTTAGGCGATCATTTCCGCATTGAGCTGCGCCTTGTTAGGATATTTCGCGTCTTCATGGTTTCACGTCTTCCGACTGACAACAAAGGACAGGAGATTGCAACCTGAAAACCCACGGTGAGAACATAGTATTTCATCTTCTTCAGTTGTTCCTTTTGTGTGTGTTTCATCATCAAGAAAGGCGCCAGAAACAGAGCAATTTGTCAAGGAGATTTCATTGATTTCCTTCATTATAGCTGCCTAATCTGTTTGCTCATAATGATTTTGCTTTTTTGTTAATATTTCAATATCATAAATTATTAACATAAGGGTTCGGGCCTGATACTAGACGGACACAACGAAGGCGATTGCCTCCATGCCCCTGGTAGTTGCCTCGGTGCCCTTGAAATGCTACAGTAGAAATTTAAAATTTCCTCATGTATAATGCCCTCTCAAGGAGAAAATGCCTTGGTGCCCTTGCCTTTTCAAAAACGAAGCATACGGAATTCAACTTCTATGTAGTTTTGCCGCAGTGCACTAAAGATCAGTCGCGTGTTTGTTTAAGCAACAGCCTTATTGAATTAACGTAATGTAACATGAGGCAACCAGAAAATGTCCGCAGTTCCTGTTTTTATAAACGACCGCTAATTAAATACCCTTGTTAAATTCTAATTAAAGTACCATTTCATTAGCTAATGAAATAACCAAATTATGGGATAATTGGTCGGCTCAAAGACAAGGTCATTAGTTGCATGTTCATATTCTTTGTAAATGATCAATAGGTCATTACATGAAAAAATGCATAATAAGTTAAACATTTGGAAACATATAAATTACCAAATCATGTTTTACTTAGAAATGAATGTTTCTTTTTGCCAATCAAATACTCTGAAGAACACACTTGATAAATAAACCCTATTTTACCAGAGAGGAGCTTAAAATAAATTAGCAAAAGTAATTTTATCAAACCAATACAAATTGCACTAATGACCTCACAGACCTATGATGAATTACCGCATTGACTACATGGAATGTTGGATTATCAAACGTGCCGCTATGTAACTTGTTATACAAACTGGTTATTAATTATAAGGCATGCATAATGTTCAAATAACTACTGCGTTATTTGAAGGGTGTCGACCGTGGTGTAACTATATCATTCGTTCACTTTCAATCCGTAGGAATAGATTGATGATGTCGAACCTCATTTCTCAAACGTTCATGGCATAAAAAACCCACATTGTTGAAAACGGTATTCCATAGGAACCGATGATATCACATCAAAGGTCGAACAATTTCAACCCGGAAGTCAAGATGGTGCTGTAACCAATTATGTTGAGAAGTAATTCCATCTAAAATTATAATTATCACATGCCTTAAAAATGCTTTCCACTTGTCTTTAATGCACTGTGTAAGTCTGTTTTTGCAGACAGTTACATTTCCAATAAGTTTAAACGTTTAAACGTGATAGACAGTGTAGCAGTACATACAACAATCGCACGCCATTTTGTCGACGCGTGCACAACTTTCGGTGAAATATTAATGTTTCTTGAAACTTAACCATACATGATTCAGACAAACTCTCCAAAAGAACAGCAACAAGACATATATCTTTAGACAATTTGGTCACAACCGTATGGCGCTTAAACAAGGATTATAAATAATATATTAACATATGGTCATATCTTTACATACATGCTACCAACGCTAAATGGTACCATCTCGCCCTTTGTGGCATATTCTGTTACATCGTTCTAGAGTGATGCTTGACACAAAATATGGTTAAATGAACTAAACACGCTCGACAAAATGGTGTCGGTTGTTGTAAATACATTCACACTGTACATGGCTCATGAGACATCGAAGCCAATAAAAGATGACTAAAACTAGGACATCTTATCAGCCGAGACGATGAGGCGAAACCCACCGTCTGGTCTCAGGAGGAGAGGTCTATGTACTTTCCTCAATAAGAGAGATACTGTTTCATGGTGTACCAGAAAGTATCATTGAAGGCACTGGACACATTTTTGGGTAATTGTCAAAGACCAGTCTTCTCATTTAGTGTATCTCAACATATGCTTAAAATAACAAGACTGTGAAAATTGGAACTCAATTGGTCATTGAAGTTGCGAGAGAATAATGGAAAAAAAAAACCACAAGTTGTGTGCTTCCAGATGCTTGAATTCGAGACCTTAGCTGAGGTCTCGAATTCAATTTAAATATATTAGTGAGAAATGACCTCTGTCTCAAAAACTACTGTTTCTCACAATGTTCTACAACAGCTCTCCATTGCTCGTTACCAATTGAGTATTATATGCTAACAATTATTTTGAGTAATTACCAATAATGTCCAGTGCCTTTAAATAACAATTTTGAAGCCATAACTTGTTATATCCTGCATCTATAATGCATTCATGGTGAACTGCAATTCACTGAAACATAAGGTCATTAATATTTGTATTGTAGACATGCCATAACGCGTTTGCAGTTGCTATGGTGCATCGTGATGACACAGAGTGAGGATCCGTTAGTTCGCTAGGATTTTGAGATCACATAAGTCCCTTCCCAAATACAGCAGACAAAAGAGCTACTATTATAATTACATGATACCCAAAACCTGGAAGTAAGTGCAGGTAAAAAATGCAATTATTAGTCTTATCTCGTGCCGCTGGCTTGTTTCTCGGATGAAAAGGGTTCGTTAATGGTATGCATCATGCATTATGCAAGTCAATAAGCACCGGTGGGAGATGGAGCCTACTGGGGGGAAGTTCTGAGTATACAGACCGAAAGGACAGGTCCTTGAAGGAAGATTGAACAAAATGAGGCTGCCTCGCACGCGAGAAGAGCCGGGTGACTATAGTAACGTGTGCAAACTACTCATAACGATCGTTTAGTCTGGATTATTCAAGTTAGTGTTATGTAAAAAGATGTGCAGTTCGCGTGCGATCAATGTAGTGTAGAAAGACATGGGTTCGCACGTGATGTCATAGCATGTGCACACAGCCACGCGTAAAGCTCCAACTTGGTAAATGAGATTATAAAAGTGAAACTGTAATTATTTTGTTGCCGAATAATCTTTATTTGATGTCAGGGTTTTGTGATGTGTAAGATCACGGTCTAGAAGAGGTCTGTGTAAATTGATTGTTATTTTGTTGGAAACAGTCTCTTAAACAAGCCGTTTTGGCATGCAGTCATGTAATTAGAGGGTTGAAAGTTGGTATCGCGTTGCAAACCATCATGATATTTTACACAACCGAACATGGTGATTTGAATCAAGACTATCAGCCGGCATCTCACTTTAAATGGTATCACACGGTATATGGAACTATGAAGCAATTCAAGAAAGACACCTTTACTGCGTCACGAACGCCATGCAGCCTGTAATTCGAGTCGATGTATAGTCTCGTATAGTCTTGGATGTTGTTTTCCATAATAGCAGTGGAATAGTGAACCACCAACCTGACATAAACGATTGGAATGCCTTCTTATTGAATTAATAAACAACAAACAACACCACAATTTCCCTTGTTCCTTTTTAGACATTTTCTGCATTCGGGTACACTGTAACAAAGCTGTTAAGAGTTTAAGCACAATTTAAAACATGTTTAAAGGATAAACATGCTGATCATTTTCACCCCTGCTCAGATTAAACACACACAAGGATATGAAAAACTGGGTACAAAAGCTAATGCTTGAAATGTGTTGAAATTCTATACACATTAATAAAAAAAACTATATCTTATCGTGTACGTACACGATAAGACACGATAAGTTATTGTGTACGTACACGATAAGTTATATTGTGTATGTACACGATATGTCCTAACTTATCGTGTACGTACATGATGATATAGAGGCGTTTTTTTTTTTTCGAGTGGTGGCACATGCGCTTCCGTATTCGGGAGCCTAGCACTGATTTTGTTCATCAGCACAGCCAGCTTTTGTCTCGTCTTCCGGAACGTATTGGGGTCAGTACGCTCAATTGCGTCAACATAATGAAATCTGAACAGAGCTCTTTCAGTGATTGCATGAATGCAAGACTACGGTTTGAGACGTGATTTAGTAATTAGGGGGTCCAGATTTTGTCCCTAAACTTTCAAAACAAGGCGTCCGAAAGACACATATAAGACTATAGGGCATGGGGTCAAAAAAGCTTCCAAACTGTGTGTGCCTTATCGAAATCCTGATAGGTCCCACCCACAGTTGAGCACTTCAGAAAAGATTGCGCCTTTTGAACACTTTGATATGACATTCGAACCCTCCCAACGAAAGTAATGTAGAGGTTGACCGCGTCGCTTGAAAGAATTACAATTTTCACTTCATGTTCTTAATACACAGACACAACTTGCATGTCTTGATATGCACAGAGTCAAGGAGAACATGGCCTCTGTTGCTCTGGTCTTGGCCTTGGTGCCCCTTCAAAAGCTTTCCTTTGACATACAGATTGTCCAATAGGACTGCCCAATATTCAAAATGAAAATGGCCTTGCCCACCCATTAATATGAAATTCCGGGCCTGCAACTAACTGGTTTTATAAGCAAAAACTATATCATAATTGTGGTTTAGTCCGCGTCTTTACACGGCAATGAAGTACAGTTAAACTCTGTTAATATTTGGTACGGTATGCATTCTTATCTGACACTTGTTGAAGAGAAAAAACAAAAAATGGACAAGTTGTTTTATGTAGAGCGTGTACTATGCACTGTGTTTTCATGCACAAGTTGTCATCACATAGAAATATTGACATAGTTTTAAGATAGATTACTGTTTTGGTCCCCTGCGTTGGGCTGGTTGACATTATTCACACACTTAACAGACACCAGCTCATGAATAGGTTGTTTGCATTAGCGGGGTCAAGTTCCGAACTCTGAATTCTCCCCCACCACAAAAGGGACCTCTCTAAAACTATGGACATATTCTCCGGGATTTGTCCGGGAGAGGGGGTACGGTGGCCTCTCATTGCCCCGCGATTGCCACTCTGTCTGCCCGTTTGATATTGACACAATTAGTGGGGGCCAATATCATCCCGTTGGAATTGCATGTTAATTTATGGCAACCATTATAACTGCATTCTTATGAGTCCCCAGAACACAAAATGATGTTGCCAGAGGACGGATGAGTCTTTTTTGACAGTGTCAATCATTTGAAATGCGTTTTATGTTATAGTGATTAATATTTTCAAAACTGAAAAAGGCCTATACGGGTCATTTTAGAGTCCAATAGTATAACCCTGAGTCATATCTTGTTTTGTTTGCTTTTCTCTGGGAGAGAAGAATTCGGGGAGACAACACAATTATTGGGAAACCACGAAAATGTTGGAGCCTATTATCTCGCCTACGTGATGTTATTTCGTCAAGATTCGCAAGATCAAGGTTCGAAGAGTCTTGAAGAATAATAAACACTTGTTCACACTCATAATAAACATTCATCACATTCTCACCCACCTGTCTGTTATCACATGGGTAGTTCTTCGCATTGTGCTCAATCATAACACACTCATATAGAAAAGGGACTATAACTTTCGATACAACAATTGCAAGGAGTGGTTTCACATCATTGTGTTGTAACCTATGGAGTTGTCGACTCGAGTCAGGCGACTTAGAATCGAGTAACTTTTTGTTGACCCATGACTTATTTTTCAGCACTGACTTGCGACTGGACTTGTACTTAATACATCAAATTACTTGCTGCAAATTATGCCTTACTATAGTTCTTTGACACCTTTAAACCAAAGTTAACGCAGATAATTTTGTTTAGTGGTAGACATAGAGCAGAATCAAATGTAAAAAACCCCCACTAAAATTGGTTCCGTGTTGAAAGGTACCCTATTTTACTCTACCCTGCCCAGTTCAGGTACCCATCCCTTCCCCGACCACAGCACCGCTGCTTACTATTTCGAGGCCCCGATTCTTAATTTCTGCTTTAATGTTTCTGTGCTTTGCTGTTTGCCGTCCTCTTATAACGACATCCTGAAAGATGTAATTTGGTCAGTCCCATGCGATCATTTCATAACGAGAGTCGACTGTATTTTGCTCAATCCAGTCTGGCGCCCGACTCCCATATAATAAGAAAATGTCTTATTCCCACGATTTGTGTTGATAATTTCTTCGCATTACCTTTGATGCCCGAGGTCTATCGGCTGCGATTCACCTTCGAAAGCCCCCTTTCGTGTTTATGCGTCTTAGTAACGATTTCGCTCCAATGCATCCATAACATGATTGGAAAACATTTATCACTCTGTTTCAATGGTGACGCAAAACATACACTCGAAATGTCAAGACAATGACGTCAGAGGGAGGTAACAATGCCGGTCGATTTGATGAGACATTTACGGAAATATTGGCTATTTGAGCATTTTATCAACAAGTATATACACCAACACGGACGTCTATGTTAAAGGCACTGGACACCTTTGGTAATTTCTCAAAACAAATTTTAGCATACAAACTTACTTGACGAGCAATCGAGAACTGTTGATAAGTATAAAACATTGTTAGAAACGGCTCCCTATATGAAGTAACATATTTTGTGAGAAAGAGGTAATTTCTCACTTTGTCAGTTTTTCAAGCCTGAACCCTAATGTATAATAGGCATCGGAAAGCACACACGTTTGTGTAACAATGATGTTTTTCTTGCATTATTTTTTTGCAACTTCGATGACCATCTGAGTGCAATTTTTCACAGATTGGTTATTATAGCATATGTTGGAATACACAAAGTGAAGATACTGGTTGTCCAGTGCCTTTAACCTAGCGACTATACTTTGAGCATGTTATCAACAAGTACACGCCTACACGACGCCTACTTAAACCTGTTTAGGTGACACTTAATGTTTATCCCAAGGAAACGTAACATAGTGTGGCACTGTTTTTCCTTCTCTAAGTCCAGAATTGAAGAAACAGAAAAACAGCACGATCACATCACCGCTTCCCATTTCAGGCGTGCGACTAATCAGGATATTTTCAAGAGATCACCGTCTGTCTTCCATTGATTTCTGCATTAAATTGAAAGACACGAATTTGCTCTCAAAGCAAGAAATATGGCCAACAAAGCCATGTGATTTTGATTTGTTGTGATGTAAAGAATGAGCAACTTTTATTCGTGCGTGCAAAATCATATGATGGCCACAGACATTGATTGTGCAGTCTTTTGGCATGTTTATCATGAGGATTTAGGTAGGTGCATACTTATTAGCCAGAGGGGTGTCTGGGTATCTTTTGGACACTCTTGAATTTCTTTTTTAAACCCTATTCTTTCTGCCATTTATATGTAAAAGAAAAAAATTGACACCCTGTTTTATCTGTCGTTTATATGTGAATGTAAAATTTGGACACCCAGTTTATAAATTTCCAGTTTATTTGGATAAAACTTTGGGTGCACGTATGAACTGATTTCTTCAGATCATGCTACCCCAGAACAGGAGAGTCAGGGGTTCAGTTTTATAAATTGAGATATCAATGTGAGCATGTAAAGGACATGCCTTCAGTGTTACAGATAAAGCTCGTACCCAAACAGATTACATCAGTCGACCCCATGTCTTCCAACATTATATTAAAAACTGTGTTTCCTCAAAATACCACATAAAAAGAGCCCCACATAGTCCCAATGAAGATTAGTACCTCATCATGCCCACTTTTCCATATTATAACAATCATTTTCAATTCAATTGAACAATCGCGCAAAACAGGATATTAAAAAACACCATACAATTAAAGATTTTTACAAAACAAATAAAAACCAAACCTTACAGTCTGATAGGATACAAAACCGGAAAAATGTCTTTTAATTAATCATTTTCTAGTTTCAGAAACCTGTTTTTGCTCCGATTTACAATCAATAATCAAAATAGACGTTTTATTTCCTTCCTCTTTCAAATCAATGATGTTATAGTCTATTCACATATCGCAACAAGGAACATATTATATTAGTCATCTGATATTTTGTTTGTCACATGAATTGTCCTACTATCAATAGCTTTCCCCATTGCTCGTTACGAACGTTATTATGCGAGTAACTCATTTGAGTAATCATCAATAGTGTCCAGTGCTTTTAAAGGGTGTATGTACTTTTTGTAGGACAAAAAACACAATGTCCACAGATTTACACTAAACTTACACAGTTTGAAGATACTGATAGTAGAAAGCTTCCCTGAAAATATTACGTGCTGAGGTGCTGTAGTTTTTGGGTAATGAGTAAAACAATTTAATGAAAACAATTTTCGTCTCAATTTTCATGACATTGTTTTACTCATTTCTCAAAAACTACAGCACCTCAGTTAAGTAATCTTTGAAGGGAAGCTTTCCACTATCATTATCTTCAAACCCTGTAAGTTGAATGTAAATCTATGGACATCTTGAAAAAGTACCCAAATCCTTTAAGAAAATATGACCTTGGATCTGGTCTAATCAGGCAGGCTTTTTGTAAAGACAATATTGTTTTTTGTATTTTTACTCACTGTGTTCAGTTAGTTACAAATTTGGTCGATGCATTATGTACGCCAAGTTGCATCTGCGTATGAAGTCACTTGGTATTATTAAACTGCTGGGAATTCCAGCAAAATGAATTGTTCGGTGAAAAAACCCTGATTAAGCTGTGGTAGGGGTTTATAGGAATCACAGCAGGGTTTACTGTTTGTGTTGGGCGTTAGGACGAACACTAAAAAGGACAGTCGGTCAATGAATAAAACCACAAATTGAACTGTTTCTAAAAAGTTCATTCTTCGATAAGTCCCTGCAATGAACCGGGGCATAGAGCAAGGACCTCAACTATTTTTTTAAAGGCAGTGGACACTATTGGTAATTGTCAACGACTATAGCCTTCACAGTTGGTGTATCTCAACATGTGCATAAAATAACTAACCTGTGAAATTTTGAGCTCAATCGGTCATCAAAGTTGCGAGATAATAATGAAAGAAGAAAACACCCTTGTCACACGAAGTTGTGTGCTTTCAGATGCTTGATTTCGGGACCTCAAATTCTAAACTTGAGGTCTCGAAATCAAATTCGTGGAAAATTACTTCCTTCTCGAAAAGCCGTTTCTCACAATGTTTTATACCATCAACCTCTCCCCATTACTTGTCACAAAGAAAGGTTTTATGCTAATAATTATTTTGAGTAATTACCAAAAGTGTCCACTGCCTTTAAGCTTAGTTTCCACTATTTAAAATATGGCAAATCTTAAATATTTCACTGGCTGGTTGAATATCGCGTCTGCACTTAAAGCCAGGGGACACTATTGGTAATTGTCAAAGACCATGCTTCTCACTTGCTGTATCTCAATAATGCATAAAATAACAAACCTGTGAAAATTTGAGCTTGATTGGTCGTCGGAGTTGCGAGATAACTATGAAAGAACAAATCACCCTTGTCACACGAAGTTGTGTGCTTTCAGATGCTTGATTTCGGGACCTCAAATTCTAAACTTGAGGTCTCGAAATCAAATTCGTGGAAAAATTACTTCCTTCTCGAAAACTACGTCACTTCAGAGGGAGCCGTTTCTCACAATGTTTTATACCATCAACCTCTCCCTATTACTCGTCACCAAGAAAGGTTTTATGCTAATAATTATTTTGAGTAATTACCAATAGTGTCCACTGCCTTTAAGCGAGTGACTAGTTTCCTAATCACAGCGACAGACTTGACCACATTCCAAGTCTACCTCATTTTTTGAGTTTTGATTGGTAACCTTTATGCAAGTCTGTTCATGTGGTACCATGCCATTGGAAACTTCAATATGACTTTCAATTTGAAAGTCACATTTACATTGGTAATATAAACATGACTCTTTTTAGTTTATACATTCAAGGTAGGCCTACTAGTACTATTATACCAAAAACTATGATCAAATATACAACATTAAATCTACATGGATCCACCTGTCTTAGCTCTGATTGTTCAAGTCCACATATAACTATGCATAGTATGACAAAATAAACGAATATTTGTTCTTCAAGTCTACATAAAACTATGCATACTATGCCGAAATAAACGAACATTAACTAGACATATCTTTCAGTATATCATTCACTACTGGTTCATAAAATATCATGTAGGATGAATCAAGGACCCCCTTATTTTGATTACAAAAGGGCCCTTTAACCATATTGTGCACATATCGAGAAATATAACTCGTATTTTCACTGTTTGCGAATTGATGACGGAACTTGAGGGAACGTACCTTGGATCGGTCGAATTGTTCTTTGAAAAGCGTTTTAAACCAAGGCAACGTGTCCCTTTAACTGTTTTAAGGACCTGTAGAACCAACCCCAAAGCAAGAATGAAACTGTGTTGTTTTACACCTTTACTTCTTCTGAGGTTAGGAGTCCTGTTTATTTATAAGTTTATATTTATATTTTTATTTATTTATTTACCGTTGTAACATTTCTTTAAAGCATATGTATACGTAGTATGACGTTAGTGGAAATAGTCGTGCAGTTGTTTCGAGCCTGTGTTTGCATTTGTGACCAGGTATGTCGAACAATTATTGTCTAAAACAAAAACAAGGCAATTTATTTAACACGTCCAACTCCCTGGCTGACGTATCCTTCATGTCGGGAAACAATTTATCAACTTCTGAAGTACGAGCCTTTTGTATTGCGAGAAGATTTTCGTTATGATTTGGACCGGTGACCCGCTGAAAGCGCCTTGTCGACGCCACATAATGGCACCCGGAATGTCACCCTTCGGACGGGGCAGGTTACGGCATAGTTACAGCATCCTCACTGCATTGTCCGGTATATATTTCGGGGGTATCAATGGGGCCGAAGGGCACCCCTTGCCCGGGGGCTGGTTGTGGGAATCGGCTTAGAATAGGTTAGTCCTTTATCGCGTAGGCCTACGTGTGGAACGAGTACAGTCGTTTATAGGGGTGGCACCCCCTATAAAAGTGCAAGGATGGACGTGTTTTTGTAAAGACCCTAATCTTTATCGTGCCCTTTAGCATCCTTGTCGTGCTCCCTTTGTTCAACCAGTAAAGAACAACGGTTCGCAAAATTTAGGAACCCGACTATTTACCCCTTGGTTCTGGCTTAGGCTGCTCACTGGTTTTAAGCCACTTTCAATAATGGCAACGTATACAGCTCGACCGCTGCATCATCATTTGTTGAAGAATAGTAAGCCCCTAGCAACACCCTTACAAACGGTCATAGCCGTAGCTGCAGCCGCCAATTCGGATTTAACCTCGGATTTGTTCGATGGCATCAGGAGAAACAAGGTGAATTTCTTTTTGGTGGAAACCATACTTCCCCATGAGCGAACATGCAGTTCACTCACCGTTGGAGCATGGTTGGAGCAACCAATGTAGCGGAACACCGATAACCACGGAGGAAGGAAATTCCATGGTTTAACCAAACCCATCTTTTCAACATGTCAGTTTGAGCATGGACAGGATCAGTTGAAAACCCACCCACCGTCCAATATGTACAAATACTAATTGTTCAGGTCTTCAAGGTGCCGGATATCATAAAACCTTGAGATGAGATTTGTGCAATTAGGCAATATGGATCCATAGAGGTGGATCAGAGTGTCTGTAGTGCAGTATTTGAAAACATATATTTTCAAATTCGATGTAGCCGTATTGGCACTACGTTTCAATATATTTTGGTCTGATGTGCAGTAATCGCAGGTCATTTTTCTGTATTCTGCTATTTATAGAATCGTGCCTAAGCCTTTGTGTGGACCATGCAAGTCTCGGAGTAGCTCGTGTTCCCACCCAGGGTTTAAACATTAATGTGCGCGAAGCGTTCAAATCGCGAGGGAATCGCATGCATAAGTTGTTTTATTCATTCACATTCTATAAAACAAAATCATAGAAAGTTCGAGAATCTGACTGGAAAAATTTAGTTCGATTTTGTTCTGCATAAAAGCTATTCTGCAAAAAAAGAACCTACAAACTGTAGTTCGTCGGTTTGTCAAACGTCTGGGAACAATAGTTACAATGAAAAATGTGCCATTGGGATTTAAACTTGCATAGATCAAATGCAGGTTTTTTGTTGGTAATTTGTGGTTTAGAATTTGGTTATACTCAGCATATTAGAATGTAAGAAAGTGGTCAGACTGCATTTTCCCTCACCACAAATGGGTAAAACACTCAAGGGAAGTATAGGCCTACTAAAATGGCAGTTGCAACCCTTTACTGTAATAGTGCACGATGAAATATTAACCAGAAAATGAGCTGTATTTTGGCTACAGTCATTCATATCAGAAAACTCATAACATTCCTATTTTGCAAAGTAATTAAAAAAATGCCCGCAGGGTGTTTTCATATTGAACCAGCAGACCCGATGGTCATTGTAAACTCGAGCGCAAAAAAGGCTTCCAACGAAGGGGGGGGGGGGTTAACTTCAGTTGAAGGGTCGGCTAGAGTTCAAGGACCCCCTTACCTTCAGCCCCTTTGAACAGCTTTATAAAAAATTTACCCATGAAAGGAGGAGGAAAAGGGATTGTCGCCTGGCTGCTTCATGGAAAAGTCAAACACATTTTGCATTGCCTTGTTCCGTCAAATCAGCCAGCTGAGGCAGAAGTAACGAGGGCCTCCCGGTGAAAATACACAAATATCAGGGGCCTACTCCGGGGACGCGAAGGCCCTGAAACGGCGCCTTCTCGCTGTGTTGTTGAGACGCTTCTGGA
Organism: Asterias rubens; assembly: GCF_902459465.1. Taxonomy (NCBI): domain Eukaryota; kingdom Metazoa; phylum Echinodermata; class Asteroidea; order Forcipulatida; family Asteriidae; genus Asterias; species Asterias rubens. The sequence continues at coordinate 11,714,830 of NC_047069.1, read as the reverse complement.
TCAGTCTCTTAATTTCTCAGATTTCTGGCCACATTGTGAGCGTTTTTATAGAGGATTATTTACAGTTTTAAATCTAAAATTACAATACGGGAATCTCTGTTTTATTTCCCGTCTTTGAGTATCGCCCAAGGGCAAGACAGTAAAACTTGGCTAAGTGTATGGATGAGGTTAATTGGATTTGGGAGTAATGCATTTCGGTATCTGTATTAAGCCATTTTATTGATCTTGTATGGACGAAGGAGAGTGGGAACCACAGTTATTACATCTAACAAGATGTTTTAATTATGGTAAGATCAAATGGAAGGGTTTCCTATAGTCGTTAAACCGTTAAGCCCAGTCTGGTCAGTGCTTATTAATGCTCAGAAAATGCTCAGATTTGCTTGAAGAAATATATGGAGAAAAGTTCATTACGTTTGGGGTAAAACCCTGCCACTCGCCCCCCACGCACACCCACACTCGGTAGTGTCCCGCTGAAATCGATAATTTTGACCAAAAAAGGGATTCGGGCGTTTCGACAAAGCATAAAAGTAACCCAAAAGAGGGGACATTGCTAATTTTGTTTTACAAAGTCCAAACATTAAGAGATCAAAAAGAATACCTCGATGTATGGGGTCGACAAAACAAATAGACACATGCATCCACACAAATGTCTGTCATGGAGGACTTCTCTTTGTGTTGTCTACGGTTCTTTTTTTTTAGAATTGTCCTCATCGGTTTGTGCATACATACATACATACACATACATACATACAACTAAATATTTATGAAGGGCCTTTACATCAAGATCAAAGCGCTGAAAAGAGCAAAACCAATGGAACTATGAATACAACAAATTACATCTGATACAAGTGAGTTTTGAGAGATTGTTTGAACAAAGGGCAAAGAGTTAGAATTTCTGATGCGTACTTTGAGGTTGTTACACAAATCAAACCTTAGAAAGAACACGTCCTCAGTCTTTCAAACCACCAGTATCCTTTGTACTTGTGTCACCATGTGTCAACTGGTGGACACGTTCTCACACGTAACACCCCGTAGATTATAAGAGATACCCGTCCAGATGAAGACTTAACAAATCTCTGTGCCAAGCTATGTCAATATAGCCAAGGTTTGAACCCGGTTCAGATGACAGGTCGATTGCAACGCTATATCCCCAAATCTCTATCAACATAACGTATATCAGTACTCAGTACAGTTACAGGGTTTAACTTGTATGTAGGGCGAGTCTATTTGACCGGGTCAATGGAAGTGTATAGGTATGAAGATTCAATGCAAATGGTAAATCTGAGTGCCATATAACTCTCGATTCTCATAACGTGTTGAGGTTGTTGTTTATCATTAATTTTTATTCATTGAGCTAGACAATTGAGCTTCAAACATTTCTTAAGGAGTGTGCTTTTTATAGCACCTCCATGGCATTTAACTTGTTTTCATCAAAGTCATTGGAATAACTAATGTCATAATGTGAAATAGACTGCACTTTTGAGCCCCTTTGCTTAATAAGCCACTGGTTTGGTGGTAGGGTTACGGACCCGTGAAGTGATGCAGGTACTTACCACTAAAGTGCCCATAATTGCCTTTGGTTCACGCTTTAAATGGCAGACGACTATTAGATGAAATATATATATATAGTAAGTATGAATCCTGGATTAGGAAGCTAGGTCTATGACGGAGAAAGAAGCCCACGGGCGATGTATGTCTGTCTTATGTCTATCTTATCCCCCACCTCTCAGGAAGAAATTAATACGATTATACGCTGCTTTACTCACACGTGCCGGCATTTTCAATTTTTTTGTTTTCCTATTTACAAAAGAGAGCCCCCATCCAGGAATGTTCCTTAGAAAACAAGCAGTTGAATAAGCCTTTAGAAAAACCACCATTGTATTATTATTATTTGACGTGGACAATGGTTGTTCGGAGCATGTTCTTAGTCATGAATGCCGAGGGCAATTAATTTTCTGATCGGTTTACTTTAAGATATTGTGTTGTTTGTATATGTGTTTTACGACTTCAAGGCATTGTAGTACAATTATAATATAATTGAATTAAACATTGGCTTTACGTTTATTGTTCATAATCAAATCGAGTATTTTATTGTATGACACATCAGTAAGGTGGTTAAATGGTTTAATTACATTTTTCAGAGGGATGACAAATTTCAGACCTGTGTCTACGTCTGCATTCAGATCTGTTTTGTCTATCTACATGAAAAACCAATTAAAACGCTCCATAACGAAATTGAATGCCATCAAAAATAAAAAAATCAACCAATATATAACCGCTTTACAGAATTTGCTCCGATATTTAGAACATTTGTGAACTTAAAATTGAATTGCCAATAATGACAATGATTAGAAAGAAAAAAAGAACAGGGCGAGAAAATGTGTATTTAAACAGACACTGATTTTCATAAGAAGCCAGACTGGGGAAAAGGTGGCTGATCTGCACTGAAGGTCAACACCATAATTTGAGTTTACTCATGACAACTCATGCTTAATCTGTGCAAATTCACCACTGGCTTGCTTTGTTTAAATAAGCAATTAGCTGACGCGACACCCTTTGCTATTTATAATGAATCTCATTTTGAGCTCCGGCACTAATGTCCCCATTAATTAAAAACAACAAAAATCTAAACAAATTTGTTTCATGCACAAAGCCATCTCATTAATGACTCATTGATTCCTGCATCGTTGAGTTAAGATACCAGCTATAAACTATAATGACATATTAACGATAAAGGTACACAGAAGTGGGGCGATTGACCCGTGCTATGAGTTGACTCTTGCTAGTCTATGACGAGATGTGGTAATTTCAAACTGCAAACACCACGCACGTGTCTGGGTAGTCTTGGTGCAAGACGTTCTTGTTGAGTTGGTAAAACTTCTAAGGTAAAACCATACAGAAGAAGTGGAGCGGGGATCGCGATAGTTTAGTGATAGTGAGTAACAACGTCTTTTACCAAGACTAGCGTCTGGCCTGCCTATGCAAACAACGGTGCTATCGCAGCATGTGATATTACAAATCAACTGGAACAATTTCGTACAACGATGCACCCTTTCTGTCCGTTCGCTCAGACGAACCCATCAAAGGCAGACAGCTATCCTAATTCTGCAGAATTATTTGTTAAAGGGGTTGTCTTTAAAGAATTCCACTGAGTGCTAAGATGAACGTATGTTTTCCTCTCTCACGTGAAACAATGTCCACATAGTCAACCATGTTGAGTAGACCGTGCAAGTCTCACCGCGTTTGTTGAATACGCGCGAGACTTGCACAGTCTACTCGCAAACAATAGTGTTTTACAATGTACTTTACAATTATTTCCATATTCATATTCAAATTCTTTATTAGATCATGACATTGTTTGCCAAAGTTCGAATGGAATCAGGAACACATTCACTACAAACAAGTAACAAAAGTGGGCAGAGAAAGAGTGGAAAACAAAACCCTCAAATTTTCGGAGGAAACTAAAGACCAGATTGGAAGGATGCCTTTGGCGATACTCATTGAATATCATTAGATGTCTTCCTATCACGAGGAAATATCCACTCAGTTTGAGATGAAACCAGACACCCTTTGAGCTCTCCGGCTTAAGAACATTCACAGCTACATCCCTCCCTCACTCTCCTAAGAATTGCCATTTAAAGATAGTCAGTTGGAAGCCGGAGGAAAAGTGGATTAGATATCCCCTCTTAATACAAGAATCATGTAATTGGCCTAAAAGGTATTATTCTGTGTAAATTGCATTAGCATAATTGTATTTCTGTGGACACGCGCCGCTGCAGTGAGACAGATAGCAACGGTACAGGAAGGTGTTAGATTACTACACAGCCAGATGGCGTATACAAACCTACTCTACATTTAACTGATATGACTCAGAAAGTTAATATTACAGTTATAGGAAGAGCCTGTAGTTTAGTGTCTTCAGGGACCTCGCTACGGGTATGCCTAATGGAGTGAGTCACTCACGGCTTGTGAATTTTCTCTCTTCCAACGTGGCAGGTTTTTAAATTGGAAATAAATTTCATGCTGGGGAAGCAAGCTATAATAATGCAAACGGTTCAGGGGGGTATCAAAGCATAAAATATTACAAGAACTTGGCCAAATAGCTTTAATCTTGTTGACATGGTCGTGAGCTTTGGGACTTGGGGGTATGAGGATGCCAATAGGAGGTGAAGGGGAAAGAGAGGCTCGATGTGATGCATTCATGTCGAGAGGATAAAAGGCAAACATCAAACGAACTGACGGACGGACAGACCAACAACCCTATACATTGTCGGTTTTGAAATTTGGTCAGAAAGGTCGTGGAGCGATGTTACCGGTGGCCAGGGGTGGATTTCACAAAGGTAGTCCTAACTTAGGACTAGTCCTAGGCAATGCTAAGAGATAGGACTGGTCCTAAGTTAGGACCAGTAACTCATCCTAACTTAGGACTGGTCCTATCTCTTAGCATTGCCTAGGACTAGTCCTAAGTTAGGACTACCTTTGTGAAATCCACCCCAGGTGCCTTGGTGATCACCATGCGTGGCCACCTGTCACACTGTGAACCTTTCTAATGAAACTCTTATAGACCATTGCCAATAGCGGCTGCCTATATCAGTAGTGGCTATCGCTCAACCACTATTTAGCCATAGTTGGGTTCAGCAAGCCACAGTTGGCCAGTAATGCTCTACAGCTGCCGACCAAACCAAGTCTTTTACAGGAATACAAGCCACTTGCTAGAGTGGCCCAAAAGCCAGACCGTGACCCCAACACTGTGACTAATCAGCCCATCCAACTACCCGACTTCAATTTTTCCAATCAGTTCAAAAACTTGTTCCCATAAATTCACACTACCTTCATAAACGAAACCCAAATAACATCCCCCCTCAGGAACATGGATCAAAAGTACCAGCCTAATTTTCTTTGGAAGAAGCCCAAAGTAAAAAAAAAAAATCCATATTTGTCACACCTCTAATTTAAAAAGAATATCACAAGGGTTGTAGATTAATGAAATTTGCTCGCAGGTGACTGACAAGTTGGAATGAGATGGTGACGCTCTGAGAATGTCGACTCTATGTCTACACGTACGTGCAACGGCTTGGTTTGAAGCCTTTGTCACGTAGAGACGACCATTTTATCAACATTAATTTCATCTCCAATTTAGTAGGGGTGGGCTTATTATTAGTGCATAATCACTTCATAAATGGCTGGATGTGAGTCACTTTGGGCTTAAATAGTAAAAATGCACAATTCGTGATAAACTGCTTTAATAGCACAAAGTATCGTAGCCTCCTATAAATTAATTATTTCTGTCATTACAATTACAACGCCAGTCTCTCTGATTAACACGACGTGTTCATAAGACACCTTAAGGCTAAACTTTAATAAAGCACTGCGCACATAATTGGAAATACAAATCTAAAAGTGTACAGGTTGAGTGCAAAAAATAATTGTTCAGTTTAATTTGGATTAAACTTTGTTGCAAGACTTGACACACGGTCAAGCAAATGTGGCCTACAGGCATTGTGCTTAAACTTGTTGTAAAGTATTACACCGGGTAGTAAAATGTGGGCCTGTTACAATCAAGAAAAAAATAAAATAATATTTTACTTTCAGGCCAATCGAACCGTTCCCGCCTAAACAAAGTTTTCCTTGATGCTAATTGGTTAAAAGAAGAAAATCTATAAAAAAAAAAAATCGACGAGGATGGGATTCGAACCCACGCGTGCAGAGCACAATGGATTAGCAGTCCATCGCCTTAACCACTCGGCCACCTCGTCTGCCATACTGAACGGCAAAAATGCAACAGTGATTCTTAAAATATGCCGGTCATCAATAACACATTTTGTATAAAAAATATATATATAACAAAATAAAAAAGAGCGAGAGAGCAGGGGACCAGGTTTAGGCTTGAAGGTAGTGGACAGTATTGGAAATTTCTCAAAATAATTAAAACCTTACTTGGTAACAAGCAATGGAGAGCTGTTGATAGTGTAAAACATTGTGAGAAGCGGCTTCCTCTGATGAAACGTAGTTTTCGAGAAAGAAGTGATCTTCCACGAATTTGATTTCGAGACCTCAGAGGTCTCGAAATTAAGCATCTGAAAGCACACAACTTCGTGTGACAAGGGTGTTTTTTTTCTTTCATATCTCGCAACTTCGACAACCGATTAAGCGCAAACAATTTCACAGATTTGTTATATTTGAGCATATTATGTTGAGATACACCGACTGTGAAGACTAGTCTTTGACAATTACCAATAGTGTCCAAATACTACGATCGATGCAAACAAATATATATATAAGATCAATGAGAGCTAAAACGTGCATTCCGCTATTAATTATTAGATTGAGATGAACGCGTTGCTATGACAACTATCCAACTTCTCTCTGCATCCAACTTCTCTATGAGAAAGAAGACAGAATAATTATATTGAACAGTTTGGGAGATAAATACAAAGTATTGCAATTTGTACGGTTTGATAACTTCCCTTTTTCATGATTTTGAGCTCCAGGTAATTGGGGTCTATAATTCTTTGGCAAAAACATACATGCATTTTCTAAGTCAAACATTGATTTGTTGATGTTGATATATTTTTTTCAAACTTATATGTATTTTTTATTTAATGACCTTTTGGTAATTACAAATACGAAGTTGCCATTAGTGACCTTACACATGTAGTTTTGAGCAGAAGACATGTATAATGTCTTGTCTTTGTACAATCTTATCACAGGGGTGATATAACACTGGGTTCTCATCCTTGGCTTCGGCAGCGCTCCCATAGCTACGAACTCGTCATAAACCCTTCCACATTTATGATCGCCAAACTGCATTACAATCACGTCTAATTTTGGAAATATATTTTCCAAATAAAATGTCTCCTCTTTTCAGCGCATGTTGTTTCGACAAAGACTAGTAAATATGTGTAGTTTCAATCGACGTTTCTGTGAATCAATAATGTATATGTACAAGATCAAGGTCATCATCCAGCTATTCCCGTCCCTCTTCCCTATCCCCAACAAATCCTCTTCCTTTAAAATTGCATTATCAGTGAGATTCAGCCTTGAGTATTATATATAGACAACAACCCCCAAAGAGCAGACATCCTAAAATTAATTACAACGTGTTCGGCAGTGAGGGTCGACTCGTCTCCGAGGAGCCACCATCAGTCATAATTATCGCAAGCCGAGATGTTTGTACAGGCGCCGGGGAGGCCCAGGTGACAGCCTGGTGGTCAAACACTGCGGAGGCAGAGGTGTTTGTCTCGAAGAGTGCTTGATCCTTCTTCGGCTGGCAATTTCATTCTCTCGCTTTTCGTTTTCTGCTCTTTCCCTTCATCCGGAATCAGGAAGTGTGATCAAAGACAACCCGTCTGAATTTAGTCTGCCGTCAGCCTCTTGTGATTAGTGCTCATGAAAATGGGATTGGTTTGTTAGGTGTACGGAGGGGATAAGGGTGAGTTTGAAGAGAGGAGGGCGGGGGCAATTTGTTCTGCACTACGAAATTGCCACAGTCGTAGTGCTTTTCATGGGGGAATTTTGTCTATTCTAAATCGAATTAAACAAGAGAATTCCTTAATAATAACATGGTACAAGTTTTTAATATGGCGGGGAGGGTGTTAGCTATTATTTTTACGTTGTGGATGTAGATAACTACACATCTGTTAACAACAAGATAGTATAGTTAATATATGAAACCCATCGTCTTCGTTATTCTTGATGCCCTTGTCGCGTTAGTATAAGGGTTTGCTTCTGTACATGTGAATGACTCGGCGTTTGCATTGTAGTAACGTACGTAATGTACGGGGCAATGAACGTACAGACTGTATACGTACAAGCATCATTGACATGTACGCTATAGGCCACTCAGCAACTGACGAGGGAGACCCTACTTTAGCGACTCAAAATTAGAGCTCCTAGAAATCCTCACGACTAGATTTTCCTATGAAATTGTTTATAAATAAACACTGCTCAGATTGTTTAAGGTTAGAATAATATTTGGGAATTTAACTGTTGCAAAACAACAGATATACGAAATCTTCCCGTTTTTTCGCGATCCTCAACTTCGACGGACGATAGTTTGAGATCATGCGCTCTGAGGATGGCAATATGCATGCTATATGTGCAGACGGAACCCAAGAAACCGTTAAACAGATCTAGCGAGCATTCTCACAGGTCGTTTTTCTAATTTTAAGTCGCTAGTGAACATGTTCGTGCACCAATCACCACTGCGCTAGTAACATACTTGCGTGTTCAACGAGATACTCCGAATACATGACGTCATCAGACGTTTTCGCTAGCCAATAGGAACGCGCGCTGTCTACAGGTTACGAAGGCTAACCTTTTTTATTCAGTAATCATGGTTTGTAAACAGCTCTTTTCAAACGACGGAAAACAACCCAACATTCCTGGTGAAATTTTTTCAACGTGTGTAAAACTATAAACATGAGCCTCGTGTGAAAGGACATCAGTTCTTTGCACATGTTCTATATTCCTTGCGCAATTTGTTCAAACATTGTGAAATTTAAGATGATCGAAGCACAAACGTGTCTTACTGTCCTGTGTAATAACGATACAAATCTCAATACACGCCGGACTATCACAATTATAACTACACAATCGCATGTACTTATTAGCCAATCAGAAATAACTTCATGTGCCGTTAAGCAGGCCACAAAACCTTTACATTTGTCTGTGTGCGTCACGGCATTCCGTCTAAATACGAGCTGCCTATGGCTATTAGTTACAGTTTCCATAAACGTCCGATAATTAAACTGATTACAGAAAGAATGTCTAATAAAGTGTCTCTTTTCACATTCTTTATGTGTTTTTTTAGTTCATTATTCTGCAGTAGTGTTTCGCGGTTTTTGGAATGCTAGGTATTTTTAAACAATGCTCTACCGTCAATCTCCAATTATTGGTATCCTTTAGCTTAAATGTTGTTGAAATGAGTTGTGACAACCCCTTTTTACCTCTCGAGTCAGCAAACTTCAAAAGATTTCAAAGTGGATGGATGAAAAGTTATCCTTTACATAAACCATGAGCCGCAAGAGGATTAATGTCCTTTCCTAATCTCAAAACACATCAACGATTCTTTGTGAGCATTCCGTTTTTATAGTCATCTTTTGTGGTGTTTTTCCTCCCCACCTAATCTATCTGAAGGATTTCGGGACCAATTTAAATTAATTTTCTGGTCGATTTACCTTTTTTTCTTCTTTTTTTCTTCTTCTTTTTTTTTTTTTTTTTTTTTTTTTTTGGGGGGGGGGAATTCCTTCCCAATTGAATCTCGTTGATTGGCATTACGCAAGGACGAGAGAAACACGTCATGTCTTTCTTGATGTTAAATTTGGCGGCAACATGAAGACAATTCCACCAAATTGGACAGATGTGTGTGGCGCGTTTTTATTCTGTGATTGCAGTTTTTGCCGTAAGGTTGCACTCAACTATAATGTTCAATCTGTATCTTTTAGGCAATTTAACGGGTATGTCTTTTCCCTCAAAATAATTGGCACTCGAGGTTTTAAGCTTAGGGATTAAGAAAGTGACAATATTAGGCTGACTCTACCAAACTTTTATATGGTTTTGATTTGTTCATCATGCAAATCTAATTGCCTTATATTTTATAAGGGACATAACCTCACAGTACTTTAATTTTGTATTAATATACACGTCTATAATTGGCCTTTCGGGTGTCACAATTTGTAGCCTTTTAATCATGATATTTCCCCGTCTTCTTGAATTTAAGTTGCGTCGGTATTAAATGTAATTTGGTATAAATCTATTAAAATCTGAGTAACGGGTTGATTTTTATATATATATATATATATCTTTTTTTTTTTTGGGGGGGGGGATTACGGATTTTGTTTTATCAGAACATGCCACCTGGTGTGATAATTCAGCAACCCAAAAACTGCGTTGCCTAGAAATGTTGAGAGTTCGCCCCATTAGCAGATTACACGTATCTGGGCTTGTCAGGATTAAGGAGAATTAAATTATTGATACAGTATGTTAACCTACCCCAGTGGCCACTGTGTTGGTTTTGTGTAAAGTTCTTTCTAGTGAAGGTGTACTTCGTCGGCTACAAGGGGACACTTTTTATCTGTACAAAGTTTGGATGCATTTTGACTGATGGTTCCATGGCTTCGACCCCACAGTGACTTTGTTGAGATCTAACGGAGGCTAAATACTCGGTCCTCGATTGGAGACCTGACTATGATGACTTGGGACATGAGACTGACTTGAGACTTTACCTGAAGGTCTCGGTATTTTGTTTGAGACTTGAAGTTTGGGACATGTCACTTTACCTCTTTATGTCAACCTGTGTGTCCCTCTTATGCGTTATTCAGACTTATACATTAACATACAAAGAATGGTGTTTATTTTTTTTCAAAAAAGCTCACATAACCATATTTGCTACAGCACAGTGTTTTTTAATTTTTTATTTTTTTATTTTTTTTTTATTTATTTTTTTATTTGGGTGGTGGGGGGGGGGTGGTAAGAGTTATTGTATGACAGATAATTTGTTGCAGTTTGCTTCTGGCTACAATTATCAAACGAATTAGGTACATTGGCATTTAGGTTAAGTTGAATTTCTAGAATCCAGGATCAACGAGAATGCCATACAGTTCAATGGTAACTTAAGTAGTTTAATAACACAGTTACAACTGTCAGCGTTATGAATTGATGCTATTTTGACAAGCATCAATTTGGGCGGGCATTTCCAGCAACTTAATCTCTTGACCTCTGACCCAACTGAGCGGAAACACATTTAAGAGCTAATTTCTATACACGTAAAATGACTCCCATTAATCAAACATTTTAGCGATCACATTTATGAATTCACTTTGGAGAAATTGTGTATAATACGTGTACGTGATGTGTTGTACTTTCACACCCCATGGGCAGGGTTCATGACCCGTCTTTGCAATAACTGAAGCTTTTATCCATTGCTAAAAAATTGAGTGCTATTGATTTTTCCCCTCTCTATGAAATTACTTGATCGTATTCAACCCAAGTATAATGCTCAGACAGAATATGGAGGGTTTTGATACCAGTGGAAAAGTTCAATCAGAAATGAAAATGTTTAGTTTCAAAAATGTTACCCATTGAACCATTGGTACACCTTGCAGTCATGTATAGACTCGCCAAGATGGGTATTGGGATCCTAAAACTAGGATGTCGTCCTCCCCGGATCAGTTTTACTTTTTACAACGGGATGGCGACATCACAACACACACGGCAGAAAAATTCGGTATGTCAACATCCTACTAGAGGATGTCGACATGCTACTATAGAGGATGTCGACATGCTAGTCAACATCCTACTAGAGGATGTCGACATGCTAGTCAACATCCTACTAGAGGATGTCGACATGCTAGTCAACATCCTACTAGAGGATGTCGACATGCTAGTCAACATCCTACTAGAGGATGTCGACATGCTAGTCAACATCCTACTAGAGGATGTCGACATGCTTCTATAGAGGATGTCGACATGCTACTATAGAGGATGTCAACATCCTACTAGAGGATGTCGACATGCTAGTCAACATCCTACTAGAGGATGTCGACATGCTACTAGAGAGGATGTCGACATGCTAGAATAGAGGATGTCAACATCATACTAGAGGATGTCGACATGCTACTATAGAGGATGTCGACATGCTACTATAGAGGATGTCAACATCCTACTAGAGGATGTCGACATGCTACTAGAGAGGATGTCGACATCCTGGGAAGTCGACATCTTGTTGAAAGGATGTCCTAATCCCTAAATGTTTCATGTTGGGATGATCTAATGTGGCTACAATGAATAGCCATTTACAAGGTAGCCATGTGGCTAGAAGAAGGATATGTGGCTACAGTGTAGGCATATAGCCACTTACAAGGTAGACATGTGGCTAGAAGGTAGCCATTTTGGTAGATATTTGGCTACAAGGTAGCCATTTACAGGTAACCATGTGGCTAGAAGGTAGCCATTTACAGGTAGCCGTGTGGCTTGAAGGTAGCCATTTACAGGTAGCCGTGTGGCTAGAAGGTAGCCATTTACAGGTTGCCGTGTGGCTAGAAGGTAGCCATTTTGGTAACATTTTGGCTAGAAGGTAGCCATTTACAGGTAGCCATGTGGCTACATAGAGGTAACCTTTTGGCTACAAGGTAGCCATAGCCATGTGGCTACAAGGTTCACATTTACAAGATACTAAAAATGCCCTCGTAAATTCCAAGTTACTGGCCGGGTATGAGGTTTTAAGAGCTGCTGCAAACAGCAACTCAGTTTGCTTGTATTTATCAGAATAATAAGTAGTTGTTGAAATCTCAACAATTTAAAGTCACCTGGAAGTGGTATTTTTTCAAAATAAAGCTTTTGCCACAAATATATGTGTTTTGATGAGTGGAATGTGAATAAACAGTTAACTAAGGTTTTAAAAAATCAGTTCTTATGTTATTTACAAATTTAAGAGTAGACCCCGACCCGAGAGGGCGCTGTTCGTGACGTCAATCGAGGCAGACTTTGCCTGTAATACGTAGAGTAAACACAATTGCAAAGTACATGTACGGACCAAGTCGTGAGTTTGTACGTTTCAAAAAAAAAAATTTTTTGTTTTTTTCCGGCAATGCCGAACAGGAAACAGTAAACATATACTCTTATGTTTGAAAGAAAACAAATTATATTTCCAGGTGACTTAAAGGCCAATAATGTATAGAGGTGTTTCTAACACCTTGAAAACTAACAAAATCACACTGTGTGTTTTTCTCTACTTGTTCACAGGCAGCTGCTTTCGAACAAACAATTCAAAAACTGACTCGCAGTTAACTTTGTTTGTTGTCGTCTCCCACCGTCATTTCAAATCAGTAATTCATTTACTTTGCAACAATCACAGCTCAAGGACATAACATCGAATTTCATTTTGAAAGCCCCTTTATTAAATTTTCCCCCAGGGCTAAAACAGAAAAGATAAAAACATGTAAAGTGCACGAGTTAACCTCCAGTGCAATTTATTGCTTTAAAATGAATTATGCTAGTTGTGGCAGGCGAGAACCAAAGGGGGTATATCTCGGAGTATACCCAGATCGGAGTAGAGAACAGAGAAGATAAACAAACAACAAACATATAGGTATGTAGGTCACCGAGGGAGGATCCTTAAACACAGGTAAATTGTGGCGCCGTTTTTGAGGACCTTTTGTAAGATTATTTACCCTAGTTCAGCTAGAATTGACGTCACTTTAGAACCGGGTACAACTTTGGTACTCTCGTGTTGGTCCCGTGATATCCCCGGGGGTCTTTGGGCGGGATTTTAGGAAAGGGGGGGGGGTCATATAAGTATGGGATTAACACCTATTTGTCGCATTTTATGGTGATGGTATGACTGGTTTAGTGCCATTACAAGGTTACCTAATTTCAACACAAATTGCAGCGACATGTTGATGGTTTAGGGGTCTCTTTCTGAATTCAGCTTGATGCACCGTTGGTCACGGTTAAATCTGTACCATACTCATAGAGACCAGGGCATGGATGTAGTGCATGGATATTGCCTTCATATCGCTATGTTCAAATTATTTTTGGTATTGCGACCAAGTTATTTTTTATTAAACTTAACGGAGGCAACGATTGCCTCCATATCCCCTGGCAATTGCCTTGGTGCCCTTGAAATGATCCAGTATAAATTTTAAATTTCCTGATATAGGGTGTCCTTTACCACTGATAGAATGCCTTGGTGCCCTTGCCCTTTCAAAAAAGAACTTGGAAACATACAAGCCTAACAGAAGAGCTCAAATGAAGGTGACGATCAATCGAAGAGACCGGCCTGCGTATAGATACCGCATCGCCAAACAATTATTCACCATTATCGAAGGAACCAGACTATTTTGGGACCACCAAATGCTGGATTTATGAATCTTAATGAAGCCAATATTAGTCCTGATTTAATTGCCATTTGACAAAGTTCCCTATCTGCTGAACACATCAAATGTAAACTCGAATCCTGCTAAAAATGATACATCGATGTGTGAAAGGAAGGAATGCGCATGAAACTACTGGTCCTCATCCTCATGGAGGGATCTCCATGGTAACATGGGTTTTCTCGTCATTATCAGTGACCTATAGTATAGTGTCCAGCCTTTGCTCTTATAGGGCCCACCCAAGACTGGTTACATCACTTCAACAAGTATAAAGTCTGGTACGCCAGCGCTCTAACCATACAAAACTTCCTCTGTGCTCAGAACTTTCTCTGTGCTCTAACGCATCACTCATAGAGCAAGGTATTAAGGATGCTGCGCCATGGAAAGTACGGTTGGGCCCATTAGCTATATGCACACCTTAATGAGGTTATGGAAAAACCAGGATTTGTGTTCGGGGTCGAAATTTAAAATCTGTCCCACCAATTTTCAGTTAGTCGTGGATCATGGTTTTAGTCTCATGCATTGGGACACAATCAGGCACTTCTGAAACTATTGTGGTATGTCAGTGTTTCGCTATGGTAGTACAGTATTAGTATATCATAGCAAAGTATGACCTTACATTACAATACTGGATCAAGTGGTATAAGTCTTGTTTAAATCTCTCTTAGTCTGTATCCATGTTTTATTTATAGACTAGACCTCTTGAGAACGAAGAAAAGCTCTGCTGTAATCAGTTCTATATACAGGCAGGACAAGCCGCCAGCAAATATCACTACAATGGTCCTATTAACACCAAGGACCGTTGAAAACAAAATTCACCCAAATTCCTCGACAAGAAAAGAGAAACGTCTCAAGTAAAACCAAGGACGTCTTTTTTTCAAGCCCAAATCGAACTTAAGGACACTTTAGTTTATACAAAGGTAGCTAATCGAAATGGTGTGGGGATTAGGGGTAGGGATCGGCGGGTATTCGACGGTACGACTCGAGGGTTTGTCCCGGTAAGAACGGGGGCTCTCGGAATCTCGTCCTCGGTCTTCTCTCTGAAGTCAGTGGTTGCAATTAGGTCTGGTTTCGTATTGGGTGTTGTTGTTGCACAAAAGGGTTGACTGAAGATGGTGTGGGGCTTAATGGGGATTTGCAAGTTTTGAAAAGGTTGGAACAAACACTTTCACACTGGAAAATCAATATGATTGAGTGGTTGCTCTGCAAAGCGTTGTTTAGGAAGACCTTGTAACGTTGAGATGTTATGCGGGAGTTAACAAACAGAATCAGTTTTGTGAATGGTGTTAGGGCCAATTAAAAGCAACTAATTGATTAATATTCACCCTTCCAACTGTGAGACTCGGACGCCTTTGAAGTTTCTGGTGGACTACCGCCGTTCCTTGGACATCATCTACATCAGGGGATACAAGATAGATCTTACTTAAGAATAGAAATAACTGTAAACTTGCGGGTACAACTATGTACTAAATCTCTTGTGAGGGAGTGTTCGCTCTGAAAAGAGCCGGTTTAGTCTCGACGTTTCGAACAGACTCTGCTCGTCTTCAGGAGAAGAAAACGAAGAACACGCTTCAAACATCACTTAGATCTGACATGTTCATATACATTGTACATCGCAGTTTAGTTAGGACTGAACCAGTGGAAGTTAATGAAGTTATAATTATGACAGATAGATCGGGAGTTTACCAAAGTGAGATACACTCCAAAAACTTCAGGGCAATTCTGACCCGGAACTGAGTTCCGAGAGTTGGCACGTTCCAAGTTGACCCAGATTTGAGTGTTAGTGAGGCCCCCCTCTGACCCGTAATCCGCGTAAAAGCTGACCAGGGAGTTCTCGGAGTGATAGTCATACAATGGTATTTGCTTCTGTGTATATAGTTTGACCATGGTTTGACAGCATGGAACTACGTCTCTTATAGCTTTTGTATTTATTAGTAATACAAAGAACACTCCGGAAAAACATTTACAGACTTGTAAAATAAAGTATCTTGACAAATACTAAACTACATGTTCTCCTGAATGTGTAAGGATATTATGTCAGTGGTCATGTACCCGCAAAGGATGGGTTCTATGTTTTCACGTGAGGGCGCTAGTCATCTTTTTCAACATTTCATTATTTCTCCATGTGTATCGATGGTTTATTAAATTAGAAACGCACAACTGACTGTTGTAAGGTCTTTGATAATTGACCTGTCTTATCCACGAGCCAATCAACACAGTCAATCAAAGACTACAGTCTGGTCCATTTGCGGTGTCTCCTTCATTGCTACAAAAGGGCACATGACCATGATGAAATTCAACATGAAAAATATACCAAGTTCTAGTTAAAAAACGACCCTTTAAAATTGATATTTACTTGTTGTAATCGGAAAGGAATGCCGGGGTCTGCTCTCATGTCGCCCAAATAGATCGGCGGCCTCGAAATGTGCCACCTAGTCCATGGACGCGTGCCAGGGCGAGCCTAGGTCCCTAAACCCATTGCTCCATGCTAAACCCAGTCTCCCAGCCAACAATGGCAAACCCACACCGTGTATTCAAAACCAAAACTCACAGTCGTGGTGTTTACTTGAACTTCAAGATCGACACGAACAGAACTGGGTTAGAGATTTTGGTGACAATAAAGGGTGTCATGTACGGCTTCACTGTGAGGAAAAGCTTTTACGTATTGCCATGATGCGAGATGTTTCATGTCAGAATGTGAAGTGATAACATTCAGGTCTGACGTCGCTCATAGAACTGGATGAGGGGAGGGGGATAGGAATGAGCTTTATGAGTTGTTCTTGCTCAATTATTGTTTGCCTCATGAAATGTCTAATAGGTTAGAGTAAATGTACAACCCTTATGTGAATGTTATTTTTTTATTGAGTTATCACTTTGACAGCTCGACTATAGCTATAGTACTAAATAGCGCGATGCGGCAGTGGCACAACTTCCCAGGAGATATACTAAGTATGAGTTCAGTAAACGAGTAATGACCACAGTTGCTAGTACGCATTCGCTCATCAGGAACAGGTCACCAGCCAAATGACCATGTCACATACGTTTGACTGGTCTTCTGCTATAGCGTGCTTAGCAGAATTGCTAAGCACAGTTTTTTTTTTCGACTGGACAGCTTTTTGAATTTGGGACATGATGGATCATGGGGAACACAACATGTAAGCCCCCCTGTCAAAGTTGTAGCATCGTGGGAGACGAGCCAAGTGTATAAAGCTTTATAATCTATGTACACATCCATACTACGTGCAGCGATTTATAGTCAGGGGTGCCTTCCTCCAGAAACACCCTCGTGTCGACAGCAATATCGCTGACGAAAATCAGGGGTTTAAACTTTGACCTCACTTGATCGAAAAGGAGAGGGATTTGAAGTGTGTTTTCTCATCAAAAAACTTGAACTTATGCCAGAGTCTAAATTCAAATTTTAAAGAAGTACTTTGACGAAGTCAGGTTGGCTCAGTGGTTTCTGACATGTCCCTGCCCTTCACCTCTGTGGTCCCCGGTTCGATACCCGGACGGAGCCTTGCATGTGGATTGGGGGTTTTCACTTGGTGACTGCGTGGGTTATCCCTAGGGGTTTTCCCTCCCCTTTCTAAAATAAAAGTTTGTGTGATCTTTCCAATAGGATGCTTTGCCGACTTTAATTCAGAGTGAGAAGTCCAAGCAACTTCCGAGTCAAACGAACATTGCCTTCGATTTAGACACTAGTAGAAGTTCGTACAACGCAATACAAATTCTCAAACGAATGCTGATAGACAATGTGACAAACTGGAGTAGTTAAAGTGTAGGATAGCTGAGAAGAGCATCGATTGAAAGAGACCAGGTGATAGCGGCGGCTCACGGGGTGCGCCCCCATTACAATTTGAGGAGGCGGACACGGACGCAAGTCTTTGCCGAATGAAGATGAATACAATGTAATTTTTTTGATTACTGATACTAGTTGACTTTCATATCGTATTATTATTTGCGTTTCTTTGCAGAAACTCAAGAAGGAAAGATTTCGGTTCAGTCTTATATTGGGTGAGTTGAAGCAATCGACTGCAGTTCCCTATAAGACGACGTTGGTGGCGTTTATCAACTGCGTCCTCGCGGCCACAGAGCCGCTGCATGACCGGATTAGAATACGAAACGAACTCGTTGGTAAGTCCACAACATACGTCACATTCCTATACCAGGCCCCGATGCTTCACGGAGGCAACGCAGTCGATGACCTCACATGCCCCTGGTCATTGCCTTCGTGCCCTTGAAATGCTAAAGTAGAAATGTTTATTGTCCTCATATGGTGACCTTATAACCAAGGAGAAAATGCATTGGTGCCATTGCCCTTTCAAAAATGAGGCATACATGTTTAGGTGTGTTGGGTTGTTTGTTTGTTTGTTTGTTTGTTTGTTTGTTTGTTTGTTTGTTTGTTTGTTAGGTTGGTTGGTTGTTTAGATGATCTTCCCAACAAGTGAACTCGGCAAAAACTCACAGGAGGGGGATATAAATGCAAAGTTGGCGACAGCAAATCTCTCATGTTATTGTTGAAAAGGCAGATTTAAAATCACCGGTCTCGGTACTTCGCATCTTGTGTGCCATTTGAACTCGTTTGACAACCAAAGCATAGTCACACTAACACCCCACCCATCGTCCTCCAACTAACCCCACCCCACCCCCAGAGTCCAATCAAATTCCACAACACTCAAACTACTATTGGCGAGTTCCCAAACTCATAGATGTTAACGCATGCATGCATTCACATAACAATACACAAATCGTGAACACTGAGAGAGAATAAGGTACCCTTAGGTTCACACGAACTTGTTACTGTTTGGAAACTCAATTTTTTTATGAGGGACTTTTGTCGGGAGGTAAGTGAGTGGAAGACTACAGGCGCTAGATGTCTTCACAATCTTCATAGATGGTATTTTCACAGGGTCCGTGCACAAAGAGTATCACGCTAGGTGTCAGAAAGCTACGCCCTTCAAAACTTATATGCATTGTACAGTAACCAAGGCCACCAACTTTATTGTTGTCAACATGTTGTTAGCAAAGCAACACAAATTTATTTTATTTATGGGTTTACAGTCGGATAGTTTTATGGCATTATTCTCGTCAAAGAAACGACCCTGGGTGACTCGCATAAAAAATTATGCGATTCTCTGCATTGAACTATGGATTTTAAAGTTGTTAAAATGCCATTAAATATATCCAAATACGTCACTGTAGAACACGTAACCGCTGTAAACAAATAAGTAGTTTTACAAAATAACTCTGCGGGGGGCTCAAAGTCGCTAATCGCCGACTTGATAGGGATTCTTGAGCTGCAGATAATTCGTTTTAAATTTTGTGTGATGTGGATCACCCGACTTATACCAAGGCACAGTGTATCTCCATATGAGATATTTACAGAGTGGTGGAGATATTTACTCCAGGTACCCCCGTTTTGATGTACTGTTGCCCCACCCCTTTTTCCTACGACGCATCTGTAAACCCCACAAAATAGTGTGGCAAGCTGTTGCCTTCTAAAAGACAGGAGCGCCACCGACTGTCGTGTTTAAGCCAGGTTTTCTTGGGGGCAACATAGAGCAAGGAGTGAGCTTTCACTGACTATTCGTGGTTCTACGAATAAATTGTTCATTCGATCTGTGTTTAATCAAATGTTGGCACAAAGGAAATAAAAGAACAAGTGCAATTCTGTTATCATCTCATACTCAAGCTGTACTCTGCACAGTGAGAACATCTTAGTAACACTAAACCTTACTCTAGCTTGAGTTTTGTGTACAGTGTGGTGTATAACGATGGAGTGCTTTCATTTTATCAAATCTTTCCGCCGTGATACCCGAGTGAACGATCACTCCCTATACTGCCTATATATTATTGTAGTCCAGTCTTTAATACAAAACCAGTCCGACCTTGCGACAGGGTTGGAGTTACCCCAAAAGGTCAAACAGCTTGTACGATTCCGACCGTGAATTTCTCTTAACCATGAACTGTTTATTACATTTTTCATTTTTATGAGAGAAAAAAATTGGTGTCCAATTGTTTCTGGGTCGTGCCTAGACAAGGTCGCAGGTATATTCATATCACGCAACCCCCTTTCATAATTCACACGATTTTGCATTGAGTGGTTCTTCAGAGAAGGGCAAGTACGACCAGGCAGAGGTAATTTCCGTAATATTATTTCGTTTAAAGGCACTGGACACTAATGGTAAGTACTCAAACCAATTGTTAGCAGTTAACCGACTTGGTAACGAGCAATGGGCGAGAGATGTTGACAGAATTAAACATTGTGAGAAACGGCTCCTAATGAGTTACGTAGTTTTTAAGTAAGAGGTAATTTCTCACTCAAATTGTAAAGTGCTTCAGCTGAAGCCTTTTATTATGTATCTGAAAGCAAACAAAGTAATGCAACAAGGGCAGCTTCGATGACCAAAAGAGCCCGAATATTTACAGATGTTTTATTGCACATGTTGGGGATACACAAAGTGAGAATACTAGTCTTTACAGTACAAATAGCATCCACAGTGTTTTAAAAGTGGTGATCAACAGGTGTATATGGCACAGTTCATCAGACGCGTGACGTTGGTAGATATCTTGGGTTTGTTTGAACCGCACTTGTTCGTATGAGGGGATGGATCCGTGCTGAACTGTTGTTGAACCGTTTTTGTGTTGTTTTACTCAAGTTTCTTAATAGCGCCACCATTCGACAAGACGATGTCATGTTAGAAATCATTGGAATGGTGCCGTTCACCATTCCGTTAACACCCGACCAGCCAGTGAAGTAATTGGCCCTTTTCTTGGGAAAAGGTCAAAACAAAAACTGTTTATATTTCCTCTGGTGTTTTGTGCAAGTATGTGATTGTCTACTTCAGGTATTACGTGGAAGTATCTGAAAATGACATTTTGTTTTTCGATCTTTCCTCGTTTTTGTTTATGTTGGTCCTATCTGTGTGGTTTTAGGTATGTTGTGGTGTACGTGGGTCTCTTGCTTCGTCTTCTTCAACAAGTCTTCTGAAATTTCTTTGTGTCTTTTGTCTTCTCGCCGCTCACTGCATTATCCTATCCATGTACTATCCTATCCCACCTCCCCTTTTGGTTGTTGTTCCACCAATGTCTGTGTATTGTGTCTTTCGTTCGTTCCTGCTGCGAGGGGCCTTCCTCCCGGGCGGTGTCTTGAGGGTTTACCCCAGTCCGTCCATCCTGTTTCTTTGTTTTGCTCTACGGTGTTCGTTTCGATTTTTGTGTCTTGGAGATGGTCACGCTGGGATCTGATGTTTTCTAAAGTTGAGAGTGTTTTGTGGTGTTTTGTGTCTATTCGTCGGAAGATGTTCAATTACTTGTTTACAGCAGATGTTATTTCCGGTAGAGCCGATGTGTTTTGAAAACCTCTATTGTACATTTTGATGCAAGTTGGAAGGCTTTGAGGCATGGTACTTGGCGGAAAACAATCGCTGAAGACGTTTAGAGTATAAAAGCGTCGATCACTCGCGGCTTCTCTGACGCACCAGTCCCGTCTAATGTTTTTTTCAAAATCCATGGCCCTTTTCGAAACCATGGCTTCGTCGAGTCCAGATTCGGCTCATGCTAGCTTGGCCCCGCGGTTGATTGGGCAATTGCGCGTGCTCTGCGTATAGGACGTAGACTGAAGCCGAATCCCAAAACGAAGCCGTGGTTTCGAAAAGGGACTATACATGTAGGCCTAGTCATAATAAGTTACACACAAACATGACAACAATGTACCACAGGCTTTCGGAAGAAGCAATATGAATTGCTTGCATGTTTTACCACAGGCTGTATACTGTTTCAGTTTTGAAAGTATTTTTTTATATGAAATGCAATAACAAACACTGTTAACATTTCTGAGGTAGAAGAGATGGCGTTATGTTACATGTGGTTGTCAAAGGAGACCGAACTTGGCAGAGAGAGAGAGAGAGAGGGGCTAACGAGGAGCGAGTGAGGCAAGGTGGGCATACCGGCACGTACACGGGGGTCAGACGGGGGAGCAGAGTGCACCTCCCGGAGGAGACCCTCTCCGTCTTGGGCCCAAGTAACCTGTCAAAATGGTCCTCACATTGAGGCTTCACGGCCGGCTCTCTCCTTCTAGCTCTTTCTCTGGCTGTACTTAAGAAGTTCAAATAGCCATTATATAGGGTGGGTTTATATGGTGGACCCAGAGGTGAAATAAAATATCATGATTGCATTTCACTGACAGACATTTCGGTAAAGTACAAGCGATTATTCGAAATTAATTCGTGACTTCAAAACGATTGAATGAAGCCCCTTTCCAAAGTCAGATCACTTTTTTTAATGTGAACTTATTTGTCGATTTCGTCTCAGGTACGAACTTCAACATTTCAGCAGAATGTGCGAAATATTTTCTGAATTTTAATTGACGTGTCGACTCGGGGCAGTTTTTCATTGCCACCCCGGTGTGCCACGACAATCATAATCGCCACGACTGAGACTCTAACCCACAATATTGCTGATCAGAAAGACACGGACTCGAGTTCCGTGTTCATAAAGGCACTGAGCACCTTGTATTTGTGCTTAGAGAAAGGACCACAGATACTGAGCACCTTGTATTTGTGCTTAGAGAAAGGACCACAGATACTCCACTATTGGTGCATCCCAACACTATGCGTAAACTAACCAATCTGTACAAACTTGGGCTGAATTGAACATTGAAGTTGCATTAATAAAATAAAAAAAACCTGATTGTACACATTTGTGTGCTTTCAGATTCCTAATAAAAGGGGCTTCAGGCGTGAAGTCATTTAATATTATTTAAATGAGAAGTTGTCTCTTTCTCTAAAACTACGTTTCTTCAAAGGAAGCCGTTTCTTACAATGGTTTGTCTAACCTCCCTTGCTCTTTGCTATTACTGTCCACTGCTCGTTACCAAGTAAGTGTATATGCTGAACATTATGTTGAGTATTTACCAATATATATTATTATTATTATTTTTATTATTATTATTTTATTCGCCATAACAGTACAAAACAAAATACATTGACAACATTATACCCCAAGATGGGCAAGGGACAACAAAAGCAAATACATACTATGATCCGTAGATCTGTTGCCCCACATCTGGGGTACACAATAAAATTAATATAGATTTAACATAATATAGTACACAAAGCAATAATAAAAGCAGAACATTAAAAACCAATAGAAAATGATAAATATCTATATTAAGAATAAAAAATAAATTAAATTAAATTAAATTAAAAATAAATAAATGAGTAAAAATAACAGATGGGGTAAGGATAAACAATAAAGGGAAATAAATAAATAAATAAAACCTAAACTTGTAGATAAATTAAAACGACTTAAAATATTGCACAAGTGATATAGTGTCCAGTGCCTTTAACAAACACAGAAAGACAGTGTTTTTCTGGAGGGTTTGAAATAAGCCAGGTATTCGTGTAATAAACACGCCCCAAGACCCAATTGTTTCGCTTGGTTACGTTCCAACTGCGACATGGTGATCCTTCCTCTCTCTTTAAGAACCCTAGTTTTGGGAATGCCTAAAGTTCTGAAGGTAAACTTGATACCGTGTTTCCTTTGATTTGTGTACTTCGCCATGAGTAGTGCCTGCCTGCATGATTCAAGGGCGCACTGGAAACTCCTTGTGTGAACGAGAAGTATAAATAAACAACGCAAACGTTCAGAGAGTGCTTTTGAGAACAACATTCGTCGACCAAGACACATTCAACCAAAGATTATAACCCCCATGGGTGGAGTGAAACAAGATAACGTGATAACATTCCCCATTCACCAGTACCGGTCAACACCGGAGACCATTTTCAAAGCATTTTTTGGGCGAACGTTTATATTATTTCTGTCACGTGTGATTTCTGTACTGATGAACCATGAACCAGCTAATTCTATTTTCTCAAAAAGATAAACAAATTAATGATCATGAAACAAAATGAACCACGGACTAGTTCAAACTCTGATTTCAACTGTTTTACTGTTATTAATATATTAACCACAGAGCAAGGGTGATGATAACTGTTTCTGACAGTGGTTCACACACACATCTATGTTTAGGACCATTTCATAGAGCTCTTAAGCTAAAATATCAAAACATGTGAGTTGTTGTTTTGCCACTTGCAAGAACCGAATAAGTGCCAACCATTGAACTACTGAAAGTTCGCTTTCAAATCTTAAAGAAAATAAGGGGCAGAGAATAACATCCGCAAAGGAATGTTATGTTGCAATATAAATAGCCAAACCATTACGTGCAATCTTGCACATTGAAACAATCTCATAAGTCATAGCACTTTTGTTATCAGATTCAGCCCATAGAAATAGAATATTAATATGTTTTTCTTTCTCTTGAAATATTGAAACAATATCAGATAAAGAGTGGTCGAATCTTTTTTGGCAAGGACCAACCGTTTGTCAAGTACAAGAAACCCATTAAAATGCGATAAACTGTGGGGGTGTTTCTCGCTGAATGGTGGATGTAATTTACTGAGTGCTTGTCCCCCCGCAATGGGGACCAGTTAGCCCATAGGGCACATACCAGAGTTGAGTCCCATCCTCCAGAACAAAAACATTTCTCAAGGACTTTCTGTCTGACCAGGGTCTGACCCTAGTCAGCTGTGCCTATACGAACCCCGAGTAACCATGGCAGCTAGGTATAAGTCTAAAGAGAACAGTCAGCTCGACTGGCAAGACCCCCACGTGAAGAAACCACTTGTGGTGTACGGTGAATGGATGGATCACGGGCTGCGTTAGTGACAGGGCAACAACCGGGGTTCCCTACTCCTTAATGACCAGCCGGCCCCGTCGTTGACCTCCCGTAGCCGAGGGGGGGAAACAGGAATCCACACCCGGGGAGAGAGCAGGCAGTGGTGTGGCATACAAAGCCCGAACATTAATGCTGGGGCTCCATTCCTCCCCATGATGTGAAACCCCTCTGATGGATACACTCTTTAATCAGAACTTCAACAACTGGGTCATTGTGTCGCGTTGTTTGAGTTTTTTTTTCTTCAAAAAAACCCTTGCTGGTTATGGTCGCTGCTTGTTTAGAATCTCACATCATCTGATGATCTGAATGTGGTTTGATCACATTGTGGAATTTTAACCCTATTTGTGGACATTGTCCTGCATAACACCGTGCCAAACTAATGATGGACTGTGAACCACAGCAAAATGAACAGACACAGAACCGTTTGTTGCGTCAACAATATGTTCCAATAACTAAAACAGTAACACTCCGTTTTTAATGGTGTTTCTCATTTTGAATACCTGGATATTTAATAATGCACGAATCTTCCACTTCTTTCCCTGATGCAGGGCTGAAACTGTTGGATGTTCTGTCGGATCTGAGGTGAGTCAATTTTGTTTATGGTCTTTTTAGTGGTTAATATCATATCGACATTTTTAAATTATCATGTTGTGAGTCAGCTGAAGCTTCTCAGTCAACGTTATTTACGTGCGTAGCTTGGTTTTACTAGAACATTGATGATTGAGCGAGGACCATAATGCTAGTAGTAGTACTATAATGTTCGTTCCGCTCTCTATCGTCTCCACGACGGAAGACGACAGCGGAACGAACCTCCCCTAGTTCGATGTTCGAGCAGGTTCGAGAGGAGTTTACTTATGAACCTTTTATCAGTTGCAAGTCTCTAAAAAGCTAAACAAGAGTCATGTGAAACATTTTACTTCCTCCTCGGTGGAACCATGGAGCAAATATGTCTAATGTTGCCACCCTCGGGCCTCTTTGTTGATCTTAAAGGCAGTGGACACTATTGGTAATTACTCAAAATAGTTATTAGCATAAAACTTTTCTTGGTTACCAGTATTGTGGGGATAAGTTGATAGTGTAAAACATTGTGAGAAACGGCACCCTCTGAAGTAATGTAGTTTTCAAGAAAGGAGTAATTTTCCACGAATTTGATTTCCACCACATGATTAAAATTTGAGGTCTCGAAATCAAGCATCTGAA
This sequence comes from Asterias rubens, assembly GCF_902459465.1. Taxonomy (NCBI): domain Eukaryota; kingdom Metazoa; phylum Echinodermata; class Asteroidea; order Forcipulatida; family Asteriidae; genus Asterias; species Asterias rubens. The sequence continues at coordinate 11,689,018 of NC_047069.1, read as the reverse complement.
AGCACACATTTTCAAGGTGTATTATTTCTTTGTCGAACCATGGTGGAACCAATTAGGAGAGCAAATATATCCAATGTTGCCACCCTCTGACCTCTTCATTGATCTTAAGGCAGTGGACCAATTGAGCTCAAATTTCTACAGGTTTGTTATTTTATGCGTATGTTGAGAAACACCAAGTGAGAAGACTGGTCTTTGACAATCACCAATAGTGTCCAGTGTCCTACGTATACGAGCAAACCGGCACGCAAACAATTACACTACAAAACAAATATATATCAGACGTGGGATTCCTCAGGATTGTTTTCCTGACTTCATGACTTTCTCAGAAATCTTTTTGGGCCTTCAAATTATCTTGGCAGAAGTGTAGCAACTACCAAAGGGTTCAAGAAATAGTCCACATTGTGTCCAGAACCCTGTTGTATCTCTGATGATTCACAGAGTCTCCCCTACCTCCATGGTCTGCCAACATCCTGAATTGTAACATCTTGGAGTATTCGGGTCTAGATCAAGAGGGATACCCCAGACACACAAGCAAATGTTCAGGAATGTTCACACTTATCAAATCTCATAAATGAAATTTAAGATCTGCACAAAGTTACCCAATTCTCATCTGTTGTTTATTTATTTATTTTGGGTTTTTTTTTCATAGAGAAAGCAAAAAGTGTACACATGAATGGTTGTGGCTGCTGTTCACACATTTTTTGCATTTGTACGTGGTCTGAGTACATCACAGAAAATTTGATTCTGCTCGTTCCTCAACATGGCATTCAGCACTAAACCAATGTTATTAAAACAAACAAAATATATTTCCTCTATACATTAAGTGATTATATTTAATTGAGGCGTGTTAGACCACACGGGACGAATTAAACCAAACCCCTGCTGATCTGAATACGTTCGGGTACGATCTCTCAACTACGTTTACCCCACGGCAAGGGCGTTTTGAAACCAGTGAAGACCGCTGGGGGCCAGTTTGAGCTGTGCAAGAAACGTGGCGAACGTGACACATGGGGCGGTTTGCGCTATCTTTCTATCACTTCACGAGTATTGTTTTAGAAACATACTTTACACACAAAATAAAATATACATGATGGATGGCTTACTTCGCTCGCACGGGTCAAATCTTTGTGCACATGTTGTTTGTTCTCTGTTATTGTTTGACAGATCATAATGTCATGAAGATGATAATAATTTTTAAAGAGACACCCCCTTGTTTTTTGGGGAGGTTGAAAGTCATTTACACCCGATGGCCCCATGTTTAAAGAGCTTTTATTTCTTCTGTTTTGTTTTGGTTATTCCGGGTTTTGGTTGTCCCAATTTCATAGATCTGCTTCAAAAGAAAACTTTGCCTCACAATTTAGAAACGAGCAGGATGTTACAAATTTGGGATGTGGCATTTGGGATGTTAACTTTTTGTCCGGTAAGCATAATTTGGTTGTGCTTAGCAAATGTTATTGAGCTCTGGGCCCAATTTCATAGAGCTGCTTAAGCGCAAACAGTAGCTAAGCACAGTAATAATGCTTAATACCAGATTAAGATTACCAGCCAAAATAACATGTCACTCGTACAGTTTGTGACTGGTAACCTGCTCATTTCCGCTAAGCAGGAAATTGTTAAGCACAATTTTCTTCTTAAGCAGCTCCATGAGATTGAGCCCTGGATGCAACGGTAGAGCAATAAACACAAACATAAAGTATCAACTTGCTTACAAAATGTCATAACATCAGGGTGTCATCCAAAGTAAAGACCACGAAAACGATTTACGTTCTGTCAGAGATTTTTATAGTTGCTAATTTCGATTGCATCATGTAATCGGCTGAACAAAGGTGGTCCAAATGACCTTCAAATGCTCTTTAGTACGGGTATAATTTCAGTGGTGGGTGCTTGGTATGAACTTTGCTCATAATGAAACCGAAGCCAGAATTAACATAACAACTACACGTGTTTTGAGATGCACCTTCTTTCTTCACATCCTAAGTTGGTTAAAAAAATAAAAGATTTTGAGCTGTGTACAAAATACGCCAGCGTTTTGGTCAACATCCTCGATTACAACCAAGATGGCAGTGACGGGGTTCAAATTTGCACCAGATCACTCTGGAGGTGTGCCCGCAACATGTAATCGCCGGATGTTCGCGATTTCGAGAGGGTCGGTAGTTCAATACTTTCTCGCAGCTCTGGGAAAAGCGGCAATTATGGATTTGTGTAGTAAAAATTAAATATGCATTTTGACGGTGCAGGATGACCAAGAAGGGTCACCTGCGCATTCAACATGTCTGTGTGGAGACATGCCCGATTTGCAATACTTAGGGATTCCCAACTGTCTCACAGTCCAGTCACATGGCTCCTTTTACACATGACTGAGTTGAAAGGGGAGGTCTAACCTATCTGCTCTCTGCTGAATAAGTCTGTTACCCTTTCTTCCAATGTTGGCAAATACCTTTCATGACTTCGAGTCATGTTGAATGACAGGAACATTGTACAAATAAACACAATGCGACTGCACTTGACGAACTGTCTGGAGCACAGTCTTCCAATAGACTTATTGGGTCCATACTTGACTTTATGTTGACAGAAATACGCAAACTTTGCCACATTTGTACGGTGCATATTACACAACTAGTTGTATATGTATCGTGGATGAACTGGACTAAATAGCTAAACCATGGAGGTACCTCGGCTAACCCATGCTGGTTATTTTAGTTAGTCGAGTCTAAACCAGTCAGTGTTTAGGTCTATTAACAATGTGTATTATATGTGCCCTCAAGTCAACTGCTTCGACATTTGAATGCATAACGAAAGTCAATCTATCGAATTGACATCAAGTTCGGGCTCAAGTTTTGTGACGTAGTTCGTGTACTATACTTATGTAACCTGTGACGCCACATGTTTAATAGAGTCACAGAGCCTGGACTTTATGCAGGCACGGTTTGTACACAACCAACGTAAGAACACATTTAACTTCAATTTTATGAAGATAAACATCAACATTTGTAAAGACAACACCTCTCAAAACCTTGGCTTTGGTTAATTTTCTTATTATGACATATAACCAGTGTTTTGCATCTTGCCTGCCAGTAATTCCCTGGAATGTAGAAGGTCATTCTTTATGGTCATTACATGGTCTACCACGTTGATCATTTCATACAGTGCAATAATATTCACTCCAACCACCGAGCACGGTTTGGTCATTTTTCACTCATCTCTGTTGCTTGTCACACAGCAACCGATCGCTACTTCTGACAAGGTTTGGAAACATTATATCGTACCCATGGGCATTGAAACATTTCCGTCTCCAGAGTCGTATCTTAAAGGAACACGTTGCCTTGGATCGGTCGAGTTGGTCTTTGAAAAGCGTCGTAATCGTTTTTTTATAAAATGCATGTGGGTAGAAAGATGTTTTAAAAGTAGAATACAATGATCCACATAAACATGCCTCGAAATTGCACGGTTTTCCTTTTACCTCGTCGACTAACACGGTCGGCCATTTATGGGAGTCAAATTTGTGACTCCCATAATTAATGGCCGACCGTGTTAGTTCGCACAGTAAAAGGAAAACCACCCAATTTCGAGGCAAGCTTGTGTGGATCATTGTATTCTACTTTTAAAACATCTTTCCAACCATGTGCATTTTATAAAAAACGGTTACAAACGCTTTTTATAGACCAGCTTGTCCGATCCAAGACAACGTGTTCCTTTTAAGCTTAAAGGGGCTGGGTACTTTTTGTAGGACACAAAACACAAACCACCACACATTTACATTAAACTTACACAGTTTAAAGATAATGAAAGTAGAAAGCTTCCCTTAACAGTACTTGCTGGGATGCTGTCGTTTTTGAGAAACGAGTAAAACAATTTTACGAAAATTATTTTAGCATGTCGAACGGATTTACGCGACCTAACATCATCTTATGTTTTAAATGTTAATTGTATCGCGTGCTCTACGGTAAAACACGATGTTGTATACTGCATGTAGAGCACAGCAAATAATAAAAGGGTAATTTTGTAAATGAACACTGTTGACATTCTCCACAACCGTTGGTGGCGCTCATCATGTGCTTTCCACTAGATTAAGAAGAACTTTCAATAATCGTAATGTTTAATCATTAAACCATCATGTTTTTTAACTGGCCCATGTTTTGTGACGTACTTTGTTATTATTTAGCCTTATTTTTTATTGCTGCGATCGAATTGAGCCGCGAAATGTTTATGGGGTCTTTTAAAAGACTCGACTTCATGAACTTTTATTTTTTTTTTCAGAATGTTTTTTTCTTTTCAGGAAAGCATAATCTTTCTATAGCCCAGGCTACGATCATACTCGGTAATTAAAGGCAGTGGACACTATTGGTAATTACTCAAAATAATTATTCGCATAAAACCTTACTTGGTAACGAGTAATGGGGAGAGGTTGATAGTATAAAACATTATGAGAAACGGCTCCCTCTGTAGTGACGTAGTTTTCGAGAAAGAAGTAATTTTCCACTAATTTGAGGTCTCGTAATCTGAAAGCACACAATGTGACAAGGGTGTTTTTTTTCTTTCATTATTATCTCGCAACTTCGACGACCAATGGAGCTCAAATTTTCACAGGTTTGTTATTGTATGCATATGTTGAGATACACCAAGTGAGGAGACTGGTCTTTGACAATTACCAATAGTGTCCAGTGCCTTTAATGAGTGGTGTTTGAAGCTTGGTATGTGAATGATGTTTAGTAAACTAATACGGGTACAACCATAATCATTTATAGCATTTCTTTTTGGGAGATGTGTTGGTTCATTTCCCTTTTATTTATTATTTCGGTGAAGGCAATGACTCACAGAAAGGCAAACTTAATCACTGTACTAATTAGCCTAGAACCCCATGGAGAAAAGACAAGGGAGGACGATTCAGTTTTAAATGTGTGGGAGGAAACCCAATCCACATATAGTGCTGAGAGGAACCGTTGTGGTCTCGACGTTTCAAGCAACAGATTTTGCTTGTCTTCAGGAGAAATATATCACCTTTTTTGCTTGTAAACGATAACCAACCGTGAACCAACCAAGTACTTTGTATTTAAATTAAAGGGTGTGTAAAACTTTAAAGACAGTGGACACTATTTGACATAATTTGAATGGTATAAAGATGGTCATAGTAGGAAACTTTCCTTGAGATAGTTTTGCTTATAATGTTAGAAATGAGTAAAACAATTGTTCTTTATCGCACACATGTAGTGTCCAAAACCCGATGACCGATTGAGCTTGGACTGCCATTGGTTCATTTTTTTCATGTACAGGTGTATTTTAGGTCACAAACGGTGCAGAAACTAGTCTTTGAAAATTTCAATCGTCTTCATTTTCTTTAAAGTATAGTTTGAATCTACAACCATTTTCTATATTTAATTTCTGCTGGATGATCTGACCTTCATACAGGGTACTTAACACAGCCGGCACCGTCATCTATCACATACCACCAAGTCTCAAAACCGCGCTTTGTTTTTTCGGACACCTGGGATTCAGAACTTGGACAAGTTGGTATAAAACAAAAAGGCTTTCATGGTCGAAGCTAAAAGGACGGACATACCGTGTGTTTATAGTACTCTTGTGAATTGCATTTCAAGGGCTAGGAAGGTTATCCACACCATGTTGAAATATTAGCTCCTAAATGATATGTTACTGAGTGTTAGAAACAGCATCAGTTTCTGATATACCTTAGGGAAGGTACCACTGCCCCACTTGTTGGGTTACCTCACTGGAATGCCCGTTTAAATATTAACAAAAAACCAACAGCAACATTTGGTAATATTTGGTATGAAGCAGTTACAACTCAAATGTCCTTTTAGCTCCCAAATGATATGTTACTGAGTGTGAGACAACAATCAACAGTTTCTGATATTCCTCAGGGGAGGGAACCACTGCCCCACTTGTTGGTTACCTCACTGGAATTATGGCCGTTACATAAAAGTATCAACAAAAACCAACAGCAACATTTGGTAATAAATGAAGCAGTTAAAACTATATCAATAATATCATTTTTGGGTGAAACTATAAAATATAGGCCAAAGTTCAGTCGACTCTCGTCAAAAACAAGGTCACTGAGACCGTGGAAAAGGGACCGGAGAATGGCCAAGTTCCAAGGAACGTCGTTATAAGAGACAACGTCGTTATAAGAGACAGCAAGGAACGTCGTTATAAGAGACAGCAAGGAACGTCGTTATAAGAGACAGCAAGGAACGTCGTTATAAGAGACAGCAAGGAACGTCGTTATAAGAGACAGACAAACAGAAACACAGATGAGCAGAAATGAGATTCGGGACTGTACTCGTAAAATGAGAATCTCTTTTTGGATGTCCGCTGTACAACGATGGTTCGCCGAACATGTACGACTGCAGTATGGATTGTCAGTTTGAGATTTGCGTTCGTGCACAAATTTCCAGTAATATTTTTGAACACATGTGGTTTCGGGGCTGCAGAGTATACTATTTACTGTTATAAATTGTTTTTACGTGCTCTTTGTAACGATGGTTCGCTTTATGAAATTTGCTTACGGGTGAAAACTTTCCGAGTTAATTTGTTTTAAACAGGTGGTTCAAATTATGCTACAAGTTCCTGTAAATTAACAACAATTTCGGAAGAAAACAAACTGTGAATAATAAACATGATTAACAATAACTATGTTTGCCAATAACTTTTTAGTGACTGGCCAAGAGGATTAGGGACTTCAGAATATACTCTTTATACAAAAAGTTTACTGTTTATATTGGTTACTCTTATATTAACGATGGTTTGCTCTAGGGTGAAATTTGCTTGCGAGTGAAAACAGGTGCTTCAAATTATGGTACATGTTACTGTAAATTAGTTACAGTTTTTGGACGACAACAATCTGTGAATAAAATAGACTACATGATCCACAGGTTTGCCCTTAACTTCTGGCCAATTGGACCAGTTACCTTTTCATGTCACTGCCCCGTCAGCCTTTTTCACAAGTCATTACTTCGAATGAAATATGCTTTTCAACACTGAACTAGTCAGATTGACCACTTGGACAGAATTCTGACTGGTCCACAGGTGTTTTGACTGGCATTTAGCCAGGCAGTAGACCACTGAGTGAACATGTAGGCCTAATTTCCAATGTCAACAAACTGGACCGATTGAATGAGAAAATGTGTCCCTTCAATGTCCGGAATGGGAACTAATTATGTTAATTTTGAATTGTAGAAATTAAAAAACAAATTGAATAAGATTCGCACCAAAAATTTAAATGCACAGTACAATTTCTTTGTGTGTGTATCACTTTCCTCTTGTTATGGCAAGCCGCAGTTTCGTGCCAGAGCCCAATTTCAAAGCTCAGCACAACAACATCATTCTTACCAGAACGGGGTGACCAGCCAAAACACCATGCCACGTGTACAATTTGTGTCTGGTATCCTTCTCATTTCTTTTTAGAACCACCCCAACTCATTGAGAGATAGTCATTACATGGTGTTACCGCAAACCTTTCCATATCGTATTTCCACCGTGCAAAGTTTCAAATCCCATTTTTCATTTCTGCTATGCAGAAAATTGTTGAGCTGTATTTTCTGCTATGAAATTGGGCCCTGATCTTCAAATACTGCAATAAAAACTATCCATTGAGCAACAAATTAAAGGAACACGTTGCCTTGGATCGGTCGAGTTGGTCTTTGAAAAGCGTTCTGTAACCGTTTGTTGTAAAATGTATATGGTGAGAAAGATATTGTAAAAGTAGAATACAATGATCTACACAAATATGCCTCGAAATTGCGTGGTTTTCTTTTTATCCTGTCGACTAACACGGTCGGCCATTTATGGGAGTCAAAATTTTTACTCCCATAAATGGCCGACCGTGATAGTTCGCGTCGTAAAAGGAAAACCGTGCAATTTCGCGTGATACTTGTGTGGATCATTATATTCTACTTTTAAAACATCTTTTTAACCATGTGCATTTCATAACAAACGGTTTCAAACGCTTTTAATAGACCAACTCGTCCGATCCAAGGCAACGTGTTCCTTTAACATAATTCAACATTTTGAGTTTCACTATTCCCCAATTTGGTTCTACATCAATGCTTCTTGTTCTTGACCCAAGTATGACCGAAGTAACAGAAAACCCTAAATTCAAGAAAAGGTGACCCCGATTATTTGTATTGATAATGCAGTTGAAAGAGATACGTGCGGCCATTTTATAGGGGCACATTAGGCAGACCTAGTACACCCAGGGGTTCAGCTGCGTTTCGTAAATTGAATACATTTCAACAGTTTATGCAATTACTCTAACTATGCCCTAACACATGGCCATGAGATAAGGTCACGAATTCAGGCTTAAAGGGGTAAAACTTTGCCTTGAAATCGAATACAATGTTGCTGTTCGGAATTGCTCCCTATACTTTAAAAGAGTTTTTCACGGACGATAGCATTTACAGTACATGTATGTTGTAATTAGTGAGAATTTTAAAAGCCCACATTAAAGGCAGTGGACACTATTGGTAATTACTCAAAATAATTATTAGCATAAAACCTTTCTTGGTGACAAGTAATAGGGAGAGGTTGATGGTATAAAACATTGTGAGAAACGGCACCCTCTGAAGTGCCATAGTTTCCGAGAAAGAAGTAATTTTCCACGAATTTGATTTCGAGACCTCAGATTTAGAACTTGAAGTTGTGAAATCAACCATCTAAACGCACACAACTTCGTGTGACAAGTGTTATTTTTCTTTCATTATTATCTCGCAACTTCGATGACCGATTGAGCTGCAATTTTCAAAGGTTTGTTATTTTATGCATATTATGTTGAGATACACACCAAGTGAGAAGACTGATCTTTGACAATTACCAATAGTGTCCACTGCCTCTAATGTGCTTCTAGAGTCGCAACCATCGGAATATACGCCATTTGGTCAAGAGGAAAATTTGCCCTTACTAAGTGGGACCGTGATCTGTCATGAAATTAAACGAAAACCAAGGGATTTATTTATTATTATTATGTTGTAATATTTTTGATAAAATACATATATCGCAACATCAATGCCCCTAATAATGTGAGTGATGTTTATGTGAACCTTTTTAAGCATGACCCCAACATTAACCACCAGTCAAGTTTAGCCTGACCTTTAACTTGTAAATCTCATTTAGCTGCCCATTTGAAAAAGGTCTTTCACACAAAGAAAGATTGTTCAAAGGCATTATTCGGCTCTACTTGAGATATTGATACCTTCCTAGAGAGAGAGAGAGAGAGAGAGAGAGAGAGAGAGAGAGAGAGAGAGAGAGAGAGAGAGAGAGAGAGAGAGAGAGAGAGAGAGAGAGAGAGAGAGAGAGAGAGAGAGAGAGAGAGAGAGAGAGAGAGAGAGAGAGAGAGGAGAGAGAGAGAGAGAGAGAGAGAGAGAGAGAGAGAGAGAGAGAGAGAGAGAGAGAGAGAGAGAGAGAGAGAGAGAGAGAGAGAGAGAGAGAGAGAGAGAGAGAGAGAGAGAGAGAGAGAGAGAGAGAGAGAGAGAGAGAGAGAGAGAGAGAGAGAGAGAGAGAGAGAGAGAGAGAGAGAGAGAGAGAGAGAGAGAGAGAGAGAGAGAGAGAGAGAGAGAGAGAGAGAGAGCGAGAGCGAGCAGAATTTAATGTCACTCAGTTTATGCAGAGGTCACTGAAGGGTGCTTGCGTGGGTCTGAATGGGGTAGGGTTAGAGAGTGCCGGGGCTGGAGGGTTATTTTAAGGCCGGTGACCGTGGAGGAATTCCTGGGATAAGATCATGGTGTTGCTCTTGGTAATAATAATACTATAGCGTCAAAGGGGTAAAGCAGTGGTCGTGAAGAAAGATAGATTGATAGTTTGTTATCTGACGAGATTAACTTGGTATGTGTATGAATTATTTATTGAGAAGTGTAATTCCACTTGGCTTATTGATTTACTGAAGAACTTTGGATTGGTTTATGTTTGGCATTGGTGGACGGTGGTGACATTTGTTGACTAATTGTTTGGTTGTTTTTTTGGCGGTGAGGCAATTATTATGTGCATTACACGCACGTTATTATGTGAATGTTTGATTTGAAATCTTCACAATTTAATTTTGTTGAACATCCTCATCAGTCCCACTCCCCAAGCATTCTGTTACTTGGCACCGTATACTCACAGGCAACGGAGGTTTAGAGGGAAGGGAAAGGGTTTACGACGATTGTCTTAACCACTTGATAAAATGGTTGTCCTAGCTAAGCAACGCTGCCCATCATTCCATGATCCACAATATAATAATGACCTGTTTGGTATCAAATATATGGTTTTAAACTATATCTCTGTCAAATCAAGCCTTCGGTACCCCCCCCTCCATTAATATGAGATTGGGGTCTTGCGTATCATTTTTATTACGGACACAAACACTAAATTTATTACAAACTATGTCCTCTTTGCCGAAATGAAGGATTCGGAAGAATTAGGGGCTGTAGGCCCAAAAAATGCTTCTCACTGGGTCAGGCATTTCAGCATTTTCTAAAAGTGCAAATAAATTGATGTGAAGTGACATTGGAAAGGAGAATAGCGAAGTCTAGATTTGGCGTTAGAGGGCGCATCATCGACCGGCTCGGAGGGACTTGCCAAGTCTATGAATTTGGTGCAAATCATGATTGTGTTTGATCATATGGTTTCTTTTCTGACTACGATGGGTTTTAGTGTAGTAAGACCATGATTGTTCTTGAGTACACATTAGAAGACATGACCAGACTGGTTGTTTTCTGAGGAAGGAAATGCTCTTACATAACCCATCTTAACATCCAACCACAATCAAACTGATATGTTGAACTTACAGGCATAAAAATCATCCAAAGAGATTTACACATCTAATTGGAATGGACAAGTAAATTGATTTGTATCCGTCCGTGAGATCCAATTCAATAAAACATCTCAACGCACCGCTCTTAGCAGGTGGGGGATTCTGTTTTAGGGTTGCGTTTCCAAATGTCAGAGGGGGCAAGTCAACACTAAAAGAGCCGGTCAAAGAAAACTTTGGAGAACCTTGACTTTTGGTCTTCTGTAGGCGCCATCCATTTCATTTCGATTTGTCCAAGTAATTTTAATGAGGTTTGTGTCAAAGTGGGAGTTGTTTTGTTTTCGTAGTGCGTTAAGAACACCAAGCTACGTGGGGTAACCTATTCTTTTGAAACACTGCAATATAGATAACTGTGAGTGGAGTTTTAGTGTGTTGTTATTAGCAAGATCCAACCTAAAATATTAAACGTGTGCTGCACGGGAGTTTTGAACTTGACTTGTCTGAACTAGCCGAAGCCTTATACCGGGGGCGTGGTTTCGAAGACGCCTTTTGGGCCCGTATAGGAAGGGGAACATAAGAGTAGTCTGATCCCTATACGCCTCTCTTAATATTCATGCATTACGTCATAAGTCTTACCCAAAATGAGGCTATGGGCGCACGTCCCCATCACTTGCAGTGGCTGCGCCTGTAGCCCATCGTTTTTCATTCGCTATTGGTTAATTATTTAAAAACAAATTCCCATGGCGACCGGAGGTCGAATTACAGGAAAATATACAGAGATTAAAAATAAGAAAAAATCACACTATTACACATTTAAGAAATAATTGATTTAAGGAGAGACAAATATTTACAACGTATAAAACAAATTGTTCTAAAAGTTGCGAGAACAAAAAAACCTGGATAAAAAATATTGCTGGCATAGTCAAAAGGCGCATAAAAAACTGCATTATATGGGTTACATTTGTGACGTACCTCATGCACAAATATTAGGAGAGGCGTTTAGGTCTGAAATCAAGGTTATGTTGACTAGCAATTATGGTGACATCTTTACTTTAGGCTGACCTATTGTACCCACTATCGGTTACCAGTGTTTACATGACAAATTCACACATTCTCGTTCATTCATACGGCACTTGGGTTATATTCTATAGCTCAAATCTACTAGTTGTGTATTTTCACCATTTGAATAATTAGCCCCACTTCCACATTCTTACGACGTCACAAGTAGCACCAAATCTAGTGTACTAGTAGCCTATTATTAATTGTGCATTTTGACTAAATTGTGTTCTCAGTAATTGGGTCAGGGAGTTTCGTACCCAAAGCAAAGCTTGACCCATAGTGAGATTATTGCAAAATAAACCCCTGCTTCACATTAACCCGGCATGAAAACTTTCAGGGAATCAAAAGCTGTCATCATTCCTCGAAAAGTCTGATTTTTGTTTAACCCCCTGGGAAGGAGGTTGCTTGCGGGTACCCGGTACGTCACAATCTCATTGCGCGTGGTTTCTAGCACTGCTATCTGATGGGTTCAAGGTTATCAGCTTGTGGTTTAACCCCAACTTTCCCCCTGGCTTTCATTAAAAGTGCCACAATTAAGGTTTTGTTGTGGAAATTTAATTGTGGTCTGTTTTGAGTTTAAATGTTTTCGTGGTGACACAGTGGCCGGGCCAGGTGACACGAATCAATTTGTTTGTTGTTGGGTGTCTTGGTCGCCTATTCCATTTGTTTTATTTCATGTGCAATTTTCTAGTCATAGTTTTATACTTGTATTTTAATGTGTCTTCAGTGTTTCTGCATTTTTATTTTGTATAGAGGACCACAATGGAAATAAGCTTATTTTAGCTTTTTTGTGTTATCCTCGACAATTCCTCAGATTCAAATGTCTTTTCCCTTGTATTTTTTATCTGTTTTTGTCCAATTGTTGTATTTTATAGAATTCTGTGGAGATTGTCTAATAAACAAACAAACAAACAAACAAACGTGTGACAAAATGGGAGGTGGGCTCTTATCTGCCGCAACCTACCCGTCACCGCCAAAAAGAGAGCGGTGAAATCAATGTGTTCCATCGAAGAAACATGCCTGAAACATCACCGAGGAAACGAAGGCGATTGCCCCCGTGTCCCCTGGTCATTGCCTCGGTGCCCTCGAAATGATCCAGTACAAATTTGCAATTTCATCATAGGATGCCCTTTACACAGAAGAAAATGCCTTGGTGCCCTTGCCCTTTCAAAAAACCAAGCATACAGGCCTGGCAAACATCAATAACACTTACTACTTCGTGGAACTTGAGGATTGGAATAATAATTGAAATTTGCTCCTTTGCTCCCTTTCTCCTTGAACAGTTTAAGACATTGGCTCAGAGTTCGACCAACTCAAATAAATGACCCAAAACAAAAACATATGCGTTTTTCTCTCAGGGGGCGTGTGCAGTGTAATGATTTGCAGGGGGTGACCAGCCAGCGGGAAGAGTTGGTCCTCCAGCTTTTTATCATTTCCATGGTACCCAAGTTAGAAAACATTATGTAAAACAATCAGGGCAAACAGTGGTTTATAGTTGTTGTTTTTGTTTTGTTTTAGGGGGGGGGGGGGGGGGGGGGGAATGGATTTTCCTGCCGGACCACTTTGACATAATTTTGACTGGTCTGCAGAATTGGCATTTGACCAGCGGAACATTGTACATGAAAAAACACCTATAGAGCTTGATGAGATTTGACCAAAAGTTGCCATCAATTATTTACACTATTTTCTCGTGTCTCTGATGACCGACTGAGCAAAGTTGCAAAAACTAGTATTATATGAGAGTAAGTTCATCAGGACAAATTTCTCTTCGTCTTCTCCTTCTTTCAGAAAATCTGAGACCGAAGATGGCGATCTTATCGAACAGTTGGAATATTTTGACGAGACTAAAGTAAATGATGAGGAGCAATTCAGCGTACCACAGGGGGTCGATCTCAACAACCCCGTAGATGTCTTCAATACAATATTCGAACAGGTGAGACCCATTAGATAGCATGTCAAGAAACTGTATAAGGTGTTTGTATTCATTGATATAGATGATACACTGTCAGTGGATTTGGTGAAAGGACTTTCCAAGGACTTTCCTGACCGGTGAGATGTTGTCGATTTTACATGGGAGATGTACAATCCCTTCATCGATTTACATACCCTTTTTGTATACTATGTCACATTGCATATTGCATTGCAATTTATAAGAATTGAATTGATTTGTGGACAAAATCCACAGGCATGTACCATGTAGTAGTTTGATTGGATTCGAACCCACCACCTTTGTCATTCTTGACCACAGAGATTGCCCAATCTATAGGGGCAGTTCGAATCTTAGCGGGCACCGGTTCAACATCTATTTACTTGAATGATGTTGATAATTAAATTAGAATAATATATACATACCAATTTTGATATCAAACGATTACACCGCTGCGGTACACAATGAACAGAAAGGCCTTCATCCTAGTCTTGAAGTCAAGACGGTAATTGTTAAGCGCGATGTAGTTACAGCGCGGTGTAGCTACGGGGACGGTACACTCACCCTCGATCTCAGTATGTGTGTGTGAGTCAGTCGCAATTACTGCCACGCGCTACCTACGACCGTTGCATGTGTATAATCGCACTGTCGGTGACTGTTGCATGAACGGCAGACAAATAGGCAGCGCCTAACGACTTGTCATCAAGTCTACCTTCATCCATGCACTACGGAGGGAAGGTTGCCCACAATACAACCCTGTCTGCCATGAAATGCCACGGCACCACCCAAACTACTCAATCCGTAAACATGGCGACGTTATGTGGCTTCGGGTCAAAGAATTCCACTGCTCTGCCATGAATTGCCACCCACAGCACCACCCAAACTGGCCAATAGACAGCCATATTGAATTTGTCCCATTGATATCAATGTAACCAAACCGAGGCTGTAAGAAAACAAACAGTCTGGTTCCTATGTTAAGAGAATGTATTTTGTAGCTTTCGTTATTGTTATTCGATACAAGGAGCATGACCAAGATGGAGACAGCATGAAAAAGGTCTATCCGTAAGCATGGCGACGTTGCGTGGCTTCGGGTCAGAGAGTTCCACTGCTAATTGGTGCGAGCCCATTGACCCGCTATGGTTGACTACGGACACGTCGCAATCTTTTTTTATTTTATTTCCCCAGTATAAATGTAAAAACCAGCCATGATTTCAAATTTTATTATGCTCTTAATTAGAACAAATCCTGGTATTCGATAACCTCATAACTAAACTGAAAGTTCCCAGTTCCTTATTGGAATGGGTGTACACGTCCTGATTGAAACGGTTCTGTGTACACGTAATTCCTTATTGGAATGGTTCTGTATACACGTATTTCCTTATTTGAATGGTTCTGTGTACACGTATTTCCTTATTGGAATGGTTGTGTGTACTGGAAATGTATTTTACAAGGGACCTTGGACACCCACAAAATTGTTGTCGCTTTCACACGAAATACATTTTGTAAAATTTTACAACCATATTACAAATTAGCAAGGGACCATTGCTAAGTCGTTTTCGTGTGAAAGGGGCTTCATATCATACAGAGTAAGGGTTCATAATGCTGGCAATATATTGTTTATTCCAAGAATTTCTCTCATGCATCATTTCTCTTCTCAATACTGCTGTCAACGCCGTAAGATTTACACTCGATTAACACAGGCCTATTATAATCGTTATAATCTAACGTGGGCTTACAAAAGCCGCCAAGAACAAGGGTACCACTTGTGGCAGCGAACACAGGAGCGGTTGTTTGATAGCAAATTATGTGATAACCTGATAGTGTGGTAACAGGTCTCCCGCCCGCGGGCTCGTAAGGAAAGTTTCTGTGGTTGTTCAATCAATTTTCTGATGTGGTTATTTATGCATTTTGGGTGAAAAAAAGGGAAACTTATTTGCTGCAATTGTGGGCGTAAGCGTTTCACTGATAGCTCGCCAGGAAGTATCGCTTGCTTGGTTTTGTTTTCTATTATTATTAGCGAACCGCAATTTGCTAATAGGATTTTTTTCTTGATTGCACACATATATGAACAATATAATAAAGGCTGGTCTGTGAAGAACACAGTTTCCTTGTTGAAGGCGGTTGTTGCAGGGGTTTTTGAACCTTCAGATTTGCGTTCGTGTCCACTGAAGGAGGATCTCTATATCGTTCACTGTGCGCACCCAGCGAGGGTCTCTAATAGTTTGCAGATATGTAGCTGTTTTCCATCATGGGTTTTCACATTGGATTATGACCGCATAGGATTTGGTGGACTCGGGTTGGAATTTGAAGCTCAACTGATGTAGTAACTAGTATGAAACATTGCTATTTGAATTTTGAGGGCAGATGCAGTGGAGTTTCTTGATGATGAAGTCGTGCAGTGGAGGTTCAAATATAGCTGACACAACAACCTATCCATGTGACATGCTGTGGGCATATTGTTTTAAGAAAGGATCTTGTACAGGGCTTTGCGTGTAAAGAACAATCTATGGTTTGAAGCAGTGGTTTGTGAGATCGTGGAGCAATAAAGAGCTTTCATAGGGTGGACATCACAGCTGTGAACTTCTATGTGAGTTTGTGCACGATATGGATTATTCTTCCAATGGTTCTTGCTGCTGGAAATACGATTTTGTACTGATATTGTGACGACGTGTAGTATGTAAGTTACTTCTTTTTGGGGGGTTAACTCTTTTTGATTTCAAGTGGTTATATTCACTAAGTAAATGTAGTTAAACACGGAGCAAGTTTGCGTTTTCTCTGAATCAAGTGTGTATCTTGACTGTGGTTGTGTAACCGACCGGCTGTCACTGCATTCTGACCAATATTAATGTGTTTTTTTGTGTGTGATAATTTCGCGTTCATTTTTGTTGTTGAAACAAACTACATTCCATTAAAAACCGTGACCCAACGGGCAACGGGTCAGCTGGGTCATTTTTTGTATCGACTATCGTGACCCGGAATGTAATTAAGCCTTTGTTAGGATGACATCAGACTGTTTCTTCAGCATTGCTCCATGTTTATAAAACAGAGCACGGAAACTAGTGCACTATTAAATTCATAAATAGGTCACCCCCATTGTTCCATGGTCACCCAGTCTGTATAGAGAAATAGACCTGAGCCAAACTATGTCACGGACGTGTACTGTACTCTGGGGTTCTGCTTGTTTTTGCTTAGAAAAACATTTTAAAACACAACATCATGTTTAAGCAGCTCTATGAAATAATTAGGTCCTGGAAAGAACAAAAACTTATGGTATTTAAAAACCCCAGAACAAATTGTATTGTTTTTCCCAGGCGCCCGTGTTTACGAATGCTGAAACATAATCAATTCCGACTGCTTGGCTCTAATTTTGTAAATTGTCATTTGTCAGACTAGACGTCTGTCGCAGTCGCTACCAGTCTATATTAATGGCGTCATTAATCAAACAATAGAATATTAAAGGCACTGCACACGTTTGGTAATGGTCAAAGACCAGTGTTCTCACTTAGTGTATCCCATCATAAGCATAAAATAACAAGCCTGTGAAAATTTGTGTGCTTTTAGAGAAGAATAAAAGTCATCTAGCTAGAAGTCTGTTATTATTTTAGTGAGAAACTACCTCTTTCTGAAAAACTACGTTACTTCAGGGGGAGTCGTTTCCCACAATGTTTTATACTATCAACAGCTCTCCAATGCTCGTTACCAAGTCAGTTTTTAAGTTAACATTCGTTTTGAGTAATTACCAAACATGTACCTTCCCTTTAAGACACCAATACAGAATGTTGCCGTGAGCAAAGACCCAATTGTACACCTTTAGTTTGGACATGGAGGAAGAACAAAGTTTTGTTTGTGGTCACACAATGTTCTCATCTCCATGGTAAGTTTTCACGAGGGTATATGATTTCGCTTTTCCCTTACATTTTCGTACTCCGTGTTTTGTTTGGGGTAGCGAGCGCCAACAGTGATGAGTAACTTTATCAAAATCAGCCTAATATTTACAGATGCGTCATGGTCACATACGGTAACGGGTCGCCCAAAATAACGACACCGGAAACCCCCACTCAAAATAACAGACAAATGAAAAGGAACACCAAAATAAACCCGTTCTTATGAATTACGTATCTTACAACCTATTTATAGTGACTTCCTGTAAGCCTACATGTAACTTTGTCACCGACTCCACCAAAAATACGACACCGAAAAACACCACTACACAAAAAGACAAAATAAAACGAACACCAAATAAAAAATACCCACCAGTTCTTTTATGAATTATTAATCTTACATTCTATTCATGGTGATTTCATGTACGTACATGTTTAACATTGTCACTAACTTCACACTTACGCTGTACGTTGCACATTGTTGTCAACATACACGGCTCGATAAGCACATTTTAATTGTTGAATGTTTGTTGAATAGTAACATTGTTATCAACACACAAGTTCGCTGCCGAGTAAACGGCGTAGAATCAACATGGACTATGAGTTATGATCATTGTTGGCACAATACAATATTAACAATAGTCCCTGGAACATATGTAGCCGTGTTGTCAATTAGTGATGTCACGGTCTAGGCATGGGTTATTTTTAACCATTGCCTGATAATTACGTTTTGCAGTGAGACCGGTTGGCCATGGATGAATACCGGTATAGTCATGATTCAACCATGCATGGTCGTTGTACATGGTTATTAATTACATGCTGAACATGTCTGTGTGCAATTCTTAATGATTTAGTGAAGGAATGTAATGTTAAGCTGTCTCGGATCGTCTGGTTTCGTTTACCAGATAAGTTAATTGCTAATTGTTTCATAATTCGTCATGCGATACAATGAGTGGGAGAATATCAGCAGGACCATAAAGTCTTGTAAATATTGGACAATGACATGAATTAATAATTTACAGCTTGGCTTCAAAAAATGTGCGGACACTTCATCATTCGTATCGAATGCTAAACATGGTTTTCTCCAAACTCGGAGATGGGAGCTTCTTTTATAATTATAGATTAGAAGTCTGTACAAAGAGCAGTTATAAGGAGAAATGTTTCCTTTCGATTTTTTTGGAAACAAAGTTAAAGCCATGGGACACGTTCGGTAAACAGTATTGTCCAAGGCCCACACTTCGTGTATCACAACTTATATATACAATAACAAACCTGTGAAAATTTAGGCTCAATCGGTCATCAGAGTCGGGAGAAAATAACGGGAAACCCCACCCTTGTTTCCGCATGTTTCGCCGTGTCATGACATGTGTTTAAAATAAATCCGTAATTCTCGATATCGAAAATTTATGTTGTTTTAATGTTTTCTCAAAAAGTAAAGCATTTCATGGAATAATATTTCAAGAGAAGTCTTCCACCATTACCTTCTGTAAACCCTGTAAGTTATATGTAAATCTGTGAACTTTTAATTTTGTTTCTGTACCGAAAATGTCCAGTGGAGGACTGGTGTTTTCGTAAGTATCGAACAAAAAAAAAGACCTAGACAAAATGAAATCCAGAAGGAATTGAACAAATGGGTTGATCAAATTCAATCTGAACCTTTGAAGTTAGTTAGGTCTACAAAGCTATAGATCCATGTTTCTCTAGAGCAAAGATTCCAACTGAACTTCACCGTGAAAAAGTGGATAGGACCCAATGAAATAATGTTGATGTTTATATTGCCCCGCCCCTCAAAGATTCGTAGCATGTGCGATAAATGGAGAAACAATGGAAGACGCAGAAATAGTTTGTTTTCATTCTGAGTTGGATATTATGATTCATAATGACGGATCAATTATCAAACTATACCATCTACCAAGATATGCATTCGATATGATATGGGGTTGTTTTATCAAGATTGATATCAAACTATCAACCTAAGCTGATAGTGACTGGGGTGTGGTTTGTTGGTCAGACTGGGTGTCGTCTGTCATTGTCAGTTAATGAACGGCTGATTAGGGACCGACCAGCCTGCCGGCTGTGCGATTTGTATGGCTATGTCGCAAGGCCAAACTACCATGTATTCAGCACATTGACCTTCTATTGTCGTAGCAGTGTCATTGCCTCGTGCATGGTGAATGTCGCACTTTTATTGTTTCCATTGTGGGGTGATTTGGTGTCTGTATCTCATGGTCAGACAAACTTCAACGGATGAGACATGCCACTTACACGTACGGGCCCCATGTCCACTGCAGCCGTCTGATCTTTTTGTTTTTCCCCCTGATTTCAGGAATTTCTCAAAATTTCCTTGAGGCTGTAAGTTTTCATGAAAGAAGTAAAAGCAGTCACCATTGAGAAAAATAAATAGTGAATATTGTGTCCAACCCTGATATACTGTATTCCGAGTGATGTACAGCGTCTGCGAGCCTTCTTAATTGTAAAATGTTGAAGGGGTTCTTCTTGTCGAATAAGACATTTATTAAGGAATTTCCGCAACCGTCAAATCTCACAATATCCACGTGAAACACACGAAGATAATTTTGTATTGTACAGCAGTACAAGCTACATTAAAAAAAAAATCACACAGCGAGGCCAATAATACATAGCGAGACCAATAAAAAGTCACAATTATCAAGAAGATCGAAGTAAAGCTTGGTGACAAAACTTTTTAAAGGAACACGTTGCCTTGGATCGGTCGAGTTGGTCTTTGAAAAGCGTTTGTAACCGTTTATTATAAAATGCATATGGTTTGAAAGATAATTTAAAAGTAGAATACAATGATCCACACAAATTTGCCTCGAAATTGCGTGGTATTCCTTTTACTTTGCGAACTAACATGGTCGGCCATTTATGTGAGTCAAAAATTTGACTCCCATAAATGGCCGACCGTGTTGGTCGACGAGGTAAAAGAAATTTAGAGTGATACTTGTGTGGGTCATTATATTCTACTTTTAAAATAGCTTTCTAAACATATGCATTTATAACAAACGGTTACTAACGCTTTTCAAAGACCAACTCGACCGATCCAAGGCAACGTGTTCCTTTAATCTGGTCATTCTCAAGGTTAACCATTAGATGACAATGCTACCCGGACTATTTGTTAGAACAATCAGATGCACTATGCAGAGGATTTAAGTGTTGTCAATCAAGTTAATACTCATGAGAATATTATAGACTAACTTCTGAAGACCCTCCCTATAGTTAGCACTAACCATAATCATGCGGGTAATACGTTCCAATGCTATGAATATCAGAACTGTAAGATAGTTAAATCAAAGTAATTGATTGGAAAAAATGAATACCGATCGAATAGTTCTCTGACCCGAATGAAATCAAGAAGGAATAAACAACAAATAATATACAAGCGGGTACACTGGGGGAAAGCTTTCGTTCTCTACACATATTTCATGTTTAGTTGAAGATCTTTTCATCATTTAAGTATAACAATTATCTTTTTTTGTATTCGCATTGTGTCTAGTCATATTCTGGAATTCCCTAACCTTGGTGTGTCTATTGATAAAAAATGATTGTTTTGTTTACAATCAAAACAATTATAGAAGTTATGACTCCAATAAAATACCGGTTAACCACTTGTCCACGGTGACTCATTGAGTTGTAATGTTTTGTGGGTAGGGTGGAAGAGCGAAACCAGCTTAAACAGAAGTTTAGAAACTAAAAACATTTATACATTTGACGAAGTGCAAATCATTCTTTATTGTTAAGTTTAGAAACTAATCACATTATTTATACATTTGAGGAAGTGCAAATCATTCTAGTGTTACTTTCAATTTTAATTAAGTATAGGCCCTAACTCACATTGGAATGTCCCATTTTTTTTACCCCTTCCCGGTGTAGCTATGTTTAGGGTGACAATAGTACATGTTGTTTGCGATCTCTTTTTTTCTTAACTGGGTTCCTCTTTCATTTTGAAATAATGTCAAACAATTAATTCAAGCATTGTTCAAAGGTGTTAAATCCTGCTGAGAAAAAAAAAGAAGGTTTTCTTCTGCATGCCATGATGACGAAGACCCAATAAATGAGTTGTTGAACTTGTTGTTTATTGTGTTAAAAAAAATCACAAGAAGACATAAATATTCAAACGTATCATCCGTAAAGAAGGTGTCAAGGAATAATAAGTAATTCAAGGCGTGGTGTTAGCGGTGGAACTGTTTTCACTCGAGACGACCAGTGGTTGTGTGTGGGTTGGGAAGGGTAGTGGTTACGCCTCCACCCCCCCCCCCCCCAATCCTTGCTCCATGCTGGTTCGGTTTGGGTGTAGGTTTTGTTCTACACTTGAACCCGAGAACAAAGATGGCTTTACAATATTATTGGTTTTAAACCGAATAGGCATTTAGAAGTTCCAAACTAGTTGACGTCAATTACGTTCTCAACACAGTGTGTAAAACAATATCGTGATTGGCATATAGGGCCTTAGTCTTTGTTCAAGCATCTTCATCCATGGCTCTAGTCGTCCCTGTTACAGTAGGGCGTGTCGGATTTTCAATAATAGGAGGTTCACACAATAATCACAACGCACTGCTAAGTGCTTCCCACAAAATTGCACAAACCGCAATAATAACAACAATACTACAGCAAATTTATTTAAATGAAAGTGAATCTACAGTTTATAGGCCTACAGTCCGGGTTTAAATCATGTTATTTTCCTCCTTTCTAAGGAATTCTGCAGGAAATCGGAACTCCGTCCAATAACTTCCTGAATATAACAAGTGTATCAGATAACGTAACTCGTTCTATGCAGAATCAGGAACAAGCTTCTTGGACTACGACGTTTAAGTGCTAAACCAATGGAATAAACAATCACTTTCTTTGTACTGCTTGTTGTTTCTGATCAGTTGTCTGCTAGCAGCTGCAGCATCACATTAATGTGTGTTCATCTTGGAAAATCAAACTCGATAGTAAAACCTCAGAGGGGAACTGTTTTATTATTGGATTTTGAGAAACCTAACCTTACAGAATGCTTGAAATTATTTATTACAGAAGGATAACAAGTGTACAGATAATAATAGGTAGGCATATGATATATTTTTGACCGCCTCAAGCAAACAATGAAAACCCACGGGCAGTTCGAGTTGTGGTTGTCGTGTTACGTTATATAGGCCTATTGATTGAAAGATTATTGAATTCCATTCTCACTAAAATAATCCCAGATTTCATCGATTCCGAAGAAAGTCTCCACAGATTGTTGTATAATTTGTTTAGCCGCAAATAGCCTATAGAGATAAAATGTCACTGAGGTTGTGTTTGTCTTCAAGCGAATTCTGATTTTCACTTTTGCTAGCCAAGAAGACTTCAGGGTTAATTATACACTGAGTGAGCTATACTGGGTTGATTAGTTACGCTGGCGCCAGCATGTTTGGCAATCATGATGTAACAACATTTTAGCGTTGTTAATTTACAGTCTCTTTCGCCATAAATTAGACTTTCAGCCCCGTTGTTATTTCTCAAAACAAAGATAAGTCCTTCTGGAAAATTAAAAGCATTGTAGGTACGAATTGTCTTACAATGAGAAGGCACGATGTGTCTTGTAAGAAGGTACCAAGTGTCATGTAAGAAGGTACGAAGTGTCCTGGTAATCGTATAACAAGGACTGGGACAAGTCAAATCAAGCTGCTGTTAACGCACAAAAAGAACAAATTGTATGACTAAAATGTATGGAAGAAAATGTCATTATTCGGATTGGAGTTTCATCTTCGAGAGGGCAACCAGTTTTCATTTTGCAAATGGTTCTTCTGTTAGAAATTCATACTGTCTATGGGAAACTGTTGAAGGGGCATCAAGGCCAAGAAGTACTTTTGTACAGAAGATGTAGATTAAATAGAACACAGAACAATTGCGGTACCTAGATAGCTCAGTTGGTAGAGCGCCGGCACTTTAGTCCGGCGGTCGTTGGTTCAAATCCCTCTCTAGTCAATTCTTTGTTCAACCCCCAAAATCAAAAAATAATATTGGCAAGTTTCAAGTTAATGAGCAAATCATTAAAATGCCATTAGATTACATCCAACTAGTGATGACCAGTGTAAATAGTTTTTGTAAGTAGGGCACAGTTATACATAACTGTTGATTGAACTTGATTTAAACATGAAGTTCAATCCGTTCTCAAATACAGCAGCATCATTACTAGACCAATCAAAACACATCAAGGATAGAACGCCCCATGAACGTATACATGTAGTGACTGGTGACGTGGATGACGTCATATTTACACAGGATGAGTCACCACGTAGAACTGGTCCGGCCTATCGTTCACACTGTGCACAACAAACACTAGCATTTCCAAACCCACCTCAGTAACAACACACATCGACGATCACACATCTGCTCATAAACGAAGAACGCCGGTTGGGATTTCCTCTCTCTTGGTTTGGGGCTTTTAGGAATTACTTTGCTCATATCTGGATTGATATATCTTCAGGGGAGAATAGTGTGTCATGGATTTGTGATAGCAACTGTTTCACTTGTAAGTTTGAATTTGTTTTAAATCCATCAATTGTTGTTAATAACATACTTACTGAACTTATTGATTATCGCAGAAAGAGTAAACTTCGTGCATCGGTTCGATTCCGAATGAAATCGATTATGAGCCATTGGTATTTTATTGTGTTAATTATTAAATATTGATCAGAATGCTGCGAATATACAGGCAAGAAACCTGGGTATATTCACAATAATATTTTACTGGTAAAAAATGGTAATTCGTGTATATGAGGCAGCTAGTCATGATATGACGTCAACCGATCTATCTTCGAATGTTGTCCTGATACTTTTCTCAAAATTAATACTTTGGTGTAAATACTTGCTATATTGATCAGAATCATAATACACACTAAATATACAGGCAAGAAACCTGTGTATATTATTCACCATCATTCATTTGTTGACTGGTAACTAGTTTTCCGTGCAGCTGTCATTACGTCATTATGTAACTGATCTATATTATAATGTTGTTGTGTTGATACATTTTCAATTTTTAAATTAATATTTAACTAACTACCGGTAAGATTACTCTCCCTATAAAATACATGTTTATCCAATAATATTTGAGAATGGGCAATATGTCAATGTTCAAGTGCTGGCGCAGTTTGGTTAATGGAATGTGCGCGCTGTTGTCTGGGTGTGTCAATGTCATTGCTATTGCTCATGCCGTACCGGGTCTTATTAAAAATGTAAACAATAATAATAGGTAGAGATTGTTAATTATGGTCAGGCTGTATAATAAGAAATACATTTTCACTTTCTAAATTGTTGCCGTGCTTTGCTTAGTTTTTTCCTTTTATGGCGGATGTGTGACTGTGTACTGTGTACGGAACTTTGGCGTGCATTCTTCTTGACACTGAATATGTGCGTTTCAGATTTCGTGCAGTGCTTCTTTTGTTGCGCGTTGCTGCAAGAGTGGAATAGTACGCATGAACTTACTTTGTTCTCAATATTGCTTAATAAGCTGGAGTTTTAGCGCAATGGTTTCATTTGTCCTTAGATTTTAAGCAACCACAACAAACAATTGTTCTTTCATATTGAATTGTTTGCTGCTAGGTGATTGTTTGCGTATTGTATATAGTTGCAACCAATATTATTCATAAACGGGAAGTAATTAAACCAAGAATGAAGGTTACTGCTTGTTGTTCAAAAACAACTCGTGTCGAAAGCCTCGTGCAAACATTTAACAACAACAGTTATAGGCACTGAACACTATTGGGTATTACTCAAATATTGTAAGCATACAAACTTACTTGGTAAACGAGCAATGGAGAGCTGTTGATAGTATACAACATTGTGAGAAACGGCTCCCTCTGAAGTAACGGAGTTTTTAGGAAAGAGGTTATTTTTCACTCAAATAATAAAAGACTTCAGCTGGAGCCTTTTATTAGGCATCTGAAAGTACACACATTTGATTTTTCTTTCATTAATATTCTCTTGCAACTTCGATGACCAATTGAGCCAAATTTTCCCAAGTTTGTTATTTTATGCATATGTTTTATGGATACACCAAGTGAGAAGACTGGTCTTTGTCAATTACCAACACTCATTGTTGTTCCCGCCATTTCTTGTCTTTGCTCAGGTGTGTGATACCCCACACGTGACGCCGTTCCTGACCATCCTACAGCATCTGCTTCAGATCGAGCCTACGAATCCACTAAGCGATACCGTGTGGGACGCTGCGGAGAAACTGGTCCACAAAGCAGTCCTCTTGGAGAACAAGGATCAGTTCGAGAAACTTCTCAAGGTTGGAGAGAGGGAGCTCGTCAAGACTGTCGCTTCCTACAAGAAGTCGAAGACCGGTGGGAGCAGAAAGTCTAGTGGTGAGGAGAGTAACGTGGTGGGATCTCATGGGTCGAGTGGAGACACTACCATGCCCCCTCTTGAAAACAGGAAAAGGACTGGTACAGCATCAGCAACAGAGAGAATGTCTGGAAGTCTAGACCAAAGTGCAATAATCTCACCGGAGAGCAGTAGGATGGGAATACATAATGACAGTCAATGTAGGGTCAATGAAGATGCGGTTAATGGGGACTTTGGTAAGAGGAACTCACAGATGGAGTCATGCCCCGCTCCTCCGCCTCCTCCTCCCCCACCCGCACCACCGTCACTAGGGGGTGCCCCACCGCCTCCTCCTCCTCCTCTACCACCCGGGGTAGGTCCACCACCACCCCCACCGCCTCCCCCTGGTGGGGTGCCTCCACCCCCACCGGGTGGGATGGGACTATCGAGCTATCACTCAGCACCATCTATACCAAGCTCATCGGCGATACCCAGTGTCAAACCCAAAATGAGAATGAGGACTCTGAATTGGAGTAAGCTAGCACCGCACAAAGTGATGAACGGGAACAGCATATGGGCCAAAGTCAACGAGGTAAGTTACAAATCAACACTCCGTTATTAGCAATTTTGCCGCCCAAAATGACAACTGTTTTGACAGCGTGTTTTTTGAGATCAGGAAGGTCATACCAGGAATTTGGGTCAAAGATGTTGTTTTCAGGCCACCTTCAGAGCATGGTAAAGTTTCGAGATCGTTGTTGTGTTCTCGTTGAGGAGATTCTCCCCCACCCCCCGAAGATTATGTTCCCAATTGCCTTGAAATATCTTGTGATATTGCCCTCCTTTAAATATTGTACATTCGGCATACGTTATTATGGGAGAAAACATACGGGAGGTGGGCACATAATTTCCCAATAAATCCGAGCCCTGTATCATAATTCAAAGTGACTTTTCAATCGGTTAAAAGATCACATGATTCTGAAGTTAAGTTTGTTTTCTAAATTAGTTCCATAATATGTTTCGAGGGAGAACCCATACCCATTTTACATTTTAAATAAAAGTAAACCTATTGAAATTGATGGATTTGTTGCGAAATACAGGAATTAATTGGTGAACGGAAAGCTTACGAAATCATTCTTTTAAAAATGAAACTTGAACTTATGTAATATCAAACACCATTCAACAAGTGGGTTAAAAAATATGTGATCGATAATACAATTTTTTTAATTTTCTTCATTGCAAATACATCAAGTTACCACATTAATCATCATGCTTTCGATTTGCCTATTTTAGTTTCATACTCTCATCTTTTAGTGAATAAATCTATAAAAGAAAAACATCCCCAGAGAGTTCCCTATCATAGAGGTACTTATATTGAACCAATCCGCCTACAAAATATTCCTCCCACATATTATGACGAATGTACTTTCAAATGCAGTCATAGCGATCGAACGGCCTTGACCCAATCGCTGAGAGTGAATTCAGAGATTTTTTATTTTTCTGCGTGGATGGTCGCTGGAGTAAATCGCGCGTGGAGAGCTATTTTGTTGTTCACTTTTATTCAGAAAATGCTTCCATTCTGGTGGAATGTGGGGATTTATTCATAAGAGAGAGGAAGCTCCTGTCAAAATAGTATGCCTGTTATTAAAAACACCCTCTGTAAAAACGCCTGTAAACTGTGTGGACAAATGACGTCACTTGAGGCCACTGGGGTAAACTTTTTGAAGTGTTTTTGAAGTAGGTCTCTCTAACATGAATCAAGCCAGCTGCGTTTTGGCAGGAATTCAGAAACATTCCGAACCATTAGAATCAATAATTGAAGGGAGAAATAATAGAGTTAATATTTCACGACAAAGGTTGATGCATTTTAAATTTCGAGAAAACTGTACATAAAACAGTGAAGCGTTTGGGTTGCAGTGGTGTGTGGCGTGTTAGAAATCATTGGTGTGTACTAGTTTCTGTATTTGCTACCCCAGCATGATCAAGTCATAATCGCGCTTTCAGAGTGAACAAGCATGTTCAGTCTAAATACTTTGCTTTGCAAACTTGCTGGACGACATCATTCATCGCTTGTTTCCTGTTTTATCAAGGTATACCTATTTCAAGATGCTCTTCTTTGCTCTACGATGAAGACAAGATGCGGAAAATATGGTCTTGATGTTACATTAATGCCACAAAATAACAAGATTTCGACCCAACACTAAGACGTTTCCACGAACCGAATATTTTCTATCCTATCCATATTTGTATTAATAATAAACATCAATTGTTGTCCTAAAAAAATAACAAGAGGCCTTTAGATCAAACTTCAAAGACCGCACAACCACAAGTTGCACCTCCACATTCCCGCATTTAAACCAATTTACCCCCATTACCGCATTGACACGATCTTTTAAAAGGTACACGTACCAACAGCATTATGCAGCGGCACTTTGTGAACGAATATTTCCATTCAGAGTTGGGGAACCTTGCTCCCGGGTCCAGCAAATCCCAGAATCATACTTGAAAGTATATACTTGGCCCTTTCTAAAACCCTGAAGTTTATCCCATCGTTCCAGAGCCTTGCGGGTGCTATAAAGGCAAATAACCACCCCTCACCTTAATGGGCTTTGGGTGACCGCTACAAAGAATCACCGCTCCCAAACCACCGGAACAGCTTAGCCCGAACCTCTCATAAATTCCCCCAGTCCAAACACACTGCAAGTTTAAAGCATGTGTAATAACAATTTACAAGTTTACCTTCGTACACCGGTGGTTCAATCCTTATTTTGCTTTGTGCCAAGTGTTTATAATGTTGTTTACCGAGTCATCAAGGAATTATGCGAGGTTGACAACCTTAGGGCATAAAAAGGAAGTCAAACATCTTGACCGTAAAGTTGTAAAATAAAAAACAAATAAACACAAAAGGTGTTTAATATTTTTATGAGATTTCTCAGTAAATCTTATCAGCGCTATGATGCTAAATGATTCACCTATACTAGGTGGCCAAATATGCGGCACGACTTGACCTTTTTGACTAATGTCATTGTAATCAATGGATAAGGAAAAAAGCCTGTCCTCCATGATTGAACCGTAGTAAATTGTTGTATGGTCAATATAATAAAAAATGGATAAAGATTTGAGATAAGCGACAAGCGTACATTTTGCCCTATTCGAAACCATGATATCGGCTTGGTTCATTCCGCACCCCTCTGTTGAATCTCTTTAACGAAAGCGCACGTTTAGCAAAAAAAGTCCAACTAAACAGAGCCCGAAACAACAAAAAGCGTCGTTTGGAAAACGGCCGGAATTTTCATTCACTCAAACTTCTAAAACGCTGCTGCAATTGCTCCCTTTTTCTTCCGCCCGTTTTGGTACCGACAGAACTACATCATGGCAGAACTACATTTTCGCATGGAGTGTTCCATTACAAGAAAGTAAATCACCTAAATATTATGACCTAACTGTTTGGGGACAAGAAACTGGGAGATTCAAAAACTTTGTTATTTTGGACAAGTCACTATTCAAGTCGGTCAAGATGAAGGCGAAAGGACCCTCTTGCTATGTAACGACTTGTCAGCAAGTCGAGAGTCTAGTCTTATATAGATTTGTTTATTAAAAATTGCACATAAATCCTAACATTTGGGGTACAACCTGTGCATGAGCTCCTTGCCATTTTGATATTTCACATTTCGAGCCGCTCCCTGTCTAAATTTTTGTCAAATGTCGGTGTTTTCCGTGAAAAGGGCAATAAATTATACTACAGATCATCGTAGCATGGAGACGAAAGTCACGCGTGCTGCATCGCAAAGAATTAACATTTCCCTTTCAAAATTCACAATAACAGAAATGCTAAACTCGTATGTCAGAACACGGATACCAATTAAAGTCAGCAATACGCGACTTAACAAGGAATTATCAGAAGTTGGATATGCAAGAATGAAGATAGGTCAACAAAAAAACAATCTGTCAACACCAATATAACTGTAAGCGGGGGAGTGAAGCTTGTAGGTGTACAAGCAGTTATTTATGATCAAGTCCCGAAATCATATAAATTTTTTGTTCAATTGTTAAAAGTCTGCAGAAATGTTGTTGTTTTTTTTTTTTTGAGGGGGGGGGGAACAGGAGTTTGCTAGAAAAATCGCTTCGATTTCTTTTGAAAGAAAAACGCCCTACATTAATCCTTGACAAAAAGCAAGAGCTATTTTCTTGTTATCCAAAAGCACACAGTTCCTGTTTTGTCACAGATGTGAAGAAGACTAGAGAAAAAGAGGCTATTATACAAATATTGACTGCTTCGAGTGCTATGGTTAAAACTATGACTCCCGAGGCGAAGCCGAGGGAAAATAGAACGCTCCGGGGATCACCTCGGGAGTCATAGTTTTAACCATAGCACTCGAAGCAGTCAATATTTGTTTTATAACACCCCAAACATTTCTAAATATTGTACTATTATTATTAAGTTACAGACCTGAATGCTACAATCCACGGACGACGCGAATACAGATTGCAAACACTTTTACTTACTGTGTTGCATGTAGTGTCGTGCAATCCGAAATGGTTACAGACTATTCATTTATCATCCTCGTACACGCAACGGACGTCTGGGTACTGCACGCCGTGTGCTAGTCTGTCGGACTAGCGCACGGCGCCGTGTGCTAGTCTTCGGACTAGCGCATGGCAAACCGACGCACTATCACACGGCCGTCGTCTAGCGAAGCTAAGACATGTCATGTGACGCGCTCTAAACCAATGAGCAGGCAGAATACTTGCAAGGGGTGTTATAATACAAGCTAATCTCCCTTTCTCATTCCATGTAAGTTGTGTGTGCTTTACATCACACCCCTCCCCCGTAACACAGTTTAATTTCACTGACTCTACTTTTCTCGAACTATCTCTTCCCCACCCAAAACACCCCAAAGTCAAGCAAAATAAAGAAACGCAAAGCAGAAATGGGACTTGGTACTTCAGAATGTACTCTTAAAAAGCTTAACATGTTGGGATGTTGTGTCTGTAGAGATGTCCCAGAATTGTCTCATCCTTTATTGCAATATTTCCTTTCTCCAGATGCAGAATGGAATCATTGTGGATTGGGACGTGGCGGAGGAGCTATTTTGCCAGCAGATGAAGAACAAGACGCAAATAGATGGCAAGGAGGAAAAGACGCAGAAGAAGAAAGATTCAATGGAAATGGTTAGTGAAAAATAACTCATCATCTCTTTATATACACCAAGTGCAGCCTGCAGGCACGTATGATTCGTTTTTTTGAAAGGGCAAGGACACCAATGCATTTGTCTCTTTGGATAAAGGGCACCTGTGAGGATATTGTAAATTTCTACTGGAGCATTTCAAGGGCACCAAGCCAAGGCCTCCGTGTAGAATCAGGCCTTACCCTGTCATAGCCTTCAATCAAGGCGTCAGTAACACCCAGTTGTATGATGAACACTATATATCGAAAGCAGGTATTTTCCCCATCATCCAGTGTGCCCCAAACACCACCTTGACTGAAGACTATGCTCCGGCCACAAGAATGTCAACAGGGAAGTACTTCTTCAACGTCAAGAAATTGGGATAAACATTTTGGCAACATGGACATGAGAAACAGGTGTCCGCCTGGTGTTTTCCCACGAAGAACATAACCAAAGTCCATTCATGCACAAAGCATCGGGAAATAGAGAACCTTGACGGTGCCTGAGGAGTGTTTGCCCCCATGAACAAAACAGCAAAACACGCTTCATGTGAAAAATTAGTGCAATGCTCGTTTCGATCAAAGTTATTTACCATACTTGTTTTTTTTCCCCCTCGTTTTGTTCATGTAGATCAATCTTCTTGATGGAAGACGGAGTCTGAATGTCAACATTTTCTTGAGACAGTTTAAAAGGTTTGTATTTTTCTTCATGATTGAAGGCATATTCAAGCAACAATGGCATAACACCGAACAGGGGTGCATATTGTTTGTTCCTGTGCAAGGTTCACACTTCGTATCGACACCGGAGACTATAGGAAAACAATACTCAGACAACCATTCAGGTGCCTTCAAGCCATAGTCATTCGCTCAATAAACTTTTAGTTTGTACTTTCTTTTTAAATGAGCAAAGCTTTGTTCATACTTAAGGCGAATAATTATACCTAATGCACAAGATGATGACGTCATTTAAGTAGGGCGCCCTCGGCTGGAGGTAAGAAGGAGGTAGTCGATTGGTTAATCCTGTGTACCGCGCGCGTTTTCTATAGTTTCATTGCTTGATGATGCCAAGGTTTACTTGACATCAATCTTCAAAATATTCATTGAAAACTTAATCACTGGTTTCCATTTTGTGATGCAAGGAAATGCTTAACTTTACTTCAATATAAAATCTCACTAAATGAATGTACCTTCATTACACTGTTACAATGATAGCAGTTAGCACTGTGAATCCTTATCCAATGTTATATCAACTTTAATAGATATTGCATTTGTATTGTATTTCTCTACCACATGTTCTTGTTTTCTTCTTAGCTTATCCTTACATTTCAATTTAAGTTTGTTGTACACTAATCATACCTCTGGTTGACTACTTTGATGGATTTGTGCTCTTTATAAGTTATCATTATTATTATTTTAATTTTATAATTTACTTATATTTATAGTTTACTTATTTGTTTTTCCAGCACAAATGAAGTAATCGTGAAGCTTATCAAACAAGGAAAGAGCGAAGCCATCGGAGCCGAGAAACTCAAGAGTCTACTCAAGATTCTCCCGGAATCCGAAGAGGTTTGTAACAAAGAAATACAAAGAATCGACTTTGCAATTGTTGTGTACACATTAAAGGCAATCAAAATATTATTCGAATACAGTGGGATCGTTGTTCTTGGTTGACATTTTCGATTCTTTGTACCGAATGTAGAAACTAGTTGGCCTATGCATGGAGGTAGAAATGGCCTATGTGTCTCTCAGTTAGTTATGGCACATTTATAAAAACATTGAGGTGAGCCTTCGCGATAACAATAACACTACAGCCATTCCGTTTACAATGTACATGGAAATTCCATTTCACAGAATTTCCTGGTGGTCTTTTGTCTGTGTTTTGAGGGGAAACAAAATGAACGGTTAACAAACATTTGGGCGATTAGGGCTTCTAAGATTAACCCTGTTTACACAGCAAACAGTATTACACAATCAACATTGCTTTATGTATACAACGGATATGAGGAAATTCGAGTCAACCAGCCTGCATCCTTCCTTTTAAGTTTCCAGAAAACATGTTCTGTTATTGCAGCATAACTTCGTAAAATCCACCCTACCGTCTACTTGATACGCGAGACATACATGTGCCCAATTTTATAGAGCTGCTAAGCACAAAAATCATTACCAATCATCTTCGTAATTCAAGAATACATTCCAAAGTGATATATTTATATATTCGTGTGTCATTTTTTCTCTTCTCTAAAAAGGTTGAGATGCTAAACACTTTCAACGGAGACAGGTCAAGACTGGGACCTGCTGAGAAATTCTACACTCTGGTCATCAATATTCCTTTGTAAGTCTAAAAGATAAAGCTGAACTTTGCGAAACTGGTGCTTTTCCCAAGATTTCCCCCTATTCATGTATACAAAACCACCAGTATGCGTAAAGTAGAGATTAAACAAAAGAGCCCTTGCGTTCCCTTAAAATTACGAGTCCACCAGTCTCTTCTTAACACTCCTAAAAGTCTTTAGAGCACGGACTCAGTTTTACACACTTACAATCCACACAATCTCGGTGGTCTAGTTGGTATGACACTGCTCTAGATCGGCAAAGGGTCATATGTTTGAATCCCAAGTAATACGCCTGTGATTTTGTTTCACAAAACTCGGGGAAAGTACTGAGTATATACAGTGCTTATGGGTGTATGGGTAACACCAAATAATGTCATCAAAGATAAATAAATCAAACAGCTTAAATAAGCTGTTCTTTCTCCATGGTAGACCTTCTCACAATTATTAGAAGTAACTTTTGGTGAAACTATTCTTTATCCCCAATACAAGTATAACATCTGTAACACCTAATGTGTTGACATTTTGCAAACATTGCTTCGGGGAGTATAAACGATGATGCATGGTCCACATCCTAAATGCTGACCCAGGTCTCAATTTTGCCCTGGGCCATATTTATCCACTGTCCCCCAAAGTTTAATTTACGAGACGAGAGGATTTTTCTTAATGAAGTGTCAACCTTCACATCAAAATTCTGCATTTTGTGTGGATTAAAATTAAGCCTGTAAATCTCGTACACGCCATACCGTCCCGCAAGTCTTGCTTTACAGCGGGAAAAAAAATTGGAAAAAAAAAAATGGAAAAAAATAGTGTCCGACCTCCTTCTTTCCCTTGACATTTTCAGCTTATTTTTAGTTTACAAAATTGCCTATTGTGCAACCTTGATAGCCATGGAGGCTTACGGGATTTGAGTGATGAAGGATCGATATGAGATTCGGTTTGTGATGCATCAATCGGGTTGGGGTAATCTCACTCAAAATCGCCAATATTTAACTCCATGAAAAGGTCTCAAAAGATATTACTCGCTGGGAAATGTGTTTTATGGTAATGATGTCAGTACAAGGACACCTGTTTTATAACCAAAACAAAAGTGGTTATCTTATTTTGCTCGATGCTTTTCGAAGCATCTGCCAACGGGAATATTGAGGTGATGATCTCTTATCTCTTTAAAATGTAGGGTAGGTTACAATTCAATTGTACTCAATCCCCTAAAAAAGAAAACTATATATATTCTTGAGATACCATCACCAATAGTGCTTAATGTAAACTCATTCCCCCCCCCCCCTCCCTATATAAACAGTCGGAGACTAAAGTTAAGAAAATGTCGTGCTAATTGTTTTGTATTTTTGTTCTCAGTTATAAACTACGAGTAGAGAGTATGCTCTTGAGGGAGGAATTTGCATCTAACATGGACTACCTTATCCCATCCATTGGATGTATCATCGAAGCATGCAAAGGTATGGTGTGATTTGAAGCTAATGTACAATGGTAAACGAACTATCAATTATTATAGTTGTTTGTTTAAGTTATTATAAAATTATTCATGGTTAAATTAAAACTCAAACTTGTTGCCAGAGTTAGAATTACGTTGAATTCAAATTATTGAAATAGTAAATTTTAAAACGGTTAAACAAGCTCAACAGACATGACAAGCAGTTATCATTGCTTCGACCCAAAAAGTTCAAATACCCACAACTCATGCATGAATATAACTATTAGTCTCGGCCACAATGGATCCCCTCTTTTGAAAAAAAAAAAAACGCGACAAAACTGAGGCTGGCGGGAAATAAGACTGGTACCTGTTTACTATTGGGCAAAGATCATACTGGTCAATAGGGAACCCAACAAAATGGCTGACAGAAAACTTCTTTGCACCTTTCTGTATAGGTACTATGATATGTGCGCTAAGAACCCAATATTCTTATTATTACTACTTGCGGCTATGACCAAACTGTAGTGATGAAGAGTGATGCAATATTGATAACTGTCTGTCAATGTACAACACCAAGAACATGGATCATTGGAGCAGAGCTCCTACCGTCAAGGCTCAGTGACTATTTCACGGAAACAGAGCACTGCAGTTAAATTATTAATGAGACATTATACGATAGTTTATCTTTTTAATGTTAAACGAGTTTGACAAATTATAAAAGGTGTCTGAGATATGGGGGGGGGGGCGAAGAGAGGTTCACATCAGTTCAGTGTTATGGCGTACGAAGTAAACGTAAGGTTTAAGATATTCAGACAGAAAATTTGTTTCACATGGATTAGGTTGCAATGTTTTTGCAATGTGCGAGCTATATAGTTATTCTTCTTTTTGAAGAGTAATTAAGTTTCTTATGTCTTATGCTCTTATGTCTTAGAGCAAACATCATAATTTGATGAAAGTAATTTTAGGATAACTGAAACTTGCAATTTACGTTTACACAAATCGTTTGTTATATTGATATAATGCTCGGTATATTATGATAAAATATTAATTAAGTTTTGTTTTCATTTCTTTCTCCAAATTCTAGAAATTCTGTCCAGCTCATCTTTGAGAGAAATTCTTTATCTGGTTCTCCTGACTGGCAATTTCCTTAACACTGTAAGTGATATCAAATGTTTGAATTTGATTGAGTCTTAAAAGATACGAAAAGGGCGATTTTAGATTAGCCAATGTTTAAAATTTTCGAAATGAAGGATGGGTGGTCAAAGGAAATAATATTAACAAGCGAAAACGAAGACGACAAAATAGCCCAGCTGGCCAATATTTTCATTATTCCTGACTTAAAGGCAGTGGACACTATCGGTAATTGTCTAAAAAACTCCACCTAAAGTCACCAACATTCTTGCAATGTCATCATTTTTGTGATCACCTTAATATTAGCTACGCACCAGTATTTGTGCAGCAACTGAAGAGAACACTAATCCAACGTAACCCTTTATCTTTTTCCAAATAGACCAGTCCATTAAAGACACTGGACACTATTGGTAATTGTCAAAGACCAGTCTTCTCACTTGGTGTATCTCAACATATGCATAAAATAACTAACCTGTGAAAATTTGAGCTGAATCGGTCATCGAACTTGCGAGATAATAATGAAAGAAAAAATACCCTTGTCACACAAAGTTGTGTGCGGTTAGATGGTTGATTTCGAGACCTCAAGTTCTAAACCTGAGGTCTCGAAATCAAATTCGTGGAAAATTACTTCTTTCTCGAAAACTGTGTCACTTCAGAGGGAGCCGTTTCTCACAATGTTTTATACTACCAACCTCTCCCCATTACTCGTCACCAAGTAAGGTTTTATGCTAATAATTATTTTGAGTAATTACCAATAGTGTCCACTGCCTTTAACTACAAAGTTGTTTGTTTAAGCCATCAGGACAAGCCATTGAAACCAACTGATCTTAATTATATATAGTTTATTCGAGGCTGCAAAGTAATGCATAGTACTTTGTTCTTGAGTGTCTTGATTTGTTTAACATTTGACTATTCTGAATGGATTCGGTTGTTAAAAGCAGTGGACACTATTGGTAATTACTCAAAATAATTATTAGCATAAAACCTTTCTTGGTGACAAGTAATGGGGAGAGGTTGGTGGTATAAAACATTGTGAGAAACAGCTCCCTCTGAAGTGCTATAGTTTTGGAGAAAGAAGTAATTTTCCACGAATTTGATTTCGAGACCTCAAGTTTAGAACTTGAGGTCTCGAAATCAACCATCTAAACGCACAAAACTTCGTGTGACAAGGGTGTTTTCTTCTTTCATTATTATCTCGCAACTTTGATGACCGATTGAGCTCAAATTTTCACAGGTTTGTTATTTTATGCATATGTTGAGATACACATTAACCGTGAAGGCTAGTCTTTGACAATTACCAATAGTGTCCACTGTCTTTAAGCACATATTTAAACACAAACATATTACCGTCGGCACAAACGATTTTATTACTGAGGGAGGTCATAGGGAATCTAATTCCATCACAGGAAATGCAAACACCAATTAAACAAATATTGTTAACATTCCTTCTGTCAGGTTCTGAGAAATATCGACTTTACGTTGCCGAAGTATAGTGTGGGGGTATTTAATTACAGACAGACGACAACATTAATTAACAAACTAATACTGGAGGCATTTCAGAGTTATCATATTTCAAAGTTGTTTTGTTTTTTTATCGAAACGTGGGTAGGTCGGTCGAAATATTACTTGTTTTTTCAAAACAATACATTTCATGAAATTTGATTGTTTCTTTGTTTTGAAACTTTAAAAAACTTTGTTTGTTTCTTCAGGGTGGCTATGCTGGAAACGCTGTCGGTTTCAAAGTGTCTTCTTTGTTGAAATTAGTGGAGACAAGAGCCAACAAACCACGAATGAATCTGATGCACTATGTTGCCACTGTAAGTATAATGCTTTGTGTTTAATATTTTACAATGTGTTTGAGTTAGAAACCTTCATGTAAGACTGACTGGGTAAATTGTTAAATAATTTTGGGTTGAAATAAGAAAATTGACTAGAATGGGATTCGAACCAGCAACCTATACGGTTTAACGTACTGGCGCTCAACCAATAGGAGACTTTCTGGGACGATAGGTGGCAGCAGACTTACCGGGTAAAGCCATTATTCTCGGAATTATGCGCATGTTTAGAACCACGTTAACAATGGAAATTTACCCGGTAAGTCTGCTGCCACCTAGCGTTGGAAAGTCTCCCATTAAGTTATTTAGCCCTATGTTTGCGGTCTCCCTATTTTGGCAAAAAAAAGTGAGTCAGAGGTCGTTGGTTCAAATCCTGTATTAGTCAACTTATCTTTGTTCAACCCCAAATCGTATGCATGTAGGCCTAAAATATGTTTTGTGTGCATTCTTTAAGATTTTGACACTGACAAGTTGGCCAAAACAGAAGCTCTTGAGAAAGAAGCCATTTACTAAACTGCATTTTTGATCTAGTAAAAAAGAAACACTAAAATGCCATTATTCAAAACATCTCATGTACATTTTTTTCACAGCAAGCACAACAGAAGGACAAGAATTTACTCAACTTCCCAGACGAGTTGACCCATCTAGAAGAAGCTTCCAGGTTTGTAGTTTTAGAAAATCCGAAACCTGATTCAACTTACAGCAATCCATTACCACAATGAGTAGCTTCTTTAAGCTTGCTGTTCACTTATTATATAAATTATTTTTTAGATGGTCTACAATTTTATAACAGAGATAGTTCGATTTCCAATGGTGATCGGGTTAAAATGGCGATACAATTTGTAGTTACAAAAATTTCAACGGTCATTAAAAGGTCACCACAGAAAACAAACTGTACAGATTGTAAAAAAAAACTTTAAAAAAAGCTTAGACAATATAGAATCGTGAAGACTGAATTCTAAGAGACACCCAAACAGATATTTCAAACAGATTAAAAAAGTACCCAGGAAAAATTACACAATCCCAAAAATTATCTTTTCAACCACCCTAAATATGTTGTTTATTTTGCTCCAGGTTTTCCATAGATCAGCTTGCTGCCGACATTAAGGTGCTAGATGAGAAAGTGTCTGTGATTGCGTCTCAGATGGCAGAGGACAATGAAGACATTGCAGAAGTCAAGGATCAGATCCAAGTCTTCCTTAAGGTACGTGATATTTCTTCTCAAGAAATTAAGAACATTTCAGAAAAACATCGGTTAAAAATGTAGACAGAATCCATGCACTCATTGATGTTGAGTTGATTTTAATCAGAGTTATTTCATGAGCAAACTCCTTTTTGACAAAAGTGGTATAAAACCTCTTGTACATTATATCAACAAATCTACACTTTCTCCTCCATTCCCCTTAACATAAATGTCTCAGCTCATCTAACCAAAAATTTTCAACAGTAAGTCAACCTTCCTCTCAGAATAAGACTTTCAAAAGTTGTCTTCGATTTCTTTTAGACTGCCCGTGATGACACAGACGAAGTCCGGGAGATGTTAGCCTTTGTTGAGAGGATGCGAGTCAGCATTGCAGAGTACTTCTGTGAAGACAGCACAACCTTTAAACTAGAGGAATGTATCACAACCTTCAAGATATTCTGCCAGAAATTTAAGAAGGCCGTTTCGGTAAGTTCAATTGGATCAAACTCTTATTCGATTAACACTTTGAGGTCAGGCTGCTCTAGATCTAAAGATTGATTAGATCATTGTTCCTGACTGCTTTTATATCATTTAGTTGTTCTGCTGATAGAACTAAACGTTTTCAAATACATTTTTAAAAACGCAGCCATAAATAATTTGGGGTTTAGCGAAGACAACTTTACTAGAGGGGGACTCAAACATGTGTTCTAACTGTTGAGACATTCGCCGCCACAAACAAATGTGTGGAGGAAGGGATGTACTTTGAATAAATAATTTACAAGACCCATTTTATTTTGAAAACCTCAATAGATTTTGTTTGTTTACTTACCGAAAAGGTATTTAATGAAAAACGCATTTTGTTTGTGAAAAGTTTACTAACTGAATGACAGTTGAACCCTTTTAGAGAACCTGCCTTTGTTTGGTTTAAAAAAATTACACTATCAGACGATCAAATATATTTCTGCAGATGTCTTTATTATCGAGGTAACTGAACTTTATATTTCTCGTTCTTACTCATTTCTTTAGGAAAACGAAACATGGCGGATTCAAGATCTCAAGTCAGAGCAGAGAAGGAAACAACGAGAGGAGCAGAAGTCCCACAAGAGGAAAGATGGCAAGCCCAAAATCACAAGAAGTGCGAGCCTACCTGGCGGGAAGGAGTCCAGCTCCATCGTGGACAAACTTCTTGGAAAGATCGGGATCTCAT
This sequence comes from Asterias rubens, assembly GCF_902459465.1. Lineage (NCBI taxonomy): Eukaryota > Metazoa > Echinodermata > Asteroidea > Forcipulatida > Asteriidae > Asterias > Asterias rubens. Next base: position 11,648,821 of record NC_047069.1, on the reverse strand, counting down.
CCCGTAAGGCCAAGCCAGAGATAGATGTAGAAGACACCCGGCCGAAGTCTCCTTGCAGCCCTCTGGAAGGCGACCCAAGCTCCCCCTTAGTCAGGGCCTCTTCACTCAGAAGATCAAAGCAGAAGTTTGAGCAGAATCTGAATGCGATTACCGAGAGCGCGGCTGAGGCGGTAAGTGCCGCCCCTAAAGTAGTCGTTGACGACAGTGACAGTGGCTTCAACAGTACGGGTACTTGGAGCTCAACAAGTAGCAAGGAAGACTCTCCTGGAAACACACTCGTGGTAAAGCGACAGAGATCACAAGCACCACGCCCTCTATCGGCAGATGATGATTCACTCTTCGACATGCTGGCCCAGGGAAACGACAGCGAGGCCCTTGCGCAGTTTGAGAGCCTGAAGAGAGATGGAAGCATTAGGAGGAGCGGTAGACGCAACAGGAAGAGCATCGACTTGACCTCGATTGACACAAGAGAACGTTGTGATTCGCCGAGTCACTCCCCACCACAGTCTAGACGCGATGTTCCAAATGCGGATACTGTAGAAACTGAGCAACAATCTGCTAGTCTTAGGAAAGTGGCCACTCAGCTTGCAGTAACCAAGGAGAGGGAGCGAATCAGAGAGCTCATGAGGGAAGACGGTGCGCGAAACCCCATGGCGCCTCTGAAAATCACTAGGAGAGCAAGAAGTGAGATATCACACTCTGACGTGGATTATGTTTTGAATAACTCCGGTTTGGAAAGCAGAACTGATAAAGCCAGTGCCGAAATAAAAAAGGACCGCCTTGCCAAGTATGGTCAATTAATGGTGGATAGTGAATCACAAGAGGTGAAACAAATGGACAATGTAGCAACGGACATCAAACAGGAAGTAAACTCTGACCAGTCACCTCTCACTAGAGTTGAGGCTCCTGAATTGAAAGATATGGAACTCAACGGAACAGTGCGAGGAGATAAAACCGAAACAAACGATGCTAAATCTAATAGCAGTACAAACAGTTCTACGGACGGTGTTCCTGCGCGAAGGAAACTTCTAAGGCGGAGCCAAAGTGAGTTGAATACCACGGACGTCCGGAGGGCTGCCATGGAAATTCGGAAAGCCACGAGACAGGTTGAGAGCCTTCTCGCGTCAACTACTGAGTCGACCTTGCCAGGCGAAGGTGACGATGGTGAAATCTCAGTGGAAGATAAAGTCTCCAACTGGCAGAGCAGAGTCCAAGCGGTTGATGTTGAAGCTGCTCTGGATACCGTCGAGTCACACTTGACATCCCGGGAGATAAATCGTTCCAGGGATGACCCGAATGTCAAAGAGGTTAACCAAAAGCAGCGATACTCACGATGGAGGACGAATAGCTTCACGTGGGACACTCCGAAGCATAAAGAGGAACGGACTCAGAGGAGGAAAGCTGCCGAAATCTACGAGGACCACGGAAGTACCGTCTTCCTCGACAGACCGATCGAAGCCGGACTTGCCAACGGCTTAGAGAGCTACGCCGAGTCATACAGCCTAAAGATTCACCAGGAGCGACGGGCAATCGAGAAAATCATGGCTGGTGTGGACGAAACGGACGACGGGCTTGGCTCCCCAAGAAAAACATCTGCAGACTCTTCTCGCATGAAGGGCTTGGAGGCTATCCGTGCCAAGTACAGGGAGAAGAAAGCTCTTGCCGAGGCCTTCAACGAGGACGAGATGTGGGCAACGATTGATCAACAACAAGTTGAGATTCGACGCGATATACTCGACATGAAGGTGTCATCTCCAGACGACATGCGCGTGGAGGACATCGGGGATGACAAAAGCGAAGAGAGGGAAATATCAGATAGCCAAGAAACTGAGACAGTGTATAAAATAACAGACGAGGACATGTATTTTCTGAAAGATCAGCCTAAGAAGCGTAATGCTGTGGCCAGGTCACAATCAGAAAAGATATCCGTCTCTAAAAGACCACAATATCCTGGCAAAGCTCAGAAAGTTGGTCTGAAATCCAGACCAGTTCCCAATGATGAAAACGCGAACGAAATTCCATCATCACCTCACAAATCTCCTCCCAGTAGAGCTTCACCCAAAAGTACACCTTCAAAGACTCTCCCATCATCCCGTACGGTGCCTCGGACGAATATTGGTGTAACACCGAAGCCAGGAAACACAACTCAGAGAAGCTCACCAACTAAAACTCGTCCATCACCTAAAACGAGTGCTACCGAGTCTCTTGCCAGAACAAGCCCACGGGCGAAGACTAACACACGCACTTCCACATCGTCCCCGTCCTCCTCAATGGCCGGGAGAGCCTTGCTTCGGACGGCACGTCGTGCCAGTGCTGAGTCTCTCCCCGTCACGGAGAGTTCTGACTCTAAATCCGACATCCGACAGAGACGCGAATCATCTCAGAGCAACTCGTCGACACTCTCGACTGCTAGTCACTCTTCTCTCAGCTCATCCGGATACGGAAGACAGAAAAAAGCGTCACCGAGTGGGTTGGTCTCATCAACGAGAGTCAGTCGATCCAACTCGGCCGCGTCTTCCTGCAGTACTGACTCGGACCGCAAACCGCGTGCTTCCAGTCTAAGATCCAACGCGTCTAACAGCAGCTTCAGAAGCACTGCTAGCACGAGGACGCTCCCACCAACAACAAGGTCTCCTAACTCCAGTGTGGCAGCGAGATCTAATACAACCAAATCCACGGTGTCGAGAACAAGTCCGTTTAATCGGTCTGCCCCTGAACGCCGAACGCTGCCCGCGTCCAACAGAGTGCCGTCAAGCACTGGACCGAGATCCTCTGTGCGTGCTGGAGCTGCTAAGACAAATAAACCAGTGACGAAAACAATCGTTAAAAAGACAAAGTCTGTCGGTGAAACCCCTACTGAGCGAAAACAGAAAACTGACTATTTGAGTAATGACAGGGAAAATGCCAGTACAGATTCGAAAGACAGTAGCTCAAGTGCATCACCTAAACACGCTGAGCGATCCAATGTCAGATCAGCTGCGTCAGTAGTGAGTGCCAGGGTAACAGTTCAAAAGTCTGCGAGCTTCCAAGCGAAGTCATCACCAGCGAGGAAACCAATATGGTTGCCGAAGAATCATGCAACTCCACGGTCGGGAACCCGATCACCTGGAAGCGTGCATGCCTCAGCAGCCCCTAAAAACCCTCTGAAGATGGGGTCGGCCAGCTTTGGCCTTATTGATATGGATGATTCCAGGACAACTCCGCAAAAAGGAATGAAGGGAAGCAAGACTCACACCGTTGACCCGAGCATGGTCGCTGTTGATCTTGACCAGGACGCAAGCGCTGACTCCAACGGGTCTTTTGGCGGTTCTGTTCGCTCAGGGGAAACGCCTGAAAACGGCGATTCGGCCCACGAGCAGCAGGACTCCGCCTATGATTTACCTGTTCAGGTACCGCGTACCTCATCGCTCTACTCCGGTCTAAATCTCAGTTCCAAGCTCACCGTCTCCCGAGACTCCATGGACGACACTTCCTCATTGGGGTCGTTCGACCGTGGATCAACACTTTCACTCCCACCAGAAGCTCGAAAGCGTGGCTTGCCCGAGGACCTTGCGAAGAAATCCAGCAAAAACACCCTTAGTAAAATAATGCACAAGCTGGGTCGTAAACCTAACACAAGTCAAGATTCGTTGCAGGAAATCGGCGCTGCAAACAGCAACTCCTCCTTGAATGAACTCGGAAAGTCTTCAAATAAAGTGAAACGGACCGTGTCTCTCGGTAGGAAATCAGCCTCTAGTGGTGCCAAGGCCACCGCAACAGCTCCCTCTACCGCTGAAAAGAGTCCAAAGAAAGCCAATAAGCCGACCTTCAGATGAGCGTTGAACTAGGTAAAATGTCGCTCGTGTTGAGTATGTCGTAACCGGCATTTCGTTTTAGGGGAGAGCAGGCCGATGAGTATCGAAAGGGCAGCTGAAGTGACTTGGGGCGCATCGTTGAGGTGTGCTCTGCTTGACCTTCGCAGGCTGTGCAGCTGCTCTGTCTCTACAGTCGATTCTCTATGCTGGACAGATTCCATGCATTGTTGGATGTTCAACGTAGAAGACTCAGTATGCCCTTGTATATGTACATGGACTTCCAAAACTGTGCTTATCAGAATAAGGTTACCAGCCAAACTACATGTCACATGAACAATCTGCTTAGCAGAATCATGTCGAGCAACATTTTCTGCTTAAGCAGCTCTATGAAATTGTGCCCTCAAAGTCTTCACCTGCTGTAATCTGCATATGTTGTGCTACTGCGCTGCCAAGATTATGCGAAGCAGTCGACCATTTATATGAAGCAGGGACAACAGCAGGCTGATCGTGACTTGTGTTGGGACGGGGTTAGCACGTCTCCCCTGTCTTCCTAGTTTCTGTAAGTTCATGCATCAACTAATACTTAAAGTATTGTCCACCGGGCTCACTTTCAGGTCTTATGGAAGAATTTCAGAACCCGAAAACAAAAAAAGAACAAACAGACGTTTTCAACAAAATGTCAACTTGAATGGAAGTACACATTAACAATGCACTCTCTTCATAAAATTTTTAGACGTTCAAAAAGAGCACCTTGAATACTTTGAAAATGCCACTGAAAGTCACACATTTCCATTGGAATACAGTCGATTTTTATCAATACACGGAACTTTTCAGATCAGAAAACTCCAAAACCTTTTAAAGACATTGGACACGTAATTGTCAAAGAGCAGTCTTCCCACTTGGTGTATCTCAACATATGCATGAAATAACAAACCTGTGAAAATTTGAGCTCAATTGGTCGTCGAAGTTGCAAGAAAACTATGAAAGTAAAAACACCCTTGTCACACGAAGTTGTGTTTGCAGATACTTGATTTCGAGACGTCAAGTTCTAATTCTGAGGTCTCGAAATCAAATTCGTGGAAAGTTACTTCTTTCTCGAAAACTATGCACTTCAGAAGGAGCCGTTTCTCACAATGTTTTATACCATCAATCTCTCCCCATTACTCGTTTACCAAGTAAGGTTTTACGCCAATAATTATTTTGAGTAATTACCAATAGTGTACACTGCCTTTAAGCAGCTACCAAATGGTGTACACTCTGTAAAAAGGTGGTTTGGTGATTCAAAAGAAGAAAAAAAAGACATGAAAACAGCAGTTGTATTCAAGACAAATTTGGTTAAATACCCTATAATTTTGTTTTCTTTTAATTGTATTATTTATTACAATCTGATGATTGTGTCTTGTGATTTCAATGGATGATTTGTGGTTTTGTTATAATAGTTGTGTGAACAATGGTTTACATTTTCACCACTCAACTCGGGAACAGAGTGGCGAGTAAGAAACAGTAAATAGGCCGAAAATGTTTAGAATTGGATGAATCAATTTAAGAAAATATTTACAATTTTGTTTTTTATTCACCAACATCTTCACAAATGAGTAAAAACAATTAATACTATAAGAGTCGCGCATGATAAGATAAGAATTGTAGTCTTAATGTATTTTGTCAAATCGGTACTTTAAACGATTACAAAGAAGGAGTGTAACTGTCTGGAAGATTGTCCTGTATTTGGCTCTTAAATAGTAATAATATGAAGTATTAAGAAAACAAGTCAGACCTTGTGAAATATTAAATTAATTCTTGGGGTAAAGGTACCTCTCTTCCCTCGGCACGGACCTCCTTCAAAAGGCAAATTATATTTCTTTTGTAATTTATTCAGGAATATGCAAATGACGAGAGGTATGGTGGCAAGGGTTGCCTGTTCCTCCATGAAGTATCAGAAATGTTATTTGGGTATTTTTTTATCAGATGAGTTAATATATAAATCTATCTCGTTTGCAGCTTATATACTATTGGATTTTGTTCTGCAAATCAATTTTAGGAACATGTGGGTTTTTAGTACGCATAATGTCACGCTGAATCAAGGCAATGAAAAGCATTGATTCAGGTCCTTAATCATCACTTGCATTGGATATTATGTTTATAATGTTTCATTTTCGGGAAGATTGCGAACCGATTGTGCACTATGCAGATAAATTTGCGGAATTTTCGGAAAGGCAGATTTTGTTTACCATTGTTTTATGTACAGACCCGTTTTCCTTTAATTTGTTGTATTGGGTATAATAGAAGAAATGTTTCCCCGCGTTGTACCGAACATTTATGTTAAGTTTGTTATTCGTTATATATTATTATACATATTCCATTTTGACAGCAACACTACCTTTGTTTTTGCTCGAGCTTTACATACAATGTGTTTCTTCAAGTTACCGTTTTTTGTTGTACAAAACCTTTATTTTGCTGAATGTACAGTCATTATTTAATTCCACATAATTTTGACTAGAGAAAACAAAAAACAAACGCTACATATATATACGACAATTTGTATGCCATTAGGCTCTATTAGGGTTTACACGGGTTTTAAGCAGTTATATTAAGCTATGATCAGTATATAAGATAAGTCCATTTAAAACACCATGTTGTTATTGTACAAAACAAAAAACGTTTTTATAAGTTATCGAAAGAGCTGTGTAGAGATAATTTGGAGTAGATTAGGATATTTATTTCCGAAGCATATATTCAAGGCGATTTATGTTTGAAGATCGTTGTTTTATTTAGGTTTGTTTTTTTAGCTCTGTGTAAATATCACGACGAAAGGTACTTTAATGTCGTTAAAGTATTCTAGACAGTAAACAAAATAATTAAAGTATAGACAAATAATACAATAATGTACTTGACTCAATGATGAAAATATGTAAATTATTATTTGTTTTGAGAACTTCTCAAAATTCCTTAGAGTTTCTAAAGCTCAACAACAAATATGCTTACCAGAAAAATTGAACTACCCAAATTACCAATTCAGATGTACCATTTATGATTTTTTTTGTTTACCAAGTATAGAGGTTTGTTGAGCGAATGTTTCTGCTTGTGAAGCATCTTTATGAATTTGGGCCCGACTGACTTCCAACCCCAATGGTTAGTTTAGTCCTGAAAAACTCACGTGGGGTCGAGGTGAACCATAATGGGTCGAGGAAAACCAAAGAAAACACAGTATCTTAGTATTTGTTATGTTTTGATCCAGACGAGAGGTATGGATAAAAGGCATTCGTAAAAAAAAAAATATTATAAGAAACAAATTGTTTAAATAAAAAAGTGTGTAAGAATTGCACTAACCCGACCCCTTTTCACAGGGATCAGGAATGTACTTATTACACTTTGCTTATCAACCACGCTGTTGTAATGGGTAAAATATTTATCGCCGACGAAAAAAATAATAATAAACAGCGTCTGAACTACAGCCGGAGTTACAACAAACAACACACCCAACCAACAGGACATGTTCACAAAAGGTTTCATGAGACAATACAAAACACTTGTAACATTTGTTACTTTGAAGATTCAGAATTAAAGGCAGTAGACACTATTGGTAATTTCTCAAAATGATTATTAGCATAAAACCTTATTTGGTAACTATTAATGGGGAGAGGTTGATAGTATAATAACATTGTGTGAAACGGCTCCCTCTGAAGTGACTTAGTTTTCGAGAGAGAAGTTGATTTCGAGACCTCAGATTTAGAATTTCAGGTCTTGCAATCAAGCATATGAAAGCACACAACGTCGTGTGACAATGGTGTTTTTTCTTTCATTATTATCTCGCAACTTCGATGACCATTTGAGCTCAAATGTTCACAGGTTTGGTACGTTATGCATATGTTGAGATACACCAAGTGAGAAGACTGGTCTTTGACAATTACCAATAGTGTCCAGTGTCTTTAAGTCTCTGCTTGTGTACCTTGAAAAGATGGTCCCTTTTAATTGAACCATTTGGGACTGTATTGAATATTTAGCATCTTCATCTTCACAAAATATTTGTATAGGAGTGTAAATATTCTTCTTCTTTTTCTAAATATAACATAACTATGAAGCCATATTTTAAAGCTGCTTAAAAACTGTTTTTTAATCTCACAACAACCGTTGCTTTGATTTATGAAGGTCGGGAATAATATTTATAATAAAATGGCCGCAACTTATGTCATTACGACAACTTTATATATTTATGCAAACTTATTAAAAGTAATGTATATTTAATGGACAACAATGCATGAATAAACCAATATTGAACCAACTGTATTAATATGGTTGGGATTTGTTTTATATCAAGAAGTTAATGTGTCTGAATTGTTACTTCTGTGCTTTGTCTGGGACTTTATAATTATTAACTCACAATGGCAAAACAACTGTCATAATATTAAAGCAAATGTTTTAGGTCACGGATTTTTCCTCGATATTAGTCAATAACATTTAGTCATGACATTTTTCAGTTTTAAGATGGTTCCTTTCTTATGCGTGTAGTAACGCAACGATACACGATTATTTGGGGTGGGGCGAGCAGGGGCAAAACCATAGTTGGGGGCTTAGTATATTAATGTATTCATTTGTCCATTTTGTCGCACTAATATTTCGAGGGGGTTGTGCGGGGTTTAGAGCAAGGGTTTTCTCTTAGCAGGAGGAGAGGGGCTTCCACCAATTTACCCTCTGGTTACGCCTTTCTTGTTGCAAAAGGTTTTCAATTGATACGGTTCAAAACCGTACCGATAGGTGTCGTGAACAAAACATAAACCCTTCAATTTATTTTATGGCAATGGTTAATAGTTTTTTATACATTTTTGTTTATCTCCAGTACAGTTTTTTTGCATTACATGACATCAGTTGGCTAGTAGCCTGTTCTGACTCTATGTGTACAGCATTTTAAAGGCACTGTACACAATTGGTAATTGTCAAAGACCAGTGTTCTCACTTGGTGTATCCCATCGTCAGCATAAAATAACGAGCCTGTGAAAATTTGGGCTCAATTGGTCATCGAAGTTGCGAGAAAATGCGAGAAAGTGATGAAAGAAAACATACCCTTGCTTGGACGATTTTGTGTGCTTTCGGATAGGAATAAAAGACTTCTAGCAAGAAGTCTTTTATTATTTTAGTGATACAATATTTCAGAGGGAGTCGTTTCCCACAATGTTTTATACTATCAACAGCTCTCCAATGCTCGTTACCAAGTAAATTTGTATGTTAATATTTGTTTTGAGTAATTACCAAACGTGTGATAAGAGTCTGTGAGGCAGTCAATAGAGCCGGGAAGCAGGCACTTATACTAGTAGCACAGAGGGGGATGTGGGTTCACCAAATCCCCAACCATTTCAGCTAAGTATTTTTCATTTATAAATTAATTCTTTACCCGCAAGATAAGGAAACCAAACACCCAATTCTCTCAAGCGAGTGCCCTCTCTGAGAATGTTGTTTAGCACCAACCCTGCCGACCGGGGGCGCCCTTCAGGCTAGCCGTTGATTGTTAAGAGTGGGTGGATGAGCACACGGTTTATGCGTGAATGCAAATCAAAGTGTTGCGGATCCTATTTCAGATTTGCCATTTTTTTTAATTACTGATAGAGCTTAGGAAACGCTTATTGCTAAAACACGTACACATTTTTTAGAAAAGTGTTTTTAACTGAGCTGCTTATTCTGCCCCAGGGCATCTGAAGGCGAGATGAATGCATCCTTTGGTCGTGAAATTTGTTATTGTCTCATAATATATAGACAGACATATCAAATGTTCATGAAAAAGCCGTCTGCCTGCAAATAATTTTGAAATCTTTTACTTGAATCTTGCCGGTTATGCCATAGAGGGCCCCTTCTGCAAGATTCCATGTACATGTAATAAGTTGACTTGTGCGTCATATAATTATTGATCTCGCCAAATTACAGGTTTTTACATTTGGCTCTGGCAGCCGTTATAAAAAAAAAAGCTTCCATAAAAATATAACTAATACTAAAACGAAGATTTACAGCGAAGGTCAAAACGGTAGAGGGTACACTTTGTGTTTACAAAATCTTGGGTTCAGACTCTAGTCCTATCTCGAGTTACTCTTCCTAACTTAGGACTAGCTTTAAGTTTTTAAATATTTCCTTGGACTAGCCTTAAGTTAGGATATTACTCCTTAACTCTTTGTGAAATCGACCAACGACGTACTCGGTTCGATCTTGTGTACGAAACAGAGGATGAATTATAACTACTTGGGCTATTATACAAATAATTATTGACTGCTTCGAGTGCTATGGTTAAAACTATGACTCCCGAGGTGATCCCCGGAGCGTTCTTTTTTCCCGAGGCGAAGCCGAGGGTTCGCCTCGGGAAATCGAACACTCCGGGGATCACCGAGGGAGTCATAGTTTTAACCATTGCACGAGTAAAAGCAGTCAATATTTGTTTTACATTACCCCAAACATTTCTAAATACTGTACTATTATGCTACAATCCACGGACGACGCGAATGCAGACTGCGAAAACTTTTACTGTGCTGCATGTAGTGTCATGTAATCCGAAACGGTTACAGATTATTCTATCATCCTCGTACACGCAACAGACGTCTGGGTACTGCACGCCGTGTGCTAGTCTTCGGACTAGCGCACGGCAAACCGATGCACTACCACACGGCAAGCCGATGCACTATCACACGGCCGCCGTATAGTAAAACTAAGACATATCATGTGACGCGCTCCAAACCAATGAAAAGGCAGAATATTGGTACGGGGTGTTATAAATAGGTCTAGCCTAATTTTTGTGATCGCGTGTCATTAACTGCAGTTTCATATTGTACAGCTGCGATTTTAAAATGTGGTCATACAATTTATAATTTCAGCTTTACACTTTTATACAGTCAAGTGAAAACAAATAGTTATGTGAAGGTTTTTAAGTTTACCAACTTGAACAATTAGTCACAAAACAAAACAATGTTCGCTTTTCACTTACCTTACTATATGTAGACATGAATTCTATACTTAATACACCACTCAATGGACAACGTGATGAGTTGGGCGTTCACTCTCCAGGTGATAAGTGCGCCACCTACGACCGTCCAAGTTCTCTGCATGAAAAATGAAAAATCCAGAAAACGTCAAATAAAATACATGATGAGTTGACTCAGCATTTGGCCACTTTCAACGGTCATTTTACATGTATTACAATTTCTTTTCTCCGGTACACGGCCAGAGCACACTGATCGTAACATTGATCAGAAACAAGGCTCTTCTCAGAGACGCCACTTACTCACAGAAGAGATATGTTTACATGGTGTCACCATAAACTTATTTAAAGACACTGGACACACTTTTGGTAATTGTCAAAGACCAGTCTCCTCACTTGGTGTATCTCAACAATGCACAAAACAGTAAACCTGTGAAAATTCGAACTCAATTGCTCGTCGAAGTTGCGAGATAATAAAGGAAGAAAACAATATCCCTGTCACACGACTTTGATTTCGAGACCTCAGACGTGCTACTCGGTTTATTCTTGGGCAGAGGATGGGTGAGATGTCCTACCCCGATAGACTCTGTCAATGCGTCGTAATTTTTCTGTTTTGTATTTTATCATTAAGTGTAAGTTTAACTTTATTCACTGTGATGTGGCAGACATCATTTCTGTCAACCATAGATATCCTATAATGTTCTCACCTTCAAACACCTGTATGCTAGAACCGATGCTCTGCACTTATCTGCTCCTCATCTTTTTCCCAGACTTTGGTCTAGTTTGCCAGAAAACATTCGTAATTCACTACTGCTCTTGCCCTTCCACAGCTTTCTCAAATCACTTAGATTTTCTGTCTGTCAATCTCATGAATCTACTGAATAGTAGCTTTAGCCCAATCACTTGTGCAATATTTTAAGTCGTTTTAATTTATCTACAAGTTTAGGTTTTATTTATTTATTTATTTCCCTTTATTGTTTATCCTTACCCCATCTGTTATTTTTACTTATTTATTTATTTTTAATTTAATTTAATTTAATTTATTTTTTATTCTTAATATATATTTATCATTTTCTATTGGTTTTTAATTTTCTGCTTTTATTATTGCTTTGTGTACTATATTATGTTAAATCTATATTAATGTTATTGTGTACCCCAGATGTGGGGCAACAGATCTACGGATCATAGTATGTATTTGCTTTTGTTGTCCCTTGCCCATCTTGGGGTATAATGTTGTCAATGTATTTTGTTTTGTACTGTTATGGCGAATAAAATAATAATAATAATAATAATAATTTAGAATTTGAGGTCTCGAAATCAAGCATCTGAAAGCACACAACTTCGTGTGACCATGGTATGATAAGGGTGTTTTTTCTTTCATTAATATCTCGCAACTTTGAAGACCGATTGAGCTCAAATTTTCACAGGTTTGTTGTTTTATGCATATGTTGAGATACACCAAGTGAGAAGACTAGTCTTGGACAATTGCCAATAGTGTCCAGTGTCTTTAAAGCTTGGTTGCACAGCAGTCAAAGGAGGTCATTGTGTACATTTTCCCTCTGATATTTAAAGATTACGAATACATGTTTATTCTACAAGTCATGGACAAAAGAAGGACCATGTACCGAAGTAACAAGACATTGGATTTATATTATCTTAAGAGGAATGCATTCAGAATGATCCAATTTTCAAATTCACGTATATCCAAATAGTGTTTTAAAAAGCTATGCCGAAATCTTGGAGGTCAGGCTCTTGAAAATGCAATCAGGACTGCATCATTATTACCTGTATTTTGTCAACAAACAAAAACCCTTTCTCTGCTCGATTCATTCAATCATTCTGAGAAGGTTTTGTTTTTCCATTTAATCAGTCTGTCAGAAGAATTTTAAAGAGAACTGGAACAAATGAGAAAATAGAATTAGCTGTTACAAACTGCTTACCCATTTAAAAGGACTTATGGTATACATGAAAAATAGTTAATTGCCTGACATTTCGACCCCAGCAGAGTCTTTCTCGAAGGCTAATTGACAACACAACACAACACAACACAACACACATGAACAGGTAATTAAATGTAGCATAAGCAGTGAAGTTGGTTTGAATCATAAAAAGACGCACGCAGACGAATCTAAATACTATACTTTGAATGTTTTTGCAGATTTATGTTTTGGGTTTTGCAGATGACCCAGAATAATTATTTTTAAATTCATGTTGATAACAAAATAATATCAGAAAGACTATTAGTTATGCATTGTTGCATTTAAAAATGTTGACCATGTTTTTATACTAGCTTTCAATTCCAAATGGGTCTTCAGGCTCATTATAAATGCTTAATGGAAAAATTAATTTAATTAAGGACTTTTTCCATTAGTATCGGTTTTAAAATGTGGACGCTAATTTTTTGCTAATGGCATTACATTTTTTATAAAGAGTTATTTATTTCACTGGAATCACTTCATGGTTGTTTTTTTAATTTTGCAAGAAGCATCGTGTTAGCATCATGTTAATGTAAGAAACAAATTGGCAGACGGTAAATTTATCTTTTCTTGTTGCTGAATAAAACAAAAATAGAGAACTCTAATTTAAAAAGGATGCTCTTCAAAATAATATGACATGATGGAAAACGTAATTGATGGATGTTGACGTGTTGTAAACTGATTGCTTAAAACAATGTTACTTAGCGTTGTTGAGTACAGTGAGGATGCTAAACTCATAAACAGAATGATCTAATCCCTGTTCCGCTGCTCGCTGAGCCAGGATTTATGCCTCATTAGGCTCGTTAAAGTCACTAGACATGCACTATTGGTAATGATAACTCAAAATAATTGTTAGAAAAACTTACTTGGTAAAGAGCAATGAAGAGCTGTTGATGTTATAAAACATTGAGAAACGGCTCCCTCTGAGGTGACGTAGTTTTTGAGAAAGAAGTAATTTCTCAGTAAAATGTTTGAACTTCAAGTGACAAGGGTGTTTTTCCTTTCTTATTATCTTGCAACGTCGACGACCAATTGTGCTCAAATGTTCACAGGTTTATTATTGTATACATTTGTTGTGATACACCAAGTGAGAAGACTGGTATTTGATAGTAACCAAAGGTGAACAGTGTCTGTAAGGAAAGGAAATGAATCACAAGGAAATTTCATTTGCGCTTGTGCAATGCGTCAAATCTTTTAGAGAATTTTGTCATAAATAAAGGTGGTACCTTTTTAAATGTTCCAATGTTTACTTATTCTTTATGTATGTTATAGCGGCTTAAATCAGGTCGAACCAAACATACATTACTATACAATATTACAAACGTGTATTAACGAACACTAAAGACAACAAGGTTGAAGGAAAATGGGGACCTGAGGCTCGACTAAATAAATAAAAAAAGAACCAAAAATACATATTAATTTTTTACAAAATCAGATCTGCTTTGAACCCGTCTCCTAAAAATAATTAAACCGGTTCGCCAAGTGTGCATCGGTACGAATGTTTGATGAACTTCTAAGATAAATAAAGAGACAAATTCAATTCGAAAATGCTGCGTGTCATATAAATGCAGCTGAAGAAAAATTGTGACAAAGCGACAAAGAAGGGAAGGGGAGAAATACGATGTATTACATCTGACGAAACCTTGTTCAACAAACACTGCAAGGCCTTTCATCGCGTCACGAACATTGAAAGGGCAAACTGAAGACCGTACCTTGGCCTTTTTTCTTGATGATGTTTTTGATGATGAGATCTTGTGTCTGTCCAGACTGCTGGAAATCCTTTCTTCACAAACAAAGAGAGAGTTGTCTCCTTTTTGCGGACAAATAGTTGGTAATGAACTTGTAAAGAGCGTAGGGGTTGAGGTCAGGATTCTGAAGAGTAAACCCTGAGATTAAATTGTGTCTTCAAGGGTGTAAGTCGAGAAAAACGTCTGCGTTTTTTCTTCCTTTGTCGTAAAAAAAACGTGATCTAAAAGCTAATTATGTAAAAAGGTTCTGAACCTAATGCATCGAGTATTAAACAAAAACGAAACCTCTTTTGTTAAAGGCATTGACACCTTTGGTAATGTCAAAGACTAGTATTTTCTATTGGTTTTAGCATATGCATAAAATAGCAAATCTGTGAACATTTTGACACGATTGGTGGTAGAAGTTGGAAGAGAACAATGAAAGCAAAAACACCCTTGTTGCACAAACTTGTGTGCTTTCAGATGGCTAAAGAGGCTTCATTTATAATTTATCCTAAGTGAGAAAATACCTGCTTTCTCAAAACTTTAGAAGAAAACATTTCTCGCGATGTTTTAAACTATCAATATAATTCAATTGCTCATTATCAAGTAAAAATCGTATGCTTACAATTATTAGCAATAGTTTCCAGTGACTGTAACAAATTGTAACAACTCATTTTAAAGATTATAAAACACACTTGTAAAGATCGTTCATGAAACAGCCGTATGGAAACTCCGTGATCAAATAACATTGCGAGGCAGTGTGCCTATGTGTGGACCTATATAAACTAAATTCGATTTGATATTTTTTCTTCTTATATGAACAAAAATACAAATACGAATTAATGATTGTACAAGCGAAGCCACGCGCTTTCTTGTGCTATGAATAAAACTAATTGCACGCAATAATATATTTATATTTTGTCCCCCAACCTGTGCGTTTTTTTTGTTCAAACAATTACATAGGACGGAAAAAAAAAAAAAAACGATTTTTAAATGAACTGAACAGAGTGAGTTAAAAAAAATTAATAATAATAATAGTTGGCATATCTCATTATAGTTTTGGCTTTATTACGTTCACAGTTCATGTTTATTGTTGTAACAAAACACGAAAGAAACCCCGAATCATGTCTTAAGCACGAACCGCTAAAAGAGAGAACAAATATGTGGAGAGAATAAAACACGATTGGTAATAAAACATTTGAAGTGTTCTTTTGTTTCTTTTCAATGAAGCAATTATCACGCAAAACAAACAAATAGCTCTTTACAAGAGCACGCTCGTATAACGAGGAGGTGTGAACAATAATTATTGACCAAATATATGCGATTGCAAAATTGTTAAAAAGTACTGAATAGGATTTTGAAGTGTTAATAGTTCTGACTGCGGATGACGATATATCTCGCAGTTCTACCTAAAAAAGAAATTGTTGGTAAATTGTTTATAGGCAGTGGACACTATTGGTTATTACTAAAAATAATTATTATCATAAAACCTTTCTTGATTAAGAGTAATGGGGAGAGGTTGATAGCATAACATATTGTGAGAAACAGCTCCCTCTGAAGTGACGTAGTTTTCGAGAAAGAAGTAATTTTCCACGAATTTGTTTTTCGAAATCAAGCATCTGAAAGCACACGACTTCGTGTAACAAGGTTGTTTTTTCTTTCATTATTTTCTCGCAACTTCGACGACTAATTGAGCTCAAGTTTCCACATGTTTGTTATTTTAAGCATATATTGAGATACACCAAGTGAGAAGACTGGTCTTTGACAATTACGAATAGTGTCCACTGTTTTTAACCATTAAAGTTACCCAATCAGTTCATCTAGTGGTCTGCGACAACAACATGGAAGAACAAGTAATTCAGAGTTAAAGATGGATCAGAGTATGAAGATGTTACCGCAGTATGCATCAACACATTTGAACCCGGGAAAACGAGTGGGCGGGGTGTCACAAATACGAACAAAAGGTAAAGTTTACTATTTCTGCATTGGTTGATCATGACGAAAGACATCTTCGCCATAATATAAATGTTTTAAAGGCACTGGAGATTACTGGTAATTACTCAAAATAGCTATTAGCATAATAATTTATGGTAACGAGCAATGGAAAGCTGTTGACTGTAGTATAACACATTGTGAGAAACGGACCCTCTGAATAACGTAGTTTTTGAGAAAGAGAATTTCTCACTAAGATATTTGAATTGTTTTATTGTTTAATTAAAAGAATAAAAAATGTGCATGGTGAAGAGCTTTTAAGCTTTTATGCAGAGAGCTGTTCTCATATTAAAATATGAGAACAGCTTTCTGCATGAAGCCTTTCTCATGCATCTCAAAACACATAATTCTATGCAACAAAGGTGTTTTTCTGTCATTATTTTCTTGCAACTTCAATAACCAATTGAGCCCAAATTTGTATAGGTTTGTTAGTTGTATACACATGTTGGGATACACCAAGTGAGTGTCCTGGGGTGGATTTCACAAAGAGTTAAGACTAGTCTTATCTTGAGTTAGGACGAGTTACGCGCTAGCCTTAAATTCTTAATATCTCCTACAGAGTCTTAGGACTATAGTCCTAAGTTAGGACTAGTCCTTACGCTTTTGTGAAATCGACCCCTGGTCTTTGACAGTTATTGAAGGTATATCCTGCCTTTGAAGAAAAAAAAAATGTAGTTGCATTCCGTGGGAGTTGCAAATTCCCCAAACTTTTTTTCCACAAACACAAGACTCGCCACTGCCACTACATCTCTGTGTATACACTATATAAAACTCAAGAACATCAGGTCGAACACATGAAGATGTTTCCATATGCCAAACATGTTATGTCTGCATATCCACTCATTATGATAACCACAGCTTGACAGCGATGTCTTTCATCATGGAGTCATTTGTCAACCTGAGTTGAGAACACTTTGAGATTTTACTAACGAGGATAAAACATGATAATTATTGTGGACTCCATCAACCGTTCAACCGTGTCGTATTGTTGCACGCAGAATTAATGCACCAACACGCTCTGACATTATGGGCTATGTGTAGCACATAATCGAGCCCCAAACATGTGAATTTGCCAATACTTTACTACCCCTGCAGACCAATCAAAATGCAACATGTTTTTGTTAAAGCCATTATACACTTTCGGAACAAACAAACAAAAAGTTCACAGATTTACAAATACAGGGTTTATAGAAGGTAATGCTGAAAGACTTCTCTCGAAATAATACAGAAATGCTTTACTTTTTGAGAAAACATTTATTTCAAACCGTGTCATGACACGGCGAAACGTGCGGAAACAAGGGTGGATTTTCCCATTATTTTCTCCCGACTCCGATGACCGATTGAGCCTAAATTTTCACAGGTTTGTTATTTTATATATAAGTTGTGATACACGAAGTGTGGGACTTGGTCAATACTGTTTACCGAAAGTGTCCAATGGCTTTAAGCTGAACCGTTAAATCATTCCTTTCTTTACTTGAGATCGGGCATATAAACAGAGTCACTTGGGTTTTAACTCATAATAGTGGAATGTTTTGATTTTTACAAAGTAATATTTTATTTATACAGGGACCCACGATTAACGGTTACCACTCACAAGGCAACCAGGGTAAATAATAAATCAGTTAAATTAGCTAAAAAGTATGTAATACGCTACGCTTCGCTTCCCATAAAGGGACACTCAATCATTCATCTGAATAAGACATGGCGTATAAATTGCCCGAAAATAGACTTGGTTCCAGGTCTTTGATCGTGGAGAATAACGGCGATCTAAGACTTGAATCAAGTCTAGCCCGAGAATGGCTCTCAACTTTTACTTTTATACTGCTACTGCTCGGTTAATATAATATGTTGATTGTAATTTTCCTAAGACAGTACTGATCATCATAATTCCTGATGCAACTGCAATTTTGCTGAGTAGTTTCGTAGTTGCAAATTAGTTAGATTACAATAGATTAATGAAATGTATTTTGTTTCATTGTGCTTTAAATATTGTTACTTATTAATTCAATAACCAGCAAGAAGCAGAACAGTCGCATTGCATTATTAACTGGGCACCCATGTCCACCCAGTGGTCAGAATGATTTGCATGCATTGGTTCGTGTTGAGTATATAGGCTAGGGGTGCACTGTTTGGTTTCAGAGTACCCAGACAAATTTGCCAAAATCTAAGAGTGTCATAGTTGTGTGCCAACCATACCCACAAATTACCAATAATGTTGATACAATTATTGTTTGGTAAAAATACTCAAGATGTCCACCTTGTACAGATCTGTTATACGAAGTGTACGAAGTGTGCCAGCGTGCCCGTTGGTGATGGCCCGAATTTTCCAGTGTACAACTAAACAAATACATGCTGCCATAAAATAATAAACACTCAATACAACAACACAACACAACACAACACCACTGCCATCAACAACATCAAAGCATAGCCCCTCCCCTCCCCTCCCCTCCCCGTCCCTCCCCGTCCCTCCCCGCCCCTCCCAATGGAAATACTCTGCTGCACTGGAATGACAAGACCTTGCCCAATTTTTACACTGATCCACTAACACGTGATTATGACAGTTCTGTAATGCAATTTCAAATATAACATACCGGTATTAAGACTCCCATTCCCTTGTCACAATCCAAGGCATAAAGCACTGACCGACCTGCATTCGCAAACCCTTTAGCAAGTTTAGGACTATATTATGGTGACTTTAACTATTAGTACCGTACAGTTTCCCATGGCACATGTTGCCGTGGAAAGTTGTTTAACTCAGGAAGTTCAATGCAAGATTGAGGTACAGGAAGACACGTCAATGAACCACAATCTATTTAGAACATTTTGCATTTGGTGGCAGTGCTATATACCAGTTCAATTGAACCACCACGGGCCCAATTTCATAGAGCTGCTTAAGCACAAAAAGAAGCTAAGCACAATCAAATTGTGCTTACTAGAACACGAATACCAGCCAATCAACCGTGTCACATGTACAATTTGTGGATGGTATTCTGCTCATTTCTGCTTAGCAGAAATGTTTTAAGAACCATTTGCTGTTCAAGCAGCTCAATGGAATTCGGTCCAGCTGATCGCTGCTGGTTTAAGGCCCCCTTTGTGCACGCACATACCAATGCATTGTAACAACATTCCACACTGAAACATGCATTACTATAGAGTAAAAGAGTTAAGCTAAACTTCCAGGAATCCAATGAAATGTGGAATTTTTGGCAGGAAACTCAACGGGCTCCTGACGTCTCCAGTTCAATGTGGAAAAACAAGTTGAAAATGTAGACAAAAATTGAAAGTGGTTTTTGTGTTGATATAATGTGTAATACCGATGTGAACTACACTGACTACATAGTCACTACATTATGGAGACTGAGAACAAAACAAAAAAGAAAAACAAACAAAAAAGGCCTCCATAGTGGAATTATACAGACTGGGTGTTTCAATCACAATGATCAATAACTTCGAAATTAAATGTAAGCAGTAAATGCAAATATATTTGTTTTGCCCCCAACTAGTTCAAAGGAGCCAACTGTGCCAGTAAAAAATAAAAATGCGCTGGTTAAAATAAATGCGCCATAAATATCATTTTAATCCACGGTTTCTACTTGACGTGTATAACAAGAAGTAAGAAGGCAAAAGGAATGCAAAAGGAATGTCCCTACAACAATAACAGGTTGTTTTGACTCTGTTTTTGCTTTCAGAATTCTTTTTACTTTGCCTTTACGTCTTCATTAAATTACTACAAGATGAATGCGTACACGACGTAAACAAATCCCGACCTTTCGCTATGAAAATGCTTTTGGGCCTTGCTTTGGAAAGTATTTCTTTTACGGAGAGCATCGTGACGTCAGACTGGCGCGTGTCTTTATCATACATATTGACAGTGTGCCCTATTAATTTTCTATATTTGACTTGATTCTTGGGCGAACTGTTTCTAGCGCAGCTGGACGTTTTCACCAAATTATATTGCAATAAGCTTTTTATGAAACGATGCTTTAAAAAAATTGTAGACTTTAAAGGTAGGTTGGTCCCTTATTTATATATACTGTTTTGTCAACGCAACGCTGCTTTATATAGCTATAGGCCTACTTATCAAGGCAAATGCAATTTAAGCCACATGTGAAAATTTCAGCGTTTACAGAACAAGAACAAGAAGGGAAAAGAAATGACATGGTATTTTCACAAGAACGTCAAATCTGTCTAGAATGACCGTGGGGGCAGCGGGTACCAGCCGCATCTCTGGTGCAGCATTTGTGAAAGGACAACAATCACACACAAAAACTGAGAAACATTTATGCATTACTCGTGAATCGTTTCTCCGGTTCAAATGATTTTTCTGTGGAAAAAAAATATCCAAAGCATTATGATAACTTCGAAGCAATTGTTAAAAAAAAAAAATATTAAAAAAATATACTTTTTTAGTTCTTGGGGGGGGACACACAAAATTGAGTATGTTGTTTTTCGCAAACACAACCTATTGTAGTTCCTTGATTTGTTTTCACATTTCTGTTTCTAACTGTCCCTTTCTAACGATAAAACAAAACTAGCAGAAACCAACGTGGTTGCTGGATTTGATGTTTTATTGAAGTTAATAATGCGTCTACTGGCATCTTACACAGACTCTAATAGATAGCTCCATAGCGTCGACGGTTCATTACGGCACTACTCATCATTACTCTTATCATAACACAATTAGTCCATTTCTAATAACTTCCCGTAAGCGGAAACAGTAATCATTGGCCTACGGCAGTTCCGAAAATACCAATATATCTCGCTAAAATACTTTAAAGGCAGTGGACACAACTGGTAATTACTCAAAATAATTGTAAAACTTGAAGTATTAAAATCACCAGGGAGTGGTATTTTGTCAGAAATAAATATTTTGTCACTAAAATAATATTATGTGTTTTGATGACTTGAATATGAATAAACAATTAACCAAGGTTTATAACAAGATTGGTTTCTATATTATTTACAAATTTGAAAATAAGCCCGACCCGAGAGGGCGCTGTTGGTGACGTAAATCGAGGCACGATGAATCACATGCAGTGCCAAAGATAGTGACGCTTGGCGCAAGCTAAAAACATGCCCTCCAAGTTGAAACAATACCTGATTTTTTTCATGATAGGCAAATGCTCCTTTAGGTTCGTTACATGTTTCGTTACATGTTTCGTTACATGTTACATGTTACCTTCTTCGACTTCCCCACTGACTGGAGAATTGTTGGGATGGCGTCACTAGAAAAGAACTGTTCTCTGCATGTCAAAATGTGTAGTGTGTTCCGGATTCTCGAAGCACGACGGCTCGAAGCGTTTGCTGCACAGCGCTGAAAAAGATTTGCAAACTGACCCAATCTTTAGTTGTTTTGCTGCATCCTGCAGCAATACAGCTGGTCGACATTGCCAGAGAAATGCCAGAAAAAAACTTGTTCGAAACGTACAAACTCACGAGAGGACTTGAATGTACTTGCACGTACTTGCACAACGTGTGTTCGATGTTCGAACGAGGCAAAGTTTGCCTCGATTGACGTCACAAAAGGGGTAGGCGGAGTCTACCCCAAACAATTTTTTTTTATTTTTATTTTATTTTATAAATCGTTAAAAATAATTACTCAAAAAATTATTTCATTGTTCAGAAACACAATACTCTTCAACGTTGGATTTTGAGACTTCAGAATTAGATTTTGAGGTCTCGAAATCAAGCATCTGAAAGCACACAACTTCGTGTGACAAGGGTGTTTTTTCTTGTATTATTACCTTTTAAATGTTCACAAGTTGTTTATTTATGCATAATGTTGAGATGCACCAAGTGGGAAGACTGGTCTTTGACAATTACCAAAAGTGTCCAGTGTCTTTAAGTGTATCAATAATGATGAAAGTTACAGTGAGCAAAGTGCTTGAAAATGAAATATTATATTTAGATGCCTCTCGCATACTACATAACTGTGTTTTTTTTTTGTTACCGGCGGATCTGTTTGAAAACACACGAACGACGGAATCCAATACCTTCAGAAACTTTTATTATCGATGTTGTATGAGGTTCATAGACAACGACCCCAGGGGCATCACTGCTCCCAAACTTCGGGCAAGACAGCGGGAACAAACCAGGTGCAGCGAGAAGAACAGAAAGTGAACAGAGGTGGGGAGGTAGTGCTTTCTGCTCTACCGGCAAGGCTTCGGACTGATGAAACCCAATCCTACATACGTATGGACTGTAAAAGGGGTAACCCTTTTTCAGCCCTAAGTTCAGGTGGCAACGGTCTCTGGAATAAAATAATTGAAGCCCACACCTTGAGTGGCCTTCAGGCCTTGTGTTTCTGGCGAGTTGCATAAAACAAAAGAGAAAGCAAAACAACCTTTTTACACTATGATTTGGAATGTGTGTTTTTCTCTGGTTAAAATGTTTGGCGAATCAACCCATCCGTATCTTTTAGCAAAAAGTTCACATACGTCCATGACGGGGTGAGGGTACCAAAATCTGTCGCCTCTCTATAGTTAAACGTCCAATATGTATAATATTAGGCAAACTTTTGCTTCAATTCAAGGTTGAAGTACATACACATCTTTTGAAGACGAAGTCAGCGAAAAGTGTACTCAATTATGTCTGAGATAAATCGGGGTGAACACAATTTAGAAAAAAATTGACAAGAATGGAGTTGGAACCTGAGGCCTCCTGTTTACGTGCCGGTGTGGTAGGAGATACTGTCACCCTCATTGTGACGAACTGTGTACACACTTCTACTGATTACGCCCTCTTTTGAACACACCTCCTTCAGCGGATGTTCACGTACCATAGTTGCTTGAAATCTGACGTCACGTTTCGAGGCTCGTGAAATACGCGAGGGATCTGCTGTTGAGCCACGTACACATCATCTTTGACCTTCAATGGTGGGTTGCTCCTTCTAACAGCCTTGAAGGCTAAACTAGGAGGTTGGTGGTCAATGATCTATCAGCCGAAGCAGCAAGAACTCAAGGTGCCAATCGAAAACAATAAACTCAAAGGATGAGCCAAACAAGGTGTAGATAGAAAGATGTGCTGGTGATGATGTAAAAAAAAACTTAACACCATTTCACATCATTTCACTAAGTATTCATGGTTCTGGAGATTCGCTGTCAAATTCGACGTTCACGTGTACACATTTGAAGCCAACAGTGGATATTAGGACATCAGGGTACCAGTCTTTCATGGGGGCACATTCACCGGAAACCAAACAAAACAAAATAAACAGAAACAAAAACCCGAGAACACCGGCGCTCACACGTGCAACATATACAAACACTGAGCTGTTATCTCTAAAAACACACGTGAAGAGTTCAAAACGTTGCCACTTCGTGACATTCAGGGAAACGTATCTTGTTTTCTGTTATAAAAATTGTTTCTTTGATTGGCCTACCCCCTTTAACCTACTTTATGCTCCGCAGCAAACCAAAGTGCACGGTACACAATAATGGCCTGTCCAGCATTTCCCCTGCTGGTTTTCCCGCCGAAGCGTGACCCATTTCCACTGAGTTGATAATCTTGTCTCTTCTACAGCAAAGAGGAAACAAAATGATGTCCTGTTGAATCATGCATGTCATATTAGGGAGTCTCAGGGGTACTGTGCCGTCTCGAATTAAAACTAATGTGTGTGAATATTCCGCTGTCTTCCTTCAGGAGTGGAGTCAATACCCCCCCCCCCCCCCCATTCACACTCGTACAGATAATGGTTGTCACACACCATCGATGTAGTATCTTCAGTATTTTGTGGATCTCCAAGTACTGCGGACTAGAGTGCTACTGTCAAAGAGGAGCGAATCATATAGGCCTAAACGAGATTGCTGCCGACAATCGAAACTCTTCAGTTTGCAGTCACCTTCAAAGGCACTGCAGCCGATTTCACGAAACTCTAGGATTAATCCTATGTTGAGTTAGGACGAGTAACCCGTCCTAACTTAGGATGGGTTCCTACGTATTTAGATACGGAACTGAACCCGTCTGAAGTCCTAAGATTAATCCTAAGTTAGGAAGAGTTTAGTCAAACCGACGGCAGCTGGACACGTTTGGTTACTTTCAAAGACCAGTATTCACACATGGGGTGTTCCACATAACGTATGAACAAAACTAACAAATCTGTGAACATTTTTACTAAATATTGGTCATCGAAATTGCAATCAAATAATGTAAGAAAAAACACCTGTGTTGCATTACCACGTGTGTTTTCAGATGCATAATAAAAGGCTTCAGCTGAAGTATTTGATTATTTTAGTGAGAAATTACCTCTTGCGTTACTTCAGAGGGAACCATGTCTCACAATGTGTTATACTACCAATAGCTCTCCGTTGATCGTTCCCACCAAGCAAGTTTATATGCTAACACTTATTTCGAGTAGTTACCGATAGTGTCCAGTTCCTTTAAAGTATTGAACTGGTTATAGAAACATTTAGTTATGCCCTCCCCCATATGACGTAAATCATAGTTTAATTAATATCATGAAATTAATCAACTTGTCAGTAAAATCATTTTTGATCAATGTTTTTGTTTGAACAGATTTCAGTGACCTTGCACAGAGTATTACTTTAATGATGTAATCATTTTTTTTGCGAGGAAGGGACAAAATCAAGAAAGGAACACAGGACATAATGAAAGCCAGGCCACTCTTTTGTTGGGAGTAATGTGAAAAATAACAGGATAGTAATGCACAGACCATGATGGCTTTCCTCTACGTGCATGCAATCAATTTAGGTATCGGGTACGCTCAGTGGGGAAACTCTATTGCTGTTATTAGTTTCTAAAAATACGAAAGACCTCCTCCAGAGAAGAGAGTTTCAACCAACATCAAGGCTGACTGAATTAACTCGGGATGAAACCAAAAAAAACATTTGTTTTTGGGTGAAGCAAAATTATTGAATTCGAGTTGCGCACATGCAATGCTTTCGAACGAAAACCCTGAAAATTCACCACACTGCACCAAAACACCCTTACAGGTCATTCGCGCATACGAACGATT
Organism: Asterias rubens; assembly: GCF_902459465.1. Classification (NCBI taxonomy): domain Eukaryota; kingdom Metazoa; phylum Echinodermata; class Asteroidea; order Forcipulatida; family Asteriidae; genus Asterias; species Asterias rubens. The sequence goes on along the minus strand of NC_047069.1, from coordinate 11,623,400 downwards.
TACATTTCAATGGGCATAAAATGGTCATGCTCTATCGCGGAACAAAACAATTAATTCTTTTCAGTTTATGACCTATATTGCATCTGCACCAGGAGTAATAATACAAACAACAGTTATAATAATGATATTGAGGAATAAAAACAGTCTGTCTAATCACTTGAATCTAAAGTGTGGGGATATCCATTTTCACTGGGAAAAAAAAACTAATTCCCAATTTATATTCATAAATCTAGTAAAAGGTATTGTATGGTTATACCCCGGCATCGTTCAAAAAACAATCATTCTGTCTACGAGTCGAATGAAATTCATTACCGAGTTGAAGAAGACAAACGCCCCCGGGCGTTCACGAGTATTACTCGCTATCTCTTGGGTTTGATCAAGACTGTGTCCGGTGTCGTCTTCTCTGGTTTTGTTGTTTTTCCTTTTTTGTTTTGCAACACGTAAATGCAATGCCCTGAGATGCTTTGAAACAAACAACGCCTCTAAATACGACTATATAAAACCTTCAGTTCAATATAATAATCGGATAATATTTAAAGACCCTTGACACTATTGGTAATTGTCAAAGAGCAGTCTTCTCACATTGTGTATCTCAACATATGCTTAAAATAACAAACCTGTGAAAATTTGAGCTCAATTGGTCGTCGAAGTGGCGAGATAATAATGAAAGAAAAAATTGTCACACAAAGTTGTGTGCGTTTAGATGGTTGATTACGAGACCTCAAATTTTAAATCTGAGGTCTCGAAATCAAACTCGTGGAAAATTACTTCTTTCTCGAAAACTATGGCACTTCAGAGGGAGCCGTTTCTCACAATGTTTTATACTATCAACCTCTCCCCATTACTCGTCACCAAGTAAGGTTTTGTGCTAATAATTATTTTAGAGTAATTACCAATAGTGTCCGCTGCCTTTAAGTCATATATAGGGCATGGTTCTACCAGAACAATGTATACAAACTTACAGAAAGATAGGTTATTGCAGAGATGAATTATGAGACCCAATTATTTAGCACCTTGTAATATAATTAAGGTTATCGTACACTGTGAATGATTTGGAAAGTTGGTTGTGTGTTCTCTCATATTCGGTACCTTCTGAAGACCAAGGACAAGGGGGGGGAGAATTAAATAAAATGACCCATAGGGAAATTCTAAAGACCGGGGTGCTCCTTAGGAATTTTGTGTACAAAGTCTATGGGGAAATATTAAGCACAGGAACAATAGAAAGAACAAAAGATGTCTCCATATTTTTAGAATGTGTGTATGTGTGGGGGGATCTGCCCCGCCTCTCTCCATCTTCCCACGTACTTGTAAAACAATACTCCATAATGGATGTTTGTCACCAAATATGTTCGAGTTCACGAGCCCAAGTATCGCCTTGAAATACGATCATGCCGAGCGTGTTTAAAGCCAGACATTATTTCAATATCAACGGCACCACGATCTAGTAAATCAGGTCTAACGTGGGAGAATGCGATTGATAATGAAAATAACAAAGACAAACACAAAACACACTTAAGAGATTTGGGCTGCTCTTATCGAGAATGAAGAATGACTGCGTTCATTGCAAACACAAGATGTCTACTGTGACGTCATAGGACATCGCTCTATAGGCTGCTCAGATCAAGAATGCGTGACTACAAAGGCTAGTTGACTAATATTATAGGTATAGACTATATAATGCATTTGTTTCAATGTTGACATGCTTAAATACATGTAAGTCGTGTAAAATTGAGGTACACGATAACAAATGAATTAGGCAAACCCGAAAAGTAGTAATAATACCAACAATTTACATCGGGGCAGGATAAATAATCACAAAAACAGGACAGCATTTAGGCATAGGGTGAAGCAATAGTTTTTGCTCCCGTAGCTACGGCCAGACACTACAACAACCAAACACATCAATTTACTACATCACTAATTAACATACAATACATCATCTAATATGGCATAACTTTACTTACATCACTGCACATTTTTGAGCTGAGATTTTAAGTTTTTTTGCAAAATTTGACAAAGTAAGTATAGATTTAACAGTGCTGCTGAGACTTTTCCATGACATGGTACCAGGAAGAACAATACTATTTCTAAACAATGATGTTCTGTTGAAACGAACATGAATATTATCAAGACGGGAACAATGGTTACACATCAACTTGCTCATTTGTTGTTGAGGCGGAGGACGCCTCTCCCGTCCTTCCTTTTTGTCGGGCATAAATAAAAGGAGTCAGCGATCCACAGTTCCATTCAATAATTACCATACTTACTATAGTCAGCCAGAGTGCGTTTACGCCGAATTGAAAGCACAATAACTTCAAAAAAGGTTATACGTGACATCGCTGTTTGTATTTGGTGTACATTTTATTCACAATTCCACTCGGAAACAGAAAGGAATTACTCAGATGTGCATTCTTAAAACACTATACTGACACCGGATGAAGAAAACGAAGAAGCAAGACCAAGAAAATATTACAGGCTCAAGACACAATGGTTATCCTTCGGAGATACTGTAACAATATTTTCACTCTACCTTTATGTTAATAATAAAGTAGTACACACGTCGCTTTTGATGGCTTGAAGGACAAATGGATCCCACTTTGAAATTCCTAGTGGAATAAATCCATCACTGGCACTTATCCATTTTTTCCAGCTGCGGGCATTTTTTGTCTGTGATGTGGACCACTTAAATAGTTTTTCTGTTTCATGACGCAGTTGTACATATTTTTAGGTAAACCATTGGCGTGACATCGCGAGGTCAATTAATTTCTCGATCAGTAATTAAATGTAAAAAAAAACAAGTTTATGATGTTGTGAACTTGATAAAACTCTTAAACAGCCGTTCGGCTTCATAACGCATTTGTAAATTTTTTAGATAAACCATTGGCTTTATATCGCGAGGTCAAATGTTTTATCAATAAGTATATTGCTTTTTTTTTATGTCATAAAGTTATTAAGCCAAGTTTATGATGTTGTGGACTTGACCGACCGCATCTGTGAAACGAATCCCACTGATAAAGTTTCCTCGTTCGAAATGGACAAACTGGGTCAATCATTCTGCCATACCAACTCATCCTTCACCTGCTGAGACGGGTACATGATATGACAAGACAAGTCTGTAATTTACATGATTAAGGATACCGTTTAGATTAACATGATAATCAACGTCAGTTAGCGTGGTTGATGATGAGAGAAAGTTTAGGAGCATTCGGCGGTCATCTGCGTCAGAGCCGACCGTGAGAGACGACTCAGTGACCCCTAGGTTCGTGACCCCTTTCACACTGTAATTATTTCCCGGGTAATTCCCGGGAACTTTGTCGATCTTTTCTGACAACAAGAAACTCTCGGGAATTTCCCGGGTGACTCGTACTTCCATGAGACGACCGTGCATATTTTTATTGAGAAAAAGTACTCCCGGGAGTTACCAAATTGGGATAGTGAGAACGGTTGTTGGGTTGGCACTGGAGTTAAAAACCCACGGGATTTTCCCGGGAGTTCACTTGCCCCAGTAAGTTGCTCTGGAGTGTGAACAGGGTTAGGGTTAACCTAAACAGTTTCCTGCTCTTATCGTGTACGTACGTGATACTCATGTACGTACACAATAACTCAGGACTTGGGATTTGTTTTTTAATTATTCATGTGTCGGCGCTACGCTCCCGTAGGTTTCTGTCATTTTGCGCAAATATAGTTTATTGCTTCATGCCGCATGACTTTGGTCCAGGGGTCAAAACAAGTCATAACTGCAGAATAAAATTCATGAGAAATTTTAATAAATATGTACCAGTCCGCCACACCTTTTCTCATTGCTCAGATAAACAATGCATCCCCCACCCCCAAAAACATGCAAATAAATAAATAAATCATGTTGTAGATGCTATTTGTTTGATTGATCTATATAACACAGCACTATAAGGTTTGGATACATTTGTTTGTAGATATAAACAAACCAAACAGTACACTCCTATCACGTCCGCCATACCTCAAAAAGGCTTATTCAAATATTTTGAATGGACCTTTTTTGTGGTGGGGGGGGGGGGTATAATGATGATGATGATGATGATGAAATAAACGCTGCTTTGATTTTAAATTTAAATGAATCAATAAAGAAATCATGCTGCCCGCATTGGCTTTCCGCATTTCCCTTCTTTGAGTTGACTGCGTATGACGTAATCGTAAATATATTTATGTAATTAATTAAAAAACGAGTAAAATCAAACTTCACCAAAACATACGGCGTGTCGATGTTTATAGGCTGTATTTTTTAAAACGAATTTTCACTCTATTGTTGTCAAGTGTTTTTTTTTGTGGTAACATTTTATACAACAATTAAATTAATTAAAATTAACGGCAACACAAATGCAGAAGTTTCAAGACGAGCCACTGTTTTATTAAAACTACCTGCATTTCTAACCTCATAAAAAAATAATAATAATAATAATAATTGGACAAAATAATAATTACACAACCAATCAAATTTTACTCGCGAAATGTCGACAAGATGAAGAGTAGCCATAAATTACATAAACAAGTAATTGCCCTTTCGACTTAACTCATAACACGCGACCGTAGAAATTACAATACGTTTCTATTTGATCAGGATTAATTCCATGAAGCAAATAAAAAAAAATAATAAAATAAACATCTATACCTTCACAATCCTGCATACAATTTGTTATAGGTTTAGACTGTGGGATGACAACACACACAGCTCTAATCAACAAATACAGAAAGAGAAAAAAAAGGGATGGTTGGTACAGCTACAAAACAAAACAAACGAACGTCAAATACACACAAGCAAAATTGCTATACACAGGAGATTTACAACAAAAGGCACACGTCAGGAGTAACACAAACGACCGAATAAGCTATGAATATATCTGAATTATTGCTGCAGTGTTTTCTTTTACTGATTTTAGCAAAATCTGACTTTTTTTATTTGATTGTTTGCGGTATTTCATTTTTTTTTTTACAAACCTTAGCACATGACATGGTTCTCACAGTCCGTTCTTTTCACCTTGCCTTCCTCTTTATTGGGTAGGTTGCTTATCAGACAACAGGAATTGTAAGCGAGATACTGTTTCCACTGTTTCAAAAGAACACGTTTTAAAAATCTCGCTATTGAACCAAAGCCTATAGCATATGACGTGGTTCTCACAGTCATGCTTTCATCTTTACTGGTTTGTTTTAACATGGAGGAAGAAATAGGTTTCATTAAGTTTTCCCTGACCCCCCCGAAACAACATTTTGTCCTTGAAATGTTGCTTTACAATGGTCTTGCTGTTTTCATCTGCTGTCAGTGTTAAATAGAATTTGATACTAACAAATCTAAACTGCTCACAAAAAGTAAGGACACTTTTTTTCAAACCAGTATATTTGTTATTATTTATTGCTCTTTTTGTATGTGGTATATATCAATGCAAAGCTGAACTGTTCCTCTTTAAAATGATACCATATTTGCAATGATTACATGTTGTTGAACTTGGCTACACGAATAACAATGAGGCAAAGTCACAAATCAAATGTGCCAAAATTACCGTTGTCTGTAATGTTCAATAATCAAACCGATCAAGCTTTTCAGAACCATTAATGGTTTACACAAAGATTTGCACCAGTGAGCTCATCAGACACAATTAACCCTCATCTCTTGAAAAACACCTTGTTTGATGGGTTTTTGCAAGACTTTATTCTACAGCCGAATAAAGTCCCATACTTGCAGACTCTTGGACCAAAATGCCATCTTACAAAATGACAACGCTCGCCCCCATCGAGCCCGACTGGTGACGGACTACCTGAACAGTGTTGGGGTGCACCGGATGGATTGGCCCGCTACCAGTCCATACCTGAATCCCATGGAATATCTATGGGACCTGCTTGTTGGCCTCGCTGTCCGCGCCAGAATCAACTGTGGCTGACCTAACCAGGTTCCTTAATGACGAATGGAACGCCATCCCTCATCATCAGCGCATAACAAGACTTTTGTGCAGCATGAGAAGAAAGTGCCAGGCTGTCATCAACGCCTTCGGACCATCCACTCGTTACTGCACTTCTTGTATCAATAAAGTGTATAAATAGGATTAGTAAGTTGTCTTGCTCTATACCAAACTTCTTGTCTCAATAAAGTGGATTAAGATCAGTAAGTTGTCTTGCTTGTTTGAATTACAGTGTCAATTTGATTTTGGCACATTTGATTTGTGACTTTGTCTCATTCTCATGAACGTGGTCAAGTCCAGCAACATGTAATAATTACAATTGTGGTATCATTTTGAAGAGGAACAGTCCAGCTTTGCAATGATATTTACCATATACAAAAAGTGTTTTAAATAATAACAAATGAACATACTGAATTGAAAAAAGTTTCCTTACTTTTTGTGAGCAGTTTACATAATAAAAAATAGCACAAACCCCAAATAAAAATTTTTTTAAAAACCCATTAACATCATCGAAAGCGATTCTAACTAACCAAAACTAGGATTCGACCAGGGTCCTAGAGGCGTCAACCCGTACACCCGTTCTGGGCGGAAAGGGAGGTTCGAGTCCCCTACCCCCCCCCCCCCCGGGATGATGGTGTATCGATTGTTCATATGGACACTAATGCTAGGATTCGAGCCAGGGTTCTAAAAGCGGTAAGGTGAGGAAATATCTCACTGCGTCAACCCGAACACCCGTTCTGGGCGGAAAGGGAGGTTCGAGTCCCCTGCACCACCCCCACCCCCCGGATGATGGTGTCTCGGTTGTTCATACGGACACTTGACAGTCACTACTATTCACACTTTAAAAACACTAGACACTATTGGAAGATAACAATGGAAGAAAAACACCCTTGTCACACGAATTTGTGTGCTTTCAGATGCTTGATGTCGAGACCTCAAAATCTACAATTCTAAAAAATCACTTCCTTCTCGAAAACTACGTTACTTCAGAGGGAACCGTTTTTTACAATGTTGTATACCACCAACAGCTCTCCATTACTCGCTACCAAGTAAGTTTGTTATGTTAGCAATCAGTTTCAGACCAATAGAGTCCGCTGCCTTTAAGTTGAATCGTTATGCATTAATTTCACACCGGTTTTGTGTACGGGGTGCTGCCAAAGTCGATTCCAGCTCCGAATGAAATAAATGTTTACATCTGGACGAATACAAGTCCACGTTTATTACTGCAAAGCCTGGACACAACAGCAAGCCTAAAGGTGTAAACATGTTGTATGTTTGCCTCCCCCGCACACACAATCCACCATTTTAATATCCCTAATCAAACTTTGGAAACCGAGAGATTTCCTTCCTTCATCCGTTGACAACAACTCATTGCCAACTCACATGAGCTCAATATAAACCTCCAGAGTGGTTATTCACACCTGGTTACATAGGGAGGCTCCATATTAATGAAATCAGACACGTAGTGATTACGTGTACAGTCCTAGTCTTAGTTCAAGACGTTTGTTGTTCACTATCATTCGCCTATCACAACCCCCGCGCATGGTATTACCTTGAGGTTGACCAACTCAATAAGAACCTCTTGAACCAAGAATAGTACACTCCGTGCCGTGCGTTACTTTACTACGGAAGGGGACCCGTTTCACCTGTCTCTCTGATTGCACGCCCAAGCCAGTCGCTCCGAGAATGTAAACACCCTTGTTCAATATCACACAACAATTAACTCAACTACTGCCTTTCGCTACATAGAAATGCTGCTCATGAAAATGTCATTTCGGGGTTTGGGTTTAATGAGCAGCCCGCCAAAATCTTCGGACTGAGCGAACTTCAGACATTGTCCGACCCTGTAGGCCACAATCAGATGTTTTCCGTTTATGAGAGTTACATTACTATTAAACATACGCTTGCTGCCCGCGGTTGTGCACAGTTCTCATCTGTAAAAAGTTTCCTGCAAAATGTCGGCATGGCACAAAGTCTGCACGGTCACACAGAGCCAACCTCATATATTACACATCAACAAGTTTAATGAGCTAAAAGTGTCTCGGCCGAGTGGTTAAGAGCGTCGAATTCAAGTTTAAGGGGTCCGATTTCAAAAAGATAGTCCTAACATAATAATATAGGACTGGTGATATAGGACTCTTTAGGAGTTCTTGCAAACTTAATCAAGTGCTATCTCAAGATATATACACTAGCCACAATTGGTTGTCAAAGACTAGCCTCCTTCACAGTTGGTGTATCGCAACATATGCATAAAATAACAAACCTGTGAAATTTTGAACTCAATCGGTCGTCGAAGTTGCGAGATAATAATGAACGGGAAAAAAACACCCCTGTCACACGAAATTGTGTGCTTTCAGAAGCTTGATTTCGAGACCTCAAACTCTAAATCTGAGGTCTCGAAATCAAATTCGTGGAAATTTACTTCTTTCTCGAAAACTACATTACTTCAGTCGGAGCCGTTTCTCATAATGTTTTATACTATCAACCTCTCCCTAATACTCGTTACCAAGTGAGGTTTTATGCTGATAACTATTTTGAGTAATTACAAATAGTGTCCAGTGCCTTTAAGACTAGTCTTAACTCTTTGTGAAATCCACCCCTGGTGGTTTAAGTCATCGGGTGTGGGTTCGAACCCAGGTCATGACACTAATTGTGTCCTTGAGCAAGATGATGCGTCTCTTCACCTAGGGGTAAAAGGGTACCTGTGATGGCAGAGATGGTTCGTGTGATTGATTCAGCTTAGCGGCGCATTATTTGTTGCACAGGCTGTATAAACTCCCAAAGGAGCTGAGATGGTTTAAGGAATGAAATAAAATGGCCAAGTGACCAGGGAGTAATAATGTTGAAGCACCATGAGCGTCACTGAGAGACGGACCTGAGCGCTTATGGGAAACATCCATTATTAACGAGTCTACAGGTTGTTTTCTCAACTTATTGGTGTTCAAAAAAAAGGAAGAGGAATTGACGACTGCTGGTGTAGATCGGACCTGCCGGGCAAATAAAATAATAGGATTTAATTTCATGTAGTAATTGTTGTGGTCCCAAAGAAACCGCACACAACAGAGCAAGAGCATCGCGACGACGTTTATGCTCGCGGGCTTGAGATCGCAAAATCACCGGAGGGCGTTAGAGAGTTTAGAAGGAAAACAAAAACACGTGAAGACTATAACAACTCCATGTGGAATTGCCGTTTATTGAAAACTCTAAATGAGAGAGACAAACAGATAGGTAATAAATACAGACTTTTGCCCTTGGTTTGGATGTTCATAAATAAAGCAATTACAGACAATTACCAACGTGGGAATGATGAGCCCACGTGTGGTGGGCCGGGTCGTTGACCTGAGAGAGTCGTCAACAAACCAAGACGGGCAGACTATTCCAAATAAGGAGCAGTGTAAACCTTTATTTGGGTTTAGAGCCGGAAAAATCGCGGGAATGTCTCTATAATAATGGCAAGGAGGGAGTTTCATGGCAGCTCAAAAAGGCGAGAAAAAAAACCTCGCCACGATTTAAAAGTAACTGGACACGTTTTGTAAATTTTTCGAAATGTTCATTTGTTGATCCCAACGTACGCATAAAATAACACACCCGTGAACATTTTGCCCCAATTGGTCATCGAATTTGCAAGAGAATAATGAGGGAATATCCATTGTTGCATAATACTTTGTGTGCTTTCAGAACAGGTGAAGTATTTTTGTTATAATACTAACACAAAATTTTACACAAGGTTTTTATACCCAACAGCTCTCCATTGCTCGTGAATACCAAGTAAGTTTGTATGCTAATTATTATAAGTGAGTAATTACCAACAGTGTCAAGTGCCTTTAAGCCCCCAAAAACATTACCGATAACTTACAGTATTCATTACACTGCGTTTTGATTAGTATGCCCCGTAGACAGCAACTTCTATTGCTCAGTTTGACATTTTTGTGTGATTATAAAAATGATATTATATTTTTCTCGAGCCTTTTATTCGTCTAGACTTATAGCAATCTCAACTGACACAATATCAGTTATAAATGGATTTGTCAAATGTTACATGTCTGAGAAAGACAATACATACACAAAAATGCCGTGTAGCAAGTAAAATAGTGGTCTCGCAGATTAACTTATGACATTAAAAACTTCAAAAGCCTTCACATTAATAACTCATTCGTCAGTTTATTTTGCTACGAAAGCATTCTATTGTTTAAGACCAAGCATTGGGTCTGCATGTATGTGCACAAAACTAAAGGTGCCTCCCACAATTCATATCTGTATTTTATTTGCTCAAGAAAAAGATGAGTATTGAGAATTATTATGAGCTTACAAATGACACCAAATTTGGGCCTGCAAAGACGTTTACCTCATTTCACAGACTTGATTTTAAGAGTGATTTTGGATGTCTTCAATTTTCGTGAGTTTTCACTTTTTTTGAGAGGGGGGCGTTTGTGCGGCCACGAAATGTAGCTAAAGAACGCAATGTGATCTCAACCTCGTACCAAAATATGTAGCATGTGACCGCAATGTGACCTCAACCTCGCACAAGCTAGTGCAATGACCGCAATGTGACCAACCTCGTACCAAAAGATAGCTATAGATCGTAATCAGACCTCAACCTCGTACCAAAATTGCTTGAGACCGTGCTGTTACCTCAACCTCGTACCAAAATAGCTTTAGATTGTAATATGGACTTAAACTCGTACCAAAATGTAGCTAAACACCGGTATACATTTAGTTACACGAGCCGGGCTACAAAAGGGTACAAGGTAGGGGCTACATTTAGGTAAAAGGAGGGCTACAAATAGAGCCGGCTTTAATTAAAGCATGTCCGTACAAGGTAGGGGCTACATTTAGGTAAAAGGAGGGCTACAAATAGAGCCGGCTTTAATTAAAGCGGTGTCTTAAACCATGTCCGTCAAATAAGAAAGGGAACCGTAATTATTGTGACGGCCAGTGCGCAAGCAAGCGCAGAAACTGGGTTAAAGGCACTGGACACCATTTAGTAATTGTCAAAGACCAGTCTTCTCACTAAGTGTATCTCAACATGTGCACAAAATAACAAAACTGTGAAAATTTGAACTCAATTGGTCGTCGAAGTTGCGAAAGATTGATGGAAGGAAAAAAACACCCCTATCGCACAAGGTATGTTTTCAGATACTTGAATTCGAAACCTCAAAATTTAATTCTGAGGTCTCAAAATCAAATTCAAAATTGAGAGAAAAGTGAGAAATAAATTCTTTCTCAAAAACCAAGTTACGTCAGAGGGAGCCGTTTCTCACGATGTTTTATACCATGCATCAACAGCTTTCTATTGCTCGTTACCAACGATGTTTTATGCTAACAATTATTTTGAGTAATTACCAATAGTGTCCAGTGCCTTTTAGGTACAAGGTGAGGCTACATTTAGGATTAGAGCTCGACTCACATACGAAAAAAGTTTGGGCTACATGTACAAGATGGGTGCTTCGTTTTGAGCCGGGCTTGTGTAGCAAGTTTGAACCATGTTTTGGCCACGTGAGAGGGCACGTTAATATGAGTCACATTCACTTTGAATAAAACATCACCATTAATGAGCAATTTGAAGCGAACCGTCAAAATAAAAGTGCGGGTAATGATGAATGACCTGTAGATTTGGGCTAATAGGTATTTTACATCCTCTCAGGAGACCCTTAGGAGACAAGTTGCAATATTAGGCGACAACTTTATATCCAAATAAATCAGCTTAGAAGAGCCAGATTAGAAGACCCTGGATGACCTTATGGTCACAGTATATCTGGAGTATTTATTTTAAATGATACATGTTTAATCTTAAAGACACTGGACACTATTGGTAATTGTCAAAGACCAGTCTTCTCATTATTGGTGTATCTCAACATTATGCACAAAATAACAAAACCTTTGAAAATTTGAACTCAATTGGTCGTCGAAGTTGCGGGATAATAATGGAAGAAAAAACACTCTGGTCACACTATCGTTGTGTGCTTTCAGGTGCTTGATTTTGAGACCTCAAAATGTAAATCTGATGTCTCAAAATCAAATTCGTGGAAAATTACTTCTTTCTCGAAAACTATGTTACTTCAGAGGGAGCCGTTTCTCACAATGTTGTATACTATCAACAACTCTCCATTGCTTGTTACCAAGTAAGTTTTTTTGTGCTAACAATTATTTTGAGTAATTACCAATAGTGTCCACTGCCTTTAAACGCAAATTACTACATTGCAGCGGGTAATATTGAAAATGTTCACCGAATTACATTTAACTAACATGATAAAGAGATGGTCAAAGTGAAAGTTTTCTTTCATGGCACATTTTTGATTGAGATGAGTAAAACATTGAGATTTGATATCGCTACGTTTGCCAAGAAATGAACGGCTTGTTTCTCACCCACTAGTTTCTCGTGACTCCGATGACTGATTGAGCTGAAACTTTGACAGATTTGTTAATTTTATGTTCATGTGTGCGTCACGCAAAGTGTAGATAGTAATTTTCGACATTTAACAATGGGACTAGGCAAAAGGATCCTGGAGTTCTCAGAGTGTGACGAAAACATCGTTCTGGTGTCGAGAGTTTATAAAGGGTACATCTTAAATGATCTGAAATACTAACGTTGCAAACAGATATCTCCTATGGCACAACAACACAAACCCCTCTGTCGAGGTTTTTGTAGAAAATAGTTATAATCATTTAAATTGATCAGCTGGGTCGATGCGTTGACAAAACGAAAATATGTATTAAATTTAAAATATCAACTGATAACAAACTCATGTATACCTTTCGTGTGTTTCTGTCAGTTTAAAGAAATACTATTTCTGCGGTTATAACGGGGTTTTTTTAGGAACGATTTTCAACATTGATTATTTGTGATTAAAATAAAAATATTATAACATTTTCCACATCACATCTTTGTCATTAACACTGTTGGAACTAAATTGGGGGTTTTCTTGAAAAGGGTAACATAAAAATACAATATATTTTTTGTTTCTCAAAATTTCTCGTGGCGGTTCATATCTAAAAAGAATTCTTTACTAAATAAAGATTCAAACCGCATAGAAACACGCATTAATTTTTAAAGAAAGATTACGTGTTTGCAGTGTGTTTTATAAAATTAAATACAACGAAAATGTGTTTATTTATGATTCAAACCAACCAACCCACCCACCAGCAAAACACACCACCGCCTCCTCCAGTTTGAGCCACACTTGAGACTGGAATATATTATGATTAAAAGCTTCGGATCGGTCTGTGGTGGGGGTAATATCAAACCAATGTTGTTACTAGACTAAGATGTTTATTTAAACTGCACTTTATATATTTATATGGAGTTCTCCAGAGGCATCAGGCCTGACCGAGTTCAATATCTATGTTTGACCAGCTTACCCTATAATCGCCAGTGACCAAACCATTTTGTTTTTGAACAGCTCCAATCATCTCTTGCGCAAATAACAGTGTAAATACATACAGGTATTCAAGTTTTAATTGAAATTTCCACCACAATGGGTGCTGACGTAAATATTGTGATAGTAAGTATATCTTATTTTTTAATCGAATTAATTATAAAATCTCTACGCGAGTCGTGCTTAAAGGGAAGGTTTATGTTTGATAATCACCCTTTAACTCATTAATTAGTTTAGTTTGAAATATACCACAGCTTTCGATTATAAAACATTTTGATAACCATTTCACTTCGAAGTAAATGTTATAATGGACAAAGATATCAGTTGTTACCACCAAAGTTTGAATATGAGAAAAACAGACTATTATTCCTGCGTGTATATAACCATTCCAGATGTTCAGCGATGTCTCAAAAACGCAACCACCATTTGAAATGAAATTTTCACATGTTAGTTTTATGTACATTTATATTAAAATAATCGAACGATTCCAAACCCACAAACCCTTCCTTTGGTTGGCATGCTGCTTAATTGCATGTATGTGTTATTTGTTTTGGGTTTTGGGTTTCTTGGCAACTTGGTTCATCGATTCGTGCGTTCCTGAGTTCCTATAGTTCAGAGTGTTCTGGATAAAGCCAGTGGACACTATTGGTAATTGTCAAATACCAGTCCTCTCACTTGGTGCATCTCAACATATGCATAAAATAACAAACCTGTGAAAATTTTAGCTTGATTGGTCGTCGAAGTTGCGAGATAACTATGGAAGAACAAACACCATTGTAACACATGGTTATGGCTTTCAGATGCTTGATTTCGAGACCTCAAATTCTAAACTTGAGGTCTCGAAATCAAATTCCTGGAAAATTACTTCTTTCTCAAAAACTACCTGACTTCAGAGGGAGCCATTTCTCACAATGTTTTATACTATCAACCTCTCCCCATTACTCATTACCAAGTAAGGTTTTATGCCAATAATTATTTTGAGTAATTACCAATAGTGTCCACTGCCTTTAAAACCTTGTGTGCTTATAATTAATTATAAACATAAACCAGACTTGCGCTTTGAGTCCCTTTTATACAGCATTAACATTTATTTGATTAACGGTCGTTGGATAATTTAAATCAATTCAGACACATTTTCAGTAACCTTTGTCTAAAGATATAGGGTGCTTTGGTAAAAAAAAAAAAAAATAGATTAGGCCACATAGATAAAAATATTGTTGGTCGTCCACGCCCGACCGTTCAAAACTCCCCGACCCCATTTTTATTTTTTATTATATCATTAAAAACATGTCTGGATATCTCTTTATACTTTTACTTTTTGCAAAATGTACAGGTTTGAAAAGATGTTTAAAGAAGGTTTTTATTCATGTTGGCAAAGCAAGAACAATTCTTCAAATATTTACTTGGGCTACACTGTGCTTAGTTGTTTGAAAAAGTTTACAGAAAATGTCATCTATGAGGAGTTAAATTTGTATGACAAAACTATTGAAAACATCAAAAACACACAGACCCTCTGTTTTAAAGTGATTGTGATGGTTTCTTTATTCTTGATTTCATATTTGGCATGTCAACAAAACTTATAAAAAATTAAAAAATAAAAATCCCTCCCTCCCCCATCCGCAAAAAAAAAGGACGATCAACAACAAAAAAAACGTTTTTATGTGGCCTTACCGGTTTGGTTTCTTATTGAATTTGATTGATGTATAATGTAAAATTGTGTTTTATAAATCATTATTAACACATTTCGACGAATTTGAACTATATTTCTACCGCATCTGTCGAGTTTTTTTTTTTGTGTGTTTTTTTTTAAGAAAAAAAAACAACCAATCCTCATAAGTGTCCGAAAGTAAAATAATAATGACTGTGTCACGAAACACAGTATGGTTCTTCATGATGTTGAGTTGTCATAGAGGATGAAGCTTAGTCTCACAGACGCCTAGTCATGTTCAATGTCTCCACTCTGCTCTCCTCAAACTCATCATTTTCTACTCATGCCGAGGTCTGCACAAGGTTTTAATTTACTTTACATCAAGAGAAGAGAAGAAGAAAAAAAAGACACGTTTGAAAGACATGCTTGATTAACGCGTGGACCATTGCGAGCTGCGGCCGTGAAGAACAAAACATCTTGGGAAGTAGGTTGGTTTGTAGGCACTGGAAACTATTGGTAATTACTCAAAATAACTGTTAGCATAACAATTTACTTGGTAATGAACAACGGAGAGCTGTTTATAGTAAAAACAAAATATATAAAAAGGTAATTTATCACTCCATTAAAAAACTCCAGCTGAAGCCCGTTGCACCACACAAGGGTGTGTTTCTTTCATTATTTCCTTGCAACTTCGATGACCAATTGAGTTGACAAATTTTCACAGGTTTGTTATTTTATGCAAAAATGAGAATACTGGTCTTTGACAATTACCAATAGTGTCCAGTGTCTTTAATGTGATCAGAGAGAGAGAGACGGAAATATTGAAAAACACAAACACTACTCGAAATCAAATGACATGTTGATGAGGATGGTGATATAAATGGAAATGGGGGAATATAAATCCGTCTGATGTGTGTGATTTCAACTGGCAACACTTTCTCTGTCATGACAATTCTTTCACAAATGAACATGTTGGCGTCAGAGGGGAAAAAGCTACGAATGCCATTCGAACAAAATGAATTTGCCAATGATCTATCGTTGATGATTTCTTAATGAAGTTTACAACGGTTCCTGCTCACACGGCAAGATACCAGACATCTCGCTGTACGACCGTCAAGGTTTTACACTGCTCCGTCAAGACCTTTCGGTTTTCATTTGCGAATTTCAAGATCATAATTCAGAATCAATGGGGGGAAACGAGGACACCGAGACAGGGGAGAGAAGAACCCCCTCCTGGCGTCATTAATTCAATTCGTGTGTGGATGGCACAATGGATTAATGGCCTGCCAGAGCTCCCCCCCCCCACCCCCAGCAATCCCGTCCCTCCAAAAAATGACCCAATGGATCCACCCGCGACGTTAGATTTTGTTTTAATTGAGCGTACAGTGTATTTGGGCTCAAGTTCGGATTTGTGAATCATGGAAGTGTGCGTCATTACACTTGTTTCCTTGAGCAATGCATTTAACCATAATTGCTTCTCTATACCCAGGTTTATGAATAGGAAACTGTGAGAGAAAAGGCAGTATTCTGTTATATTAACCTTTTAGCGCTAATTTCAGCAGCTTGGCGTTGTATGCTCCCATGGGAGTTCAGAAACTTAGAGGAATGGTCTACAAGTATTCCTGTTTTAATAACAGGGATAAAAATAAGTAAGATTTGACTTTGTCGGTAGAAATAGGCTCGCAGTAAGGTAACACGATGTGAATTGTGAATATCTCTTTTTAAATATAATATAAAGAGACTAACTGCGCTGTAATAAGAACCATTTATTGTTTTTACCAGGACAAAACATGACTGTAATATATTTCAATGGCCGATTTTGGCGTCGTTGGCTATCAAAACGCGGTCTGGACGACGATTCTAATTTGGCAGCGGATAGATTAATGTAGCCAGAGCCATTAGCCCAAACCGATATCAATGTAAGTAGACGGCATATATTATATTTTTGTCAACAAAAGAAATTAAAGTAACGACTGGTTATGCGATTATTAACAGTATACATTGATTAAATAGCCCTTTATAGGAAACCGTAACTGTGCTTCCATACCTTTAGAACACGTACCTCTCGATTGATTTTATTGGCAAACTCTCGTCACACGATTTAAAGGGAAGGTATACGTTTTCAGAAATTACTCTTAAAGTTATTGCGACACAAACTTACTCCGATCCAACCAACTTTCGATCGTATCAAGCATATTGAGACTTATTTCACTTTGATGAAATGTGACGATGGGGAAAATATTACAGTTTCTTTCCCCCTAAAGATTTAAATCTGAGAAGCGTTACTGACAGTAACGCTTCTCAGATTGTGTATTCCTATTAGGGATTATTCTTCCTGCTTGGACATTATTGCTCTGGACGTTTCGGTGATATCTCAAAAAAGCAACCACCTTTTGAAATGAAATTTTCACAAGTTAGTTGTGTTGAATATAATTTTCCAATATAGTACAGGATTAAACAATCGAACAGGTCAAATTTTCTCTTGAAAGGCAGTGGACACTATTGGTAAACGTCAAAGACTAGTCTTCACAGTTGGTGTATCTCAACATATGCATAAAATTACAAACCTGTGAAAATTTGAGCTCAATCGGTCATCAAAGTTGCGAGATAATAATGAAAGAAGAAAACACCCTTGTCACACGAAGTTGTGTGCGTTTAGATGATTGATTTCGAGACCTCAAGTTCTAAATCTGAGGTCTCGAAATCAAATTCGTGGAAAATTACTTCTTTCTCGAAAACTACGGCACTTCAGAGGAGCCGTTTCTCACAATGTTTTATACCATCAACCTCTCCCCATTATTTGTCACCAAGTGAGGTTTTATGCTAATAATTATTTTGAATAATTACCAATAGTGTCCACTGCCTTTTAAGCTGTTTCTACCCAATGAGACATGGTTCGTGTTCCTGATGTTACATCAACCGATGGGAGCTCCATTTACCTTTATCATGTTGTCTCCATCTTGATCATGTTCCTTGTATCGGATTACAATAATGAATGCTAATAATGTTTTTGCGAATAGGAACCAGACTATTTTTCTCTTCCAGCCTCAGTTTGGTTACATTGATATCATTGAAACAAAGTTCAAGATGGCTGCATCATGAACAAGGTCTGTGGCCTTCAATCTCGACAGCGCACTTTTCAGTCTAATACTTAAAGACACTGGACACTGTTGGTAATTGTCAAGGACCAGTCTTCTCACTTGGTGTACATCAACGTATGCATAAAATAACAAACCTGTGAAAATTTGAGCTCGATTGGTCGTCGGAGTTGCGAGACAACTATGAAAGAAAAAACGCCATTGTCACACGTTACCAAGTGAGGTTTTATGCTAATAATTTTTGATTCATTACCATTAGTGTCCCCTGCCTTTAAAGAAAGCACATATCTTTTAGTATTTGTTGTGGTTTATCGGACACACTGTCACTCAAAAACAATACTTTCTCTGATTGCCTTCGTACCATTTTACCAATCAAAATGTTTTCCCCTGGTTTTTAAAAGGTGAAACTCCAACACAACCTGCCCCTGCCATATACATGTCCTTGCGAAATGGGGTGAATCATTAATCACAAATGTAGTCATGAAATATTCCCCTGACTTCTTGTTTTTATCTTCTTCTTTTTGTCTTCAATATTTTCAAAATTGATTGTTCTTCGGGCTGCGTGTCTCTCCACTCATGCATAGCCACTCCAGCACGAGTCAACATCTTCACTCAAAGGAAGACAAAAAAAAGTCCGAGTTATTACGTCTCTGCTCCGCTGCTCCTCCTCGGCAAAATATAATATTTCAGAGAGGGAGAATTGAAGAAGAAGCACCATGCTGCGGCGCCCGTCGCCCGGCACGCGCGCTAGCTGACATTTACCATCATTAGTGTCACTGCATTTCCGCCGCGACCAATGAGGCTAGCGCTGTGTTGCCAGCGGGCTAAACACGCCGCGCAATGGGCGGTGACTTCTCGCTCAGTGTTGGGCTCAGTTCGCTGTATAAAAGCGCAAGCACAAGTCAGGCGGTGTGCGTTTTTTAGAAAATACGGATTTTATACATCGCCACAGAGTGTTTGTCTGTGTCACACACGCTCTAACTCCAGTCTTTGACCCCTCACGTGGTCGTTCGCTCCCGAGGACGATTTTTGGATCTGGATAACTCGAAGCGTGTCTGGGTACTATTTCATCTCTCCCTTCTCCCCCCTACCCCAGCTCATCGACAAACGCCAGGACGGCTGCCGGTAGCTCGTAACTAGAAGTGGAAAGATTTAATTGGAATTCAGGATAAGTGTCTCTATGTGTGTGACAATTTGGTGTTAGGATCCGGGGCTCGTCAACAACTTTAGGTGAGTGCTTATTCGCTTTGGGAAACTTTGAAAAAAATAATTCGATAACCTAGTTTGTTCACTCCCATCGGGTTACGGTGTCCATCAAAAAATTATCACTAAATTAAAATTATGTTAATGCTTGCGATCATATTCGTACGCGCTCGTGCTGTTTAAATGAAATTGGAGCAAATTTAATATAAAAAAAGGCTGGTTTTGAGGCATTCCTAAAACTCTTAAAGATATGTGATGTCCAAGACACGCCCTATGGAACCAGAAGAGCCAGAATAACCAGAGAAACAGCCAACAGAAGAGCAATTACACATTTTTCAAATTTAACTCCACGTAAAGCTTATGGAACTGCCACGAGCCCATCAAACAAATCAACTGTAACCAAATTTGCGACAAAATTAAACACTTTAATCAGCAAAGCCGGAATAAATACCGGACTTTTCTTAAAAATGCTGAACTCCTCATTGTGGCGAAGTCTCGAACGTTTTGTTAATATTATTTGAAACAAATACATTTAACCTTATTACAAAAGGACTGGACACTATTGGTAATTATTCAAAATATCATAAAAACTTACTTGTACGAGCAATGGAGCGCTGTTGGTAGTATACAACAAGGTGAGAAACGGCTCCCTCTGGAGTAAACATTTTTGAGAAAGGGATAATTTCTTCCTCAAATATTTAAAGACTTCAGGTCTGAAACCTTATTTCATAGGCACACGGAAGCACACAAGTTTGTGCAACAAGGGTGTTTTCTTTTCATTGTTCTCTTGCAACTTCGATTACCAATTGAGTCAAAATTGTCACAGATTTGTTATTTTATGTATATGTGAGAAGACCGGTCTTTGACAATTACCAAAGGTGTCCAGGGGTCGATTTCACAAAGGTAGTCCTAACTTAGGACTAGTCCTAAGCAATGCTAAGAGATAGGACTGGTCCTAAGTTAGGACCAGTCACTCATCCTAACTTAGGACTGGTCCTATCTCTTAGTATTGCCTAGGACTAAGTCCTAAGTTAGGACTACCTTTGTGAAATCCACCCCTGTGCATTTAAGCAGACGTCATCACTACATGGAACAAATAACGGAACCCGAAACGAATCTCGCCTTTAAACGTGCGGCACAAAACGGGCTAACTCTAATCAACTTGGGTTTCGTCTTTGAAACTAAATTTCAGTAGTTTGTCCAATTTAATAACTCGCTGATGATGAATTGCAAATGATCGTGACGGGAAACGTGGGCTAAAGTTCTCAATGGCCTTTATTAATGAAGTCATATTACAGTGATAAATAGGTTGGTACTCGCAGACCATTAATATGACACCAGTAATGCGTAATTTCATTTATTATCCGATGTTTGGCGCCAAGTTTTCTTTGCAACATTTCTTCTATACCGAAGATGTGTTATTTCAAGAGGGGGAGGGGGTGGGTGTTCTGATCCGACACCAGACCAATTTCTGGTTAGCGACTACTGTAATGATTGCTAGAAATGACTCTCTTTGACGAGGCGGGAATAGGGCGTGGTATCCTGATTAACCGATGGCGTCGTTTGGGCATTGCTCCCGAATACTGATGTCCCTGTTTGGGAACAAGGATCTGTAGCCGCTTATTCATGGATTTTCCATATGAGACGTACAGGTACGATACATTAATTGGTTTCCGGTAGATTCCGAGCAGTTGCTCCTATCGATAGACTTTTAAGTTAGACGTTTAAAAGTCTCAGTGAAAGTTTGTCTAACATATTAAGGATTGTGTTTAGACAGGTACGATTTTCTTTAAGGAGTCTGATCACCTCTCAAATATGTACCGTGTTAAAATGGATTATGCTAGACTGAAGTACCGTTAATCAAAAAGAAGAATTCGCCCGGAAAAAAATATTAACCGAAATGAACGGAAGTGGCTTTATTGCCTGATGTACTGATTGAGAATAATTGTTTTGACATAAATCTTTTCTTATTTTTGCTATTCCCTTTCAATCATTTTGAGTGATGGACATTTTCCTACAAAATTTATATAACTTTAGCACTGGCTATTACAATTTGAGCTTTGGATTACGATAATTGCCATTTATAATAAAACATACTTAAAGGCAGTGGACACTATTGGTAAATACTCAAAATAGTTATGAGCATAAAACTTCAGTCGGTAACGAGATAATGGGGAGCGGTTGATAGAATAAAACATTCTGAGAAACGTTTTCGAGAAAGAAGTAATTTTCCACGAATTTGATTTCGAGACCTCGATTTTAGAATTTGAGGTTTTGAAATCAAGCATCAGAAAGCACACAACTTCGTGTGACAAGGGTGTTTTTTGTTTCATGGTTATCTCCGACGACCAATTGAGCTCAAATGTTCACGGTTTGTTGTTTCATGCATATCTTGAGATACACCAAGTGAGAAGACTGGTCTTTGGTAATTACCAATAGTGTCCATGTCTTTCAATCAAAAATTAAACAAGGGCATGAAAACATTTCTATATAGCTACACTGACGTCAATTAATGGTGGGGGTAACTCATGTTCAGGGCCCAATTTCATAGAGCTGCTCAGCACAACAAAATTGCTCAGCATGAAATTTCTTTCTTGATAAAACAGGATTTCCAACCAAACTTTCATGTGATTTTCAGGATGTAAGCAAACAACAGCTGAATGCCAGTAACAAGCAATATGCAAGAAATGAAAATTTGGTTGGAAATCCTGTTTTAATCCAGGAAGAAATTTCATGCTAAGCACATTTTTGTGCTTAGCAGCTCTATGAAATTGGGCCCTGGTGGCTGAGTCATCGGGATTAGGGTTCGAATCCTGGTCATGACACTTGTGTCCATGAGTAAGACACTATACTACAATTGCCTTTCTTTGGAGGTCTCGAAATCAAGCATCTGGAAGCACCCAACTTTGTTTGACAAGGGTGTTTTTTCTTTCATCATTATCTCGCAACTTCGATGACCCATTGAGCTCAAATTTTCACAGGTTTGTTATTTTATGCATATGTTGAGATACACCAAGTGAGAAGACTGGTCTTTGACAATATTACCGTTTCTTACAATGTTTGATACTATCAACATCTCCCCATTACTCATTACCAAGTAAGGTTTTATGCTAATTACCAATAGTGTCCACTGCCTTTAAAGGAACACGTTGCCTTGGATCGGACGAGTTTGTCCACAACAAGCGTTTGTAACAGTTTTTTATAAAATGCATATGGTTGGAAAGATGTTCTAAAAGTAGAAAACAATTATCCACACAAGTTTGCCTCGAAATTGCGTGGTTTTCATTTTACTTTGCGAACTAACACGGTCGGCCATTATTTTATGGGAGTCAAAAATTCGACTCCCATAAATGGCCGACCGTGTTAGTCTACGAGGTAAAAGGAAAACCGTGCGATTTCGAGGCATGTTTGTCTGGGAAATTGTATTCTACTTTTACATTGTTTTTCTGCCCGTATGCATTTTATAAAAAAACGGTTAAAAACGCTTTTCAAAGACCAACTCGACCGATCCAAGGCAACGTGTTCCTTTAAGACTCGGTGTTATTATTGTTATTGTCAATTATCATACCTTTAAGTCGCTACTGTGGGCGTGCGCCAACTCCGATGTCAAAACAGTCGGGTCTGAAAGAAAGTCATATTTCAATTGACGACGGATATGTTTTAACCCCATTGCTAAAATGAAACTTAATTAAAAAAAAACTTCCAAATGGATGGCATTTTGCCTTCACATATCCATCAATACGAGGACACTTCCCTCTTTCATCACGTTTGTATGTAAAAGACATTCTGCATTTACCATCCGTCATGGAAGGATTGCATGTGAAGCTTTGGGCGAAGGACGGGCTATGTTTTAAGGCATGCTAGACACATTTTGTAATTCTCAAAGACCAGCAGTATTCTCACTTGGTGTATCCCAACATATGCATAAATTAACAAATCGATGAGAAATGTTGACTCAATTGGTCATATCTTTATGGTCATGTTTTTGTTTTCATATCGGTAAGCCAATAATTCCGAAATTAAATTTGCTGGACTCACGTGTCGAGTAAAGGCATTGGAATCCTTTGATAATTGCCAAAGACCAATATTCTCACTTGGTGTATTGGTCATTGACGTTGCAAGAGAGTAACGAAAGAAAATGCAGCATTGCCTACTAATGTGCTTCAGGACGTATAATATTTGGTCGAGAACTTACCTCTTTCTCTAAACTTACGTTACTTCAGAAGGAGTCGTTTCTCACAACGTTGCATACTGTAAACTGCTCGTAAGTTTGTATGCTAACAATTCTGAGTAATTACAAACAGTGGCAGCTGCTTTGGAACCCGCGTAATGCATTTCAGGTATAACAGCGTTTCGTACAGAAAAAAAACAGAGGGTCAACTATTTTACTCAGTTACAATGTTCTATATTATGTAATGTAAACGATTCGTCATTAGCTAGCACAATTTGCGCTCGACAATGTGGCACGGCATACAATCCCCACGCCCAAAGCGTCTTCATTGTGTCTTTGGAATCTCATATATTCTTAACTAAGGGATGGTAGCGGCTGTGTAGTATGTTCTGCACAAAAGGACATTTTTTTGTGCGACAAGGGGTCAACTTCACATATGACTAGTCCTAACCTCCATATTCGAACTTAGGAAGTCCTAGGAGGGATTACAACTCCTAAAGACGCTGGAGACTATTTGTAATTGTCAAAGACTAGCCTTTACACTTGGTGTATCTCAACATAATGCATAAAATTACAAATCTGTGAAAATTTGAGCTCAATCGGTCATCAAAGTTGCGAGATAATAATGAAAAAAAGAAAACACCCTTGTCACACGAAGTTGTGCGCGTTTAGATGGTTGATTTCGAGACCTCAAGTTCTAAATCTGATGTCTCGAGATCAATTCGTGGACAATTACTTCTTTCGCGAAAACTATGGCACTTCAGAGGGAGCCGTTTCTCACAATGTTTTATACCATCAACCTCTCTCCATTACTCGTCACCAAGAAAGGTTTTATGCTAATAATTATTTTGAGTAATCACCAATAGTGTCCACTGCCGTTAAGGCTAGAACGAGTTCGGCGAGTAACTCGTCCTAACTCGAGATAAGTCTTAAAGGATCACGTTGCCTTGTATCGAACGAGTCGGTCTATAAAAAGCGTTTGTAACCGTTTGTTATAAAAATTCATATGATTAGAAAGATGTTGTTAAAGTAGAATATTATGATCCACACAAATTTGCCTCGAAATTGCGTGGTTTTCCTTTTACCGTAAACTAACCGGGTCGGCCAATTATATGGCCGATCGTGTTAGTCGACGTGGTATTAAGGAAAACCACGCAATTTAGAGGCATGTTTGTGAGGATCATTGTATTCTACTTTTACAACATCTTTCTACTCATACGCATTTTATAACAAACGGTTAAAAACGCCTTTAAAAGACAAACTCGACCGATCCAAGGCAACGTGATCCTTTAAATATTTGTGATATCCACTCCGGGAAGATTGTCGGGGATCATCCTTTAACACATAGAGCAAAGGGACCACCAACATCACATGAGGAAAATGCCGTCGGAACAAGCAGACCACCATGATCAAAGAAAAACAATCAGGAATGAGACGGAGAAACAGAATGCGGGGTGTAGAAGGCCAAATGGCTTAACGTTCCTTTCACAAATTGACCTGTCAGCAAGACTGCTTCATGCTGTTTTTTATCAGTAAAAGGCTTGAAGTTTTGCTTTGTGTGAGAGGTGTAAGAAATGAACTAATTTACAAGAGACAACCTTTTAATGAGACTTCTTCTTGAAAGAAGCGCCTGGATCTCAGAAGATCAGAAGAACCAGAATCGAGATTCTAGTCTCAAGTGTTTGTTATTGTCCTTTTTAGCCTTTGTGGGAATGTCGGTGTTGGCACGACAGCCCGTTGACATATTTCGCCTTTAAACAGATTCGATTAGAAAAACAGCTGCCCATTCTGTTGCAACACTAATAATATAAAATAATTGATTGATTTATATTGCGCCCATTCCAGAAAAATGTACACAAGCGCATAACATTCGATTGTTTTCGGGTGGATTAATTTTCATAATACTAATATTCTTACTAGAATCGTTTTTGTTATGCGCTCTCGAACACGCTTGTCCGGGAGCGAGCGCATTATACATTCAATAAATTATTATTATAAATTATTATTATTATTATTATTATTATAACAAAATAATTAGACATTGATAACAAGAGTAACATTACAAATGGTAAAAGCAAGGGAAATACCACAAGCGTCTCCAAAAAGAAAACGAAAACACAAGACCCTTGTGCAATAATGCTTGGGTAGTAGATAATCTTGCCATAATAACATAAAACCTTTCGTCTATTAATTAAAACGGCCACGAATTACCAAAGGAGTTATATCTACAACAGTAATAAAAACTGTATTTATAAAGCGCAAACTTGCCCAAGAATGCAAGGCGCTGTAGAAAATGGGAAAACAAGACAGTACAAAGACGCTGTCGACCAGCTACAAACTAGGGTAACATTTTGGTCTTGGGAGCCTGTTTGAAGGCTGAGACACTGTTGGAGTCCCGGTTTGGATGGGTAGACTATACATGGAATGGCACTCACAATCGTGCATCAAATATCTGCATCTCGTTTTGAAAGTATCAGACCGTCTATAATGTACGTATACTCTTCTAGTGTCAGACCTGATACTTCACGGAGGCAACGGTGGCGACTGCCTCCATGCCCCCTGATCCTGATCATTGCCTTGGGCCGTTGAAATGCTGCAGTAGAAAGTTCCTCATAGGTGCCCTTTAGCAACAAAAATGCCTTGCCATGGTGCCCTTGTCCTTTCAAACGACGAAGTATACAGGCCTGCTGAAGTAAAACCCCGGTAATTTAACTCTTGCCCTCATTAGCACCACCTGCTTGTAAGCCACCTTTGGCCGTAAGGGTTAAACCTCTCCATCCCCCACCCCCAAAGGAGTTCAACATTGACCGTTCTCATGCATGGGCGACACCCTGGAAAAACAAATGTCGCTCAATTGTAAACTAATTATCTAAACGCAACTCCTGGTACGACTTTAAGCTATAAGGCGACCTCCTTTTTTTGTAAGATACGACGGCCGGAGGAGGATCGTTCCGAATCGTTTTCCCCCTCTGCCTGAAAGCTTATCCCTTGCCCTATATCTTAAAGACCGGAGGCAAAGAGGGGAAGTCACCCCCGCGAGCGGTCAGCTAGGGAATTATCCGAAACGCTATACACGGATTTCTTTTTAGCGATCAGTTTGTAGATGATATTTAATAGATGTGTGATAGATGATATGTTTGTTCATTTTTAAGTCGTTTGCTCATGGGGTGATCCCAGGGGAAAAGTTTGGGCAATTGTGATTCACTTAAGGGGGAACAGTTTGTGGTTTTCATTTCTGAACCATCTCGCAACTCATGATATCAATTCCTATTCAATGTGTAATTAAATATGATATGTATTTATTACAGTGCTCTTTATTTTGTTCACGTCGAGTACGATTCTCGGAGTACCTTAAATAATATCAACCACTCCATCGGGTCTTAAAGCTTTCCATCAATATTTTTTTTTTCGATTTCAAAACTAGTATCTGAATCTGACAATCGACAAAGCATCCTAACTAGTCAAAACATCACACCAAGTTTTTTTCTTCTCAAGAAGACAATGACGAAATTTGCAGGTAAAGGCGTTGGGGGAAAAACATCAATAGGGAAAAACGAACGCAGTCTCGGACTGAAAATCCAAATGCAAAGGCTCCGTGATTCGAACCGCGGTCCTATGGGTGGAAGGTGAGGAAAGACGCCAACGCCAACCTCAAACCGCTGATAAATACATATCATCTTAAAGACACTGGACACTATTGGTAATTTTTAAAGACCAGTTTTCACAGTTGGTGCATCTCAACATAGGCATTAAACAACAAACCTGTGAAAATTTGAGCTCAACCGGTCGTCGAAGTTGCGAGATAATGTGCTTACTTGGTTGTTGCCCTCAATTTCATGCATTTTGTGTATCACTTTGCAAAGTTTGTAATTATATTGACTGAGGAATTGGAAATAAATGTTGTACTGAACTGAACTGAATGTGTTGGGCTTTGGCTGGTGTAGAAATGTCAGAAAATTTGCATTACTTTCCGAATGGTTTTACGAACTGTTGAAGATGTGTCCCTCGGTACATAACTTGGTATAGGGAGTGGGGGAAGGGAGGGGCAAAGGCTCTTATGAACCACCCCTATATTTAAGGAGGTTACCAACAGCAGCATTGGACCAAATTCCTGCAGTTCTGCGTCACTGCAATCACAACTCCAATTATCTTTATCAGGTCACTCCTATATGAACCAGCTGTATCAATACAAACATTAATTGATTCCCAACTTTGAAATTATAAATATTTATTCAAGGGTCTGACTGGATTGCCGGCAATAATCACTATATACGGAAGATCAACAACGGCATTTGCTCTATTTGTTTGTTTTTGAATTCATTTCGGTTATAAGCCAATAATTCCAAAACGTTGATGGAAAACTGATTGACTCACTAGGCGCCGATTAAAGTGAAAGTGTTGCCAATGTCTCGTTGCATACACCTTGTGGGCAAGCAGTACAGTACAAGGTGTGGACCTGACATCAAAAGAGGTCCACAGTATTTTTGAAGTACACTATGTAGACTTTCACGTCCACACAGTGCTCTCAAATTCGGTAACCTCTGGTGACCGAGGACGAAACAAAAAAGGGGAGGGGGAGGACCCCATGGGGAACAGGGACAAGAGAAAGAACAAAAGATGTCTCCAAAGGGATGCATATTTGAGAATGAGTGTTTTTCACTAGTGTTTTCACCAGATGTTGAAGAATATGTTTTTTTGCATCAATTTACACGACGAAGAAATTTCCACAGAGTGCCTGCAACACGGAGCTAAGTAGGTTCCATGGTGTTTTTTGGTAGGCAAAATAATACACTTGGCATGTTAAAAAAGCACTCACACCCCCACACACAAACAAACACCACATAAACAAATAAATACGACTCAGAAAGGTAACTGAAACGCCATAATGATAGACACGCCGCAAGCGTGCATTGGGAAATTAGGTCGGCACTTACAATTTGGGCTACAATTATGTTATGACACAAGTTTGTTGTTGACAAAAGGAGAACATAAAATGGTGAACAAATTGCAGGATGCAGTATGTCCGGAACCCCCTGCGATGCTTGATTTCACAAAGAGCTAAGTTTGATCTTTACTGTGAGTCAGTTTTAACTGCTAAGCAAAGAGTGATGCAGAATACAACACTATCACTATGGTGATACTCATATTAAGACAAATCGCCTGCTATTAAAGTTTTACCCTTAAAGCAATGGATACCTTTGATAATATTGTCAAATAACAGTTTTCTCACTTATTTGAGTGAGAAATTACCCCTGTTTCCAAAAACTTTGTTACTTCAGAGGAAGCCGTTTCTCACAGTGTCTTATAGTATCAACAGCTCTCCATTGCTCATTACCAAGTAAGTTTTTATGCAAAACGATTTTTTGAGTTAAACTACCAATAGTGTTCATGGTCATGCTACCTAGGTTTTCAGGAAATGCTATTGTTGTTTGGTACGATTTTCCATAACGTTTCATTGATGCTTTAAATAATACAACAGTTCGAAGGCCCCCTTTGAGCTAAAGTCAACACGCCATCAACAGCTGTTGAATATTCGATACATTTCTTAACTTGAATCAATACAGACTACAGCGAGAACCGTGTGGTCAAACTGAAAAGATCTAAGAAATTAAAGACACTGTACACTATTGATAATGATCACCGACCAATCTTCTCACTTAGTGTATCTCAACATATGCGTAAAATAAACCTTTGAAAATTTGAGCTCAATTGGTCGTAGAAGTTGCGCGATAACTATGAAAGAAAAAACACACTTGTCACACCAAGTTGTGTGCTTTCATATGCTTGATTTCGGGACCTCAAACTCTAAATCTGGGGTCTCGAAATCAAATTCGTGGAAAATTACTTCTTTTTCGAAAACTAGTCACTTCAGAGGGAGCCGTTTCTCTCAAAGTTTAATACTATCAACCTCTCCCATTGCTCGTTATTAAGTAAGGTTTTATACCAATAATTATTTTGAGTAATTACCAATAGTGCCACTGCCTTTAACCATGCCATTTAGCACGTGTGTTAAATTTTGTTTAAAGGCACTTGAACACTCTAAATACTTTTTATCATAACAAATAAATTTGTAACGAGCAATGGAGAGCTGTTGGTAGACTGGTTGATAGTGTAAAACATTGTGAGAAACGGCTCCTCCGAAATAACGTTCTTTTTTAGGGGAAAAAATATTCTTACACTAAAACATTTGATTTGAATTTGAATCCTCAGCTGAGGTATCGAATTATCAAGCATTTAAAATTATAAAGCACACATATTCGTGCTACAAGGGTATTTTTCCCATCCATTATTCCCTCGAAACTTCGACGACCAATTAAGATCAAATTTTCACAGGTTTGTTATTTTATGCAGATGTTGAGATACACCAAGTGAGAAGACTGGTCTTTGACAATCACCAATAGTGTCCAGTGTCTTTAAATTAGTGGTATGGCATTTAAACACTACTACAAAACAAGATATTATGTGTAGGTTACGCTGTGGGCCCAGGTGAATTTAAAGTGCTTCAACTAAACTACGAATGCAAACAGCTCAAGATTTGTTTTATCAATACTGGTGAGGTTTATACATCTTGATTCACGGACAGCATAAGAAATTAAGGCTGCTTCACTACCATTCCTTGTGATTTAACAAAGTAATATGAATTGCAAGCCTACAGGCTATCAGTGACAATGATTTTACCAGCGTTGCAAACGTGGATGACAGAGAAAAGCACGTATCTTTATCATGTCATATTTCAATAACATCGATCGTACTTGAGCGATGAGGTTCTGTTGATGTGTTCACACATACCGTAACAGAGGGGCTGTTTATGACATGCTTGTCAGTTTGCATTTTTCATGTAGGTAATTGATTGATCAGATGCGTGGTACAGTTGCATGTATCACTGTGTGTATTGTTTGTGTGTTTTTATATTAAATGTATTTTATAGTAAACATCTGTGTTTGGGGTGTCTGTGGTGTTTTTATATACGTTCGTGTCCAAGGGTGCCAAGAACGGAAACATAGCGACAGAGCAGAGGGAACATGTGCAACAAATCGCCATTAACATATTTTTTTTTATTCAACACAGACATTTCCTTCCTCCATGCACGAAACCCTAAAACATCTTCACTACACCACATAAAATGCGAAAGTAGTTACGCTGATATTTATACCATTGCTGCGTCCGAAGAAGTCAAGAGGGCATTTCTGGATGAATGTACTACGCACAACTCTCAGCCAATGATAGCGTTCACGTTTCATCAAAGATGGCGGTCAATGACGTCATGTGTACTATAACTAATCCATCCTAAAGTAATTTCCAAGACCGCTAAATAATACATCATTGCATTGCGCACCTTAAACCATCCTTTACACCTAAAACCTTCATTTATCAACCAAATATTCTGAGTTATAGCAGGATGAACTTCTCGAACTGATTGTCGGGTCAAACGTTGACTCTGCATATACCTGGAATTCTTTTCCGTTTACAAGCATGTTGGAATCATTCCACCATAGTGCAGGAAACCTTAATCAGATGTACCATCTGTTTTATTCAACACACGTTGCTCAACAATTATACTAGATTGTGTTGATGCCTGGAAAAGGTGGCATACAGACATTAAATGTATGGTGTATCATTTTTAATTCATTTATTAAAATAGTTCAAATTTCATTCGTTTATGGTTTTCAAATTTACAGCAAGCCTGTGACAAAATTAATTTATTTTAACTATAGGGTGTAATGGGTGATGTATTTTAAATATTGTTGTAAATTGTGGTTTAAGTATGTGTAGTACATATTTTTGATGTGGGCCTCTGTATGGAAGAAGTATTCTAGTCCACATGACAGTATTTTTATACCGAATTTGTAAGCTTAAACAATCTTTTAAAGGGAGGGTATACATTTGGAAATGACTTCAAAAATCAATGGCCGTACTTGGTATAATATTAAGCACTATAG
Organism: Asterias rubens; assembly: GCF_902459465.1. Lineage (NCBI taxonomy): Eukaryota > Metazoa > Echinodermata > Asteroidea > Forcipulatida > Asteriidae > Asterias > Asterias rubens. Next base: position 11,592,037 of record NC_047069.1, on the reverse strand, counting down.
CTGTTTATAATGTAAAACATTTTGAGAAACAATTCTTTTCAAATGAATGTGGCTTTAAAGAAAGCGTTTCAGAAACTTTACTCTTGGTAAAGGGCTGTACAATATGAAAACATTTAAGAAAACAAATAAATGGAGCTAACGGTAGAAGTTTATATACCTCTTTGAACAATCATGATTGTAGGATGGAGGAAAACATACACCCGGCAAGGGGTTCCAAAGAGATGCAATACGTGTAACCTGCCTAATTGCTCAATGGTGGAATAAACTTAATGAGACAACAACGTCTCTTTTCAGAGCCAAAGAGATTTATACCTTTACCCGTAAGTTTTACTATTTATTTATAATTCCTTCCTATTTAACCACACCATGCAAATCTTCAAACAAAACTTAAACATATTAGAGCTGTGCTTTTGGGGAAGTAATATTCCCCCTAGCTAGGATTTATCGCAAAATGAGGCAATGGGTCTTCCTGCTGATTTGTTGGTATCTTATTAACACTTAGCACTGTAACACGTGTACGTGTGAATCTTTTGAAACATGATCAGGCTGGGCTGTTCGTAAATTGATATTATGGCATGTTATAAGACAAATTTGAACAGCTGGGCTCTTGATGTGCTTTTAGTTTTGACAGTTCATTCTTTGAACGGTAAACCTGTAGCCAATCATGAACGATTCAAATAAATCAATCTGAGGACATGTTACGAACTCTCAAAGTAGGTTGGAAACATACAGTAATGTCATTGCACTATGGATTTAAAACAACACTGAATATGTTGTGCCACTTAAAGGAACTGGACACTATTGGTATTATTGTTAAAGACCAGTCTCTCACTTGGCGTATCACAACATATGCATAAAATAACCAACCTGTGAAATTTGAGTTTAATCGGTCGTTGAAGTTGTGAGAGAATAATGAAAGAAAAAACACCCTTGTCGCACAAGTTGTGTGCTTTAAGTTGCTTGGTTTTGGGACCTCACATTCTTGGCTGAAGTCTCGAAATCAAATTATTTTTAGCGAGAAATTACTTCTTTCTCAAAAACTACGTTACTACAGAGGAAGCCGTTTCACACAATGTTTTAAACTATCAACAACTCTCCATTGCTCGTTTATTATTGTGAAAAGTTACCTTTAGCATCCAGTGCTTTTAAAGGAAGGATTGAGCAATTCTTTTATAAATATCACAAAAACCCCAAAACCGTTGTCATCGCATTTGTGGATCCGTGCACCCGAGCAGCAATCAGCTTCCCGGCTTGCACAGACACTCTGTGAGTTTGCCTGAAGCATTTCTGTATACGTGTGGTCATTACCGGTTTAAAAACCAATAGAACTACAAAAAATGTTTTTTTGTTTTTTTTCACGGAGCAGAGAGACGAACGGCTTATTAAAAATTCGTTTCTGTAGCCACCCGGGATACGAGCCTCAGCCTCACCACACGTTAGAGAATACGGAGAAGGAGCATTTGAAAGCTATGGTTTCATGAACCTATGGTACAACGGAAACACTATTGTATGTCTCAATCTCAACGGAGACAATATTGTTTTTTTCTTCTTTTTCTTAAGGAGAGTGTCTGCCAACCAAATTATAAAAACTGTCACCTTGACATGTGTAAAACTAGATATAGAACGTGAAACAAGACTTGTACGCAGGCGTGCCCAAAATCTTCCCGCAACCATTACGAACTTGATTAAAATACCCGCATCAAATTTATATTAATTCAATCATTTTATATCTTTTTAATGAGATACCATTTTGTCAGACGTGTCAACGCACTCTAAATTTGAATTACTGTCAAATTATTACCTAGTAATAGCTCGCCAAATACCTTTTAGGACTATAACACGTACTTTATCGTCTGTTCTACATTCATTTGAAGGTCACCTCAGGCGTCCTTGTACACACACGAGGTAAATGTCGACAGCGCAGATTGGTACAATGTGCGGCAAGGTAAAAGTGGTTTAATGGTGGCAAATAATGCAGCATGCGCACTTGGTCTATACGAAAGAGCCCTAGGTCCTGACAACAACAGAACAATGGACCCCAAGGCAAACTAAATAGGATCAGTTGACTTCACAAGGCAACCTCAATAGAAGTAATATACCCCACAAGGCAATCTCAATGGGAGCAATGGACCCCATAAGGCAATCTCAATAGGAGCAATGGACCACACAAGGCAAACTCAATAGCAACAATGGACCACACACGGCAATCTCAATATGAACAATATGCCCTACAAGGCAATCTCCATGGGAGCAATGGACCCCACAACAATATGTTGATCAATGCAGGACCAAACAAACCTGATCCGAATGATAACCTAGCCCGTTTGCTCTTGCGGACTAGGTCAAGTTTACAGTTACCCCCTTGTGCCACGTTCAACATTTTTGGAGGAGACAACGGGTTAAGCGCGCGGTGGACGCAAAACATTTGCACTACACTGTAATATTGTCAGTCCTTACACTGCGGTGGAACGGCTAATATTATGGTGTTGATGACGTCATGAAAATCAACCATGCCCATATTTGGGCATTCATATTTGGACAGTGGGTTCGTTTCCATGTCTTTTACATGGACACTAGTGCGAATTGGGCTTTGCCTCCACCTGAATTTTCCCCACCCATCTCCAGAACTAAAACATCACTAAATAAATAAATAATAGTATTGTATTAATAGTAAGATTCCATCATCCCCAGCCACACCACAATTCCTGGACTCTTGTCTACCACAAGCGATATCAACAGACGTTTCTACTTGAATGTTACAATCCTTCAATCATTAATTTTCATTAATACGCATCTGGTGCGTGATGTAATGATGTAATCGAAACGGGCCTGTCTCAAGTATAACACCCGGGGCGCATCCAGTGAGGAACACATGTGGTATGTTCCACGCTGAACGTAATGAAGGTTTCCGTAAAAATGTGTCTAACAAATGGTTCAACCCGAAGGTTGTCTATTTTACTTCCACCCCAAATATGCGTCCGAAGAAGTCAATAATGTTTGCTGCAACGGAATTAAAACAAGTAATTTCTTCTCTTCTGATAGGTGCTACTTCAAATATGCTTTGAATTATGAGATTTTAGGGGGGGTATACCGATCGCGGTTGTCAACTCTTCTGCTTTTATAGAGAAGAAGATTTTGCTTTACATTTTTCTTCTAAGCACCACTCAGCAGGATACCAGTTACATTTTGAACAATACAAAATGGTATTTTAGCTGGTAACCTTATTCTGGTAACCATAATTTGGTTTTATGCTTTAGCAGCTCTATGAAACGTTGGTCGTGGACGGTAACACCACAGCCTTATCAGTGCACACCTGTTCGGCTTCGTGTTAACATTCATTATTTCAGTCACAGTGCAAATACGCAAAAAGGTGTAAGAGTCATCTACGACGCACGCCCTTTCGGATGTGATCGAGATTACGTCCGCAATTAGGAAAGTATGTTTCATGTTTTGATGGAAACTATCTTGGCTCAATTAATAATATCAGTACATTTACTCATTAAAATTAGTGCTAAGGGCACGTACACCATACACCTTTGTTTATTTTGGAGCCTGATTTCGTCTAAGAAAACAAACAATAATAATAACAAGTCGTGAAAGTTATTAGCAGTTTGACAACTTGCATCATTTCGTTGACTGTGTAGCTTGAAACTTTCATAGGGCAGCCATTGGCACATACCAGGGATAGGTAATCAAACTATAAGTAATTAAAAGTAGAAAACAGTGCATGTAACACGCCAGCTGGCACACACCCCCTTCTGTGGAACTTCAGGAATTCTTAAGATTTTCGGGGGAGGCGGTTGCTATTCCATGTGTAAGTGTGTTTATTAAACTGCAAAAACTGGGGTGTTCAATTGAAGAAAAAAAATAAAGAAAAGAAATGATAATAATAATAATGCATTTCATAACAAACGGTTCGAAACACTTTTCAAAGACCAACTCGTCCGATCCCAGGCAACGTGTTCCGTTAAGCATGGTATTCTGGTATTATGTCATTTATACAAACGGTGAAAATCTACAGTTATTTGCATCCTCACTAGAATAAGGGTATTCTGATGAATTCTAAAATTGTTCAATCCTAGATTCGGTACCATAGTCAGCTCTAAATCAAGAGGTCAACACACGGTCCAGCGTGATGGTCATTGCTCTACTGGTCAACCTCCAGGAATTCACGTCATACAAAATAAAAACCTCATCTCATTTGACCTTGGGTCGCAATTAAGGGAAGGCCAACCCTACTGTTGTTTCTATGGTTTATGATTTCAATTATTAAAAACTGCCTTCGGAATTCAAACCACACACACACCGTGTCACTGTCCAGTTCAGTTATTAAAAAATAATCAATTAACAAACTCACCGCACGACGTCAAGACGATCAAATAATGGTACAGAGAGGTTTACACAAGACGGGTGGCGGATGCTGGTTTGGGAATGATCGGAATTTCGAAGAATCAATTTTTTGTTGAGCGAGTGCGTTTTTTAAATACACAGAACAAACACGGAAAATAAAATGAAGTTTGGTTACGATTTTGGGGTGGGGAGGGCGGACACACACTCCTAAAGCATAGAGACCAATGGGCTTATAAGAACCGTTTATTATTATGTTTGTTTTATAATAGTGGGTCCCCCCTCCGTCCACGCCCACCCCCGATATTTTAACATAATCCTCATGTACTTTGTGATTTCTCGGTGACATTTATACAACCAAAATATAATTTTCGTTTTGAAACAGTTACAAATGTCAAAATTTGTTAAAGAGTTATAATTCTTTATAAACGAAACAAAAACAAAAGAACCCTTCAAATTAAAACAGAAAATATCTTGCTCTTTCTAACAAAGTTACCATTCACCGTTAGGAGTTTCTGGTACGCGTATGTAGCCACACAATGCTGGAAGCTGGAAAATATGATATCGAATGAAAACTGTTTTCATATGGTCTCCATCTATAACGAAACGAAAATTTAAGTGCCAAGCAAGCACCAAGCACTGCGTAGCCCGTAGGCCTAAAGCAATAATATGACAAGACAAGTGTTAGATGGATAGTTTTAGTCTAATAGGTAAAAGAACCGAGAAATTGAGTAATACTCTTTGTAGCATCTAGCCCGGGGCTATCGAAATAATACAGTGGCTTTTTATATAGTGCTCATATCTGCCATCCAGCGACGTTGCCTGCAAGGGGAGGTAAGTTTTTAAAGTATAAGACAAATTCCTTCGCGTAAGGAACTGTGGCGCATTTGTGCAGTTAATCAAACTAGAAACATACACCGGGTGAGCCCCTTTATTTTTCGATAAATACAATGGGTTATTTCGCCTTCCTTTACGCAACACACGGGACCAACGGCTTACGTCCCATCCTAAGGATGCAGCAATAATGACGAAGTGTCTTCCTAATTGAGAACACAAGTGTCACGATCGGTACTCGGACCCACACTCTGCTAACTCAGACAGTACACCATCTAGGGGCCCTCTACCAAAGAGAAAACGCCTTGGTGCCCCTGCCCATTCCAAGACAAGGCGTAAGGCGACCTGCCTCCATTGCCCTGCTGCCACTTCACAGTTTCCGCATAGGATGCCATTTCACGCCTTGGTGCCTCTACCCTTTCAAAAAATTAGGTATCGGGCCTTATTGTCAAAAGAGCAGATGATCTTGCCTTCCCTGAGATAGCATAATTATCTTCCACGCAGCACAACAGATGAACCTTACGAAGCTACCCAAGACAGAAACTTTAAATTGAAAAGCCATCTCACAAGTTAACCAAATACAGCAGTATTATCTCTTAATTTAAGAAACCAGACAGGCGGCTTCTGTGTAATGACAAGCTTTTGAATTGAATGCCGTGTGTCAACATGTTGCTTCTTGGTCTGTTTCATCTGTCATGATGACAACGCTTGTCTATCATACTCTGTGCATTTGTGTCTATGTGAACAGAGTCCCCATCCCACTTAACGGCAGACCTTTAACTCTGCAAAACGAGGGACTGTCAAAAACCAGACAATCCAGGCGGGAGCGGAGAAATAACAACTCCTCTGCTCTTTTATTTGATGATTTCTGTCTGCGTGCAAAAATCTCCTTAAGTTCTCGTGTTCAAAACGAGTATCACTCCTTGACGTTTGAGAACCAATAGCGCGTTTACCGTCAAGTATTTGCCCGTTGATTTGTCTGATAACACAGCGCAGCCATGTCATAATACCGGCTTAACTCGGTATATATTATGGTATCCCGTTGCCGGAATTCGTTAATAAATAGTGATTGATGACCTGTAATATTAGTTGTCTGTAGTACTGGTGTATGATCCATCACGTATTAAGTACACTCTCTGGAACGTTGGCTATAAAGTGTGCAAACTCGTTGAAGACGTGCCGCTGTTGATCTGAACACCACAGTTCATTTCATTGCCATTACCATATATATTTGTGTCTGTTCAATTGGTTCTTAGTATAGTGTTCAGTGCTACTGTTATGAACTGTAAAGCTGCAATATGGAAGTTAAGGTTTGCGGTATTACCATGTAATGACTATCTCTAATGAGTTGGGGTGGTTCTGAAAAGAACCGTTGGTTTCAACTCCCAGAACCGTTGGTTTCAACTTGAAACCAACGGTTCTTTTCAGAACCACCATGTTTTCATTATAGAGACAGTCATTACATGGTGTTACCACAAACCTTCCCATAACGTATGTCCACCATGCAAAGTTTCAAATCCTACCTGTAAAGTTGCAAGTTCACCAATTAGACTTTCATCATCGTGCAGACCATGGTGATCTTTTCCCCCTTCTACTCAAGTCAATGTAACCAATGAGGCCGAAATAGACCTTTATCACACCGTCACCATCTTGGTCATGTTCCCTGTTTTACGTTTCCAATATCAGTCATTGCGCAAACGTGGCACCAGACTATTATTTCGTCCAGCCGCAGTTTGGTTACAATGAGCAGGAAATGAGTAAAATCAAGATGGCCACACCATGATAAATGTCTATAGGAAATAGTCTTGCTACTCTGATTGTCCAAACTAAAAAAAATTATTAAGGGAATATGAAAGCAAGCTACTTGAAGGAACTCCTTCACTAAAACCCATGAAAATTATAAATTGCAGATTGTGCATGCGCACGAAAACCAATGCTGGTTGGTAAACATGTACATTACGCCTTTTTGCAATGGACTGAGCCCATATTTATGGTTCTGCTTACTGCCGAATTCTGCGCTTACGATCACGATTCCCCGCTTACGTGCAAGTGCCGAGCATCTGCGCTAGCCTTGTAAGCGTAGAATGCCTAGTAACGTTGAGTACGCACGCGCACAAGCCAAAATTCGCCGCTTACCTGTGAAATACGCTTGCCGTAAGCACAGAATTCCCTGCTTCTGTAAGTACTATTAAAGCAGAGCCATGAAATTGGGCCATGCTGGTGGTGGGACACGCACTCGCCTGCGCGTTTACATAGTGACAACACTATTGCCCTTTTTTGAATCCACGGATTCGGCTTCAGGCTCGGTTGGTCCGAATCCCTGAACACATAGCACGCGTATAGTCAAACCAACTGATGGGCCTAGTAGCCTGAGCCGAATCAGAAGCCGAAGCCGTGGGTTCGAAAGGGCCTCCGCTATGTACGCATGCGTCAATATACTTGCCACATTTTTAAGAAAGGGTCCATTTACGGTTGATAGAGTTTTTTATAAGTTTCAGTCAAGTCTGTCTGCCATCGTTCCCCAAGTACTTGACATTGCTAGCCCGCCTGGGTGGGGCTTGAAGTACGGGCTTCGCCGTAGTTTGTCCCCCAAAAAGTATTTCCCGCTCAAATTTCCAGGAACGTGATCATCAGAGTAGCAACTGATTAACATACATCAAATTGATGGGTCTCCGGTTCAATACTAAAGAATATCTGGCAGCGAGAGTCTATGGCTAACAACCTTGAAATTAATTTGGTTGTAAATGGGGAATGTAAAGTGCTGTTGTCTATCATGTTTCCTTGATGAATGAATTGGTCGTTAATCCGCCCTTAATTCCAAACGTATAATTTCATCTAATGCCGGCCTTGGTAATTTTTCTATGTGGCGGGGTGATTAATTAATATAAATGGACTATTAGCTCTGATGCAACTCTACACTGAACTCGTTTGTCTTATCCAACCTTGCTTTAAACTGACATGTAGTAAGTCATGCGGTTAATTGACATTCACCTAACAATGAAGACAAATAATATAGTAGTGCAGGTTATGGTTGGCCCGCAACAGTACCGGGTAAAGGCTTTAATAATGACGACGTCTTCTATATAGCGCCGGTTTCCTCAAAAAGTGCTCATGGCACTTGCTTCAATAATATAAAAAAAAGTTTCCTCTTGGCAGAGTCCAGCTTTCTCCAGAAGACGATCAGAGCATACTTTTCAGAACCACCCCAACTCATTAGAGATAGTCATTACATGGTGTTACCGCAAACGTTTCTATATCGTATTTCCACCATGCAAAGTTTCAAATCCTATACTTTTCCTCTTGAAAAAAAGAAAAATGAAAAAAATTAAATGTCTAGTGAATTTTACTGAACAGTTTATGAAAAAAGATGGGTCTGCAGGGTGATTAGAAAGTGTCTATTGTCTGGATGGCTCTGATGGAATGTGGTAGACCATTCACCACCTTCCTTGCATTTGTACCTGGAAAGTCAAAGATACTAAAAAAAAAAAGGACCGATTTTTACCGCTCTTACAGCAATTGAAAGATTCCCAATTTGCAGAAGTCAATATGGATACTGTTTTGTTCGTCCATAGAGCAACATCTTAGGGCCAGCTGGCCGGGTACCAGCTGGTCTCACTGGTAAGCATTCCTCATGCATTGACATATTGAGGTATGACATTATTACCATTTCCAGCTGGTGTCACTACTCTACATTCCTAAGGTACTGTCTCTTCATGTAAGGGTACCAGTTGGGGTCATTAGTTTTTCATTTGGGGTCTTTAAAGTTAATGACCATGATGGAAAAAGAACGACGGCTTCCAAATCAAAACTATCCCTCATTTAATGCACACAGCATTTTTATATAAGATAACTTCTTCGTATTTTTTGCGCTATTTAGGCCTACATTTCAAAGTTTCAAAGGCATACTATATGCATGGATGTGAAGATGAAAAATATCATAATATGGTCTGTATCTAATGGCCTCTTTTTACACCTTCCCTTCAAATATTATGTGCTGAGGTGCTGTAGTTTTTGGTAAATGAGTAAAACAATGTCATGAAAATAATTTTCTCATGAGACGAAAATTATGTTAATCATTTACAAACGTATTTTCATGACATTGTTTTACTCATTTCTCAAAAACTGCAGCACCTCAGTAAGTAAAATTTGAAGGGAAGCTTTCCACTATCATTATCTTTAAACCCTGTAAAAAGTTTAATGTAAATCTATGGACATTTTGAAAAGGTACCCAAATCCTTTAATGGTTTACCTTTATGTGTCTGATCGCTCATAGAACTGAAGATTCGAAAGGTACAACTACACATGGTGTAAAAATGACAATTACATGAATCTGTGCCAACACAACTACCTTGGTGTTGTTCTAGCACACTGTGATGTTAACTTTGATTCTCTCTGAGGTATCTAAATTTGAGAACAACCATGGTGTCATTTTTATGCATGAGTTTTTGCCGAGTATAGCAACCTCGTCTCCAGGGTGTGTCAAGCGGTTACAAGGTTGACCGCTCTCTCACCCTGGTATTGAATCATTTGCATATCCAATTTGTGGGGATACGTATATGCAAATTCAAATAGTCTGGCTACTTTTCGAAATTCACAATCTTCGTCATAATCTCGTAGTACGGTACCAGATTTAATAGCTTGTTTGTACATTGTTGGTTGCCGGCGGCTGGCTGTACCTGTAAATATGGAACATATTATAATATTGTAAAGTCGTTGTCCAATCAGGGTCGAAGTAAGGAGTTTCCATCCCAGGGTTTACGCTTGTAAACATGGTTGAAAATAATGTAAACCATGGGACGAGGTTGCGAGTGCAGTGCTTTACACACACACACACACGCACACCAATGTAAGACTTTTGGCACGCTTGGAGGCAGCAGACTTACCATGTAAAACCCATTGTTCTCGGTAATGTGCGCATGCTCAGAACTGCATACACAATGGAAATTTACCTGGAAAGTCTGCTGCCACGTAGCGTTTCAAAGTCTCACATTTAGTCAATTTAATATTAATTTGGACGTGTGGCCAATTCTCCACCAAAATTATTTACATTCTCAAATTTGCATAGTTAATGTGTATATGTTTAACAAGTTGCTTTTCTTAGAATGGGATAAACTAACAATTTGTTTGGTCTTGACTCCAGCTACAGTACACGTTCTTCCCCCGAAGCATTAATGGTCAGCCTTTTGTAAACTCGAAACTTCCTTCCCGTGTTGATACCACATGAATGTGCCTCGAGACAACAATCATAATTTAGCACAGTAAGTAAATATCACATGGATCGCATATCAAGCCGCGGAGTCAACTCAATCATACCATTTATGTGTTGGGTGAATGGCTTCCTTTTGGTGTCCTCTTAACACAACAGTAGACATACCTTCCAGCGATCACGACTTCATTATCTCGAGAAACTGTCTTTTCTCTTGAGTGATAATATAGAAGGGACATCCCTTAGGCATACATTTGGGAATCACTCTTAAATACAAACTAGCAATACAAACTTACGTGGTTACAAGCCTACAGCAACTTATGATGGTGTAATGCATTTTGAGCGCGCAGCCGCAGCATTCGCGACCAGACATCAACCCTCAGATAAATTGATAACCGATTCATCCATGAATCGTTTCTCAGATTTACATATTGGATGAAAGAATTATCTCAAAATAATGTATGCCCTACCCAGCTGCAGTCAATTTTTATGGTCACAAATTGTTATGACATGAAACCGATGTTGCGCAGGTGTAACAAACACAGAGACTTGTGCTCGAGTTTACTCTCTGTAAACTGTTGATAATCGTACACCACACCTGGGTAAACCTGATTGGAAATATCTGCCAAAAAAGTACGGTTTCACGCCTCGATGGTGGCCTTCGTTTGGTCCCGTTTTTTTTTTACATATGACTATATAGGGCGGCCAGGTTGACTGATCGCCAAACAAGACAACATTGTAACAAGTATACAAACAATTTTGTATACAAAAAAATTGGTTGACAGTGGCACTCTGGATATTTTAGAGTTTGGTAAAGTATGCGGTGCTACACAAAAGGACAGCGACGAGGGATATGTAACTGCCAATACATTGGTCTCAATGATGAAGAAATATATCAAGAGCTTGGATTTGATCATCTTTGGAGTCTGTGGTTCAGGTCAGTTATGACCCATGAGGTTATATCACATTTAATACCAGCACTTTATAATACATCATGATAATTAAAGACACTGGACACCTTTGGTAATTGTCAAGTTGGTGTTGTCCCAACATAATTATGCATAAATAAGAAATCTGTGAAAATTTGGACTCGAATGGTACTCGAAGTTGCATAAGAATCACGAAAGAAAGAAAAAAACACCCTTGTTAAAACACCCTTGCAAGGGTGTTTATGCATCTGAAAACACGAAAATGTGTGCAACAAGGCCTTGTTGCACACATTTTCGTGTTTTCAGATGCATAATAAAATGCTTCAGGCCTGAAGTGTTTTAAAATTTCAGTGCGAAATTAGCTCTGTCTCAAAAAAACCTACATTACTTCAGAGGGAGCCGCTCCTCGCAATGTTGTATACTATCAACAGCTCTCCATTGCTCATTACCAAGTAAGTTTTTATGCTAACAATTATTTTGAGTAGTTACCAATAGTACATGTCCAGTGCCTTTAACGGCTGGAAGATGGACAACTTCATATTTTAATTGGTTTGTTTCTGTAGCCATAAAACTGAGTGCTGGTAATGTCCAGTAAAGGCCTTGTATGCTTGAACGATGATCTGAAACCAAATTACAAACCACTAATGAAAACGGGGAGGGGGAGCAAAAGCAATCGATATTAATTTGAATTCCGCTTGCTTTGTAATTTACTTTTTTTTATTAGTTCCGTTACTTAGAGATCATCATGTAACTAATTGACTCCAAGCATTTTCCGCATAAGCTGGCTGGAAGAACGCTCTTAGAAACTCATTGGTCAGAAACTACGAAGATTCCGAGTCCAATGGGGGCTTAGTGTGACCAGTATGCGTTAGTGTGACCCGGAACCTGTGTCAAATTGACCCGGAACTGTGTCAAACTGACTCACAATCAATGTTTTTTACCAGTTTCTCTGTCAGTCTGACCCACGGTCAGCAGGAATCCGGGTTCACTCTTTCCGGGTTTTTTTTTTTTTTTTTTTTTTTAGATTTAAGTCTCGTAGAAAATGTCCAAATTGCTTTGCATTTATGATGGTCACGAGTATGTACTCACTTCGGTTAGTTTCGACAGCCTGAAGAGACTGAGGTAAACTTTTGCTTTTGCAAGTGACTTAAAGACACTGGACACTATTGGCAATTGTCAAAGACCAGTCTTCTCACATGGTGTTTCTCAACATATGCGTAACAGTAACAAACCTGTGAAAATTTGAGCTCGATTGGTCGTCGGAGTTGCGAATAACCTATGAAAGAAAAAACACCCTTGTCACATCAAGTTGTGTGCTTTCAGATGCTCGATTTCGAGACCTCAAATTCTAAATCTGAGGTCTCGAAATCAAATTCGTGGAAAATTACTTCTTTCTCGAAAACTACGTCACTTCAGAGGGAGCCGTTTCTCACAATGTTTTATACTATCGACATCTCGCCATTACTCGTTACCAAGTAAGGTTTTATGCTAGAAACTATTTTGAGTAATTACCAATAGTGTCCACTGCCTTTAAAGTTTTACGTATCAAATGGTGTAATTTCAACGAAATTGTTTCAGTCGTTCCAGTGTCAAAAGGTTCTCTTTTTTTCGAGGGTTCTTTCCGATTGATGAGAGTTTGACATCTGTAAAAAATATAAGCTGTTTTATGTATGTGGTTTTTTTTTGTTCATTACACAACTTGCTCACGGTGCTAACCATAAGGAATACCAATGTGACGAATAATGTCTTCATTTCCGAGTTTCAAATACTGACGTCAACTTGAAGGCTCTATATTGCCCCAAGTGACAAGTAGGCATCGGGGTGACGGGCCCTTGATCGCGAATATCTTGGTCAAATTCATCTAAGTCCAAAAGTGGCACATTTTGGCCTCGTATTGAGGTCAATTGCGATGACTATTGCCTCGAAGTCGGACATATCAATGTCAGTGGGTCAGTGACTCGCGTATAAACTACAAAACATTTCACAAGCATGAAAAAACAATTTCGATTAAAGGCATTTGACACGATTGGTATGTACATATTCAAAATAATTCTTAGACAAAGGCTAACTTGGTGACGAGCAATGGAGAGCTGTTGGTAGTATAAAACATTGTGAGAAACGGCTCACTTAAATATTAAAAGACTTCAGGCCTGAAGCCCTTTATATGCATCTGAAAGCACACAAATTGGTGCAACAATTAGGGTGTTTTTTCTTTCATCGTTCTCTTGCAACTTTGATGATCAATTGAGACCAAATTTTTACAGGTTTGTTATTGTATGCATATGTTGGGATTCACCAAGTGAGAATACTGGTCTTTGACAATAACCAAACATGTCCAGTGCATTACAGCTTAAATATATTGCAGTTGGTCTACATGAAGGACCTGCCATTGTAGATAATGCCGATTTGTTGAGATTTTGTTTGGTATCCAATTAGTCGTTATTGACGCCAATATCCACACGATTTGTGGCCAAAACAGTTTTTTGTTTTACTTTGACCAAAGCCGTTAAACATTTCACTAAATTGTAAACAGCGATATTAAACAGTGTTTGTTTAGTACATCGTGCATGCCCGGATAAACAAAATCCCGCATGATTACATTTCGTTAATGTTGTACACCTTCTGGAACATAATACCTAACCAACACCACTACGGTCCCAACTTCTTAACTTGTCAATTCTAATCAGGCCAACCCGACAAGGCAGCGATTTTCACCCCTGGCCTTTCTCTCAGTTTAGTATTAAAAAAACAGCAGCGCTTCATCACCGATCCGCTGACCCCATAAACTACAACATCTGCTCCCCTCCGTCACGCTTCTCAGCCCGAGCCTGTCTCCCGACCCACACCGTATAGAAACATCAAGTTTACTTGAGTGTCCGTTTTGGGACATCTTAAAGGCACTGGACACGTTTGGTTATTGTCCAAGACCAGTATCCTCACTTGGTGTATCTCAACATAATGCATAAAATAACAATCTGTGAAGTTTGAGCTCAATTGGTCGTCGAAGTTGCGAGATAATAATGAAAGAAAAACACCATTGCTGCACTACTTGTGTGCTTTCAGATGCCTAAGAGAGGGCTTCAGCCAAAGTCTCTTATTATTTGAGTGAAATTTTAAATCTTCTAAAAACTACGTTTTCATTCAGAGGGAGCCGTTTCTCACAAAGTTTTATACTATCAACAACTCTCCATGTTCATTACCAATTAAGTTTTTATGCTAACAATTATTTTGAGTAATTACCAAGAGGATAATGTCCAGTGCCTTTAACCAAAGACAAACTTACACATCCAAGCGTCTTGGATGTGTCATGGATGCCCCTCCCCTGCTGGCGTAGCTAGCTAACGTCTTGGGAGCATTAAGGTGTTGTGTCGGCCAAAGGTTCAAGTGTAGTGAGAGGCTAAAGCGTAAAGTAAGGGCATTCCGAGGTTCGAGGCGGCGCCCCCTGGGATCGAGTTGGATGGCAGAGATGCTAACGGATCCTCTGGAAAAATTACTGGGTGTAATTCGTGTATCCCTATGGGGTTTCTGAAATGCCTGAAATGCATGGTGACAATATTTCCCCAAAGGGTGAGCACTGTTGACTGGTAATGTATTTTTACTAACGGTAAGTTATCACCATGAGCGACAGGATATAAATCTGACACCTTTTTTCTGACTCTTTATTGGCAGGACCGATTAAATCAACTCTATTAATAACGCATTTGTGTACAACACCAAGATGACCATATTTGTGGATGCTCTAGTTTTGACCAAAACAAAGGTTGGTGAGCCAGCTTTGGTCGTGTAACGTGCCTCGCCACAAACACTGTTTCTAGAACATGCATTGTCAAGTATCAAGAACTACCGAGTGCTAAGTGTGGCCGGATGGTACTCGAGTACGAGATACTTGGGCCATCAAGTACGAGTACAGGTTTCCGAGTACAAAGTATTCTGATATCTGAGTTCAGAGTCTAGAAGCTAAAGTGGCGGCCGGATGGTACTCGAGTACGAGATACTTGGGCCATCAAGTACGAGTACGGGTTTCCGAGTACCAATTATTCTGATATATGAGTACCGAGTCGAGAAGCCGAGTTCTAATCAATTGAATCTCAGAGTAAAAAGTACTTTCTTTGGTATCCGAGTACTAGTACATTCAAGTTCCTTCACACATACAAAAATAAGGCAAAACCAGCGATGAGATTAGTCTTGACGTTTCGATTAATGTGTCGTGCGTGTCTTCAAATCCAAATCAAAATGTAACGTAACTTTCTGAATATTTATACATATATGTATTAATATTTTATTTCGCCAGGTAAAGAGACACACGCAATACATCACTGGTGTTCTGTAATGAGCGAGACGTGGATAGCTATTCAGTGACATTTGTTTCAACTCGCAGCTCAAACCAAGCGGTCACTTTGTGGTGAGTAAAATAATATAATGACATTTTAATTGATCTAAACTTATGAACTGTAGCGCGATGTTCCAGACAACAGCTTCTTATAATCACCTTAATTGACTTGATCTTTACACGATGTAATCTGGTTTTAGGATTAATAAAACGTCTATTGATTTGTGTGCAAGCATACTTCATGGTATTTTTTTTTTGTTTCTCATTTTTTTTTTTTTTTTTAATCCAATGAGTATGTATTCGTTATTGTACCCCAAAAAATAAAGTGATTATATAAAAATTACTCATATCAAAACTCGTACTCATTACTCTTCATATTACAGTATTGTTATTTAGACTCGTGCCAGATTCTTTTTGCACTAGTCCTAATGAATATTGTTCCATTCGTTGCTCAAACTTATAGCAGAATCGGTACTTGAGCAAACTGTAGCTTGTTGAAAATACTCAGGGCCCTAGACAAACTCATAATCGTACAAACTCATACTCATGAACTGTTTTTTGTTACCAAAGAAGACCTCGTTCTAAGCCACCTCATTCTCGTACTCGCGTACAACTTGTAGGTTTCAAAACTTGTAGGTTTCGAAAAATATACTCGTTCTTAAATACTGGCCTTAATCTTGACGGTTGTGGAATACTCTGCTCCTTGGAGCTTGCAGTACACTTGCACTACAAAATATTTACACTAGGAGGCTGAGTACACACGTGCCAATACTTCCCTCCAGAGTTCCACAATGACCGCACATTTGGGCACAAGTCCGTCAACAACCGTCAGTGCTTGTTACTGTCTAGAATCAGGATAAGCAGTATACACGCTGCTAAAAATTATCTCTTTTAAGAGACAAACAAACTGGGTGTCTTCTTTCTTTTTGCATTGTATTATTTACTGCCGTATGCCTGCTCACAGTAAGAAGAGACAGAATCATTTGGACAAAATATCCTAGTAATACTAAACGAGAATAGAGAAAACTTGACCAACTGTCACAAAACCCGGGTCACCTTTCCTTCATACGCATTGCGTCCGAGGCTTCATTTACACTGACTACCAAAATAATAAACTATTTTCCTACAATCGTACAAGTTTTGAGTTATTTATTTACAACTATATATCTACAAGAAAATAACGCACATTCGTTATCCAATGATATAAAAATTACATCAATACGAGTGTGTAAGCTCTGATCGTCTTGATGAGAAATAGTTTGACTCCGAGGCAGCAGCCTCAGTGCATTAGTGGGAGTAGTAGACCTATATCCACTCCATGAAGCGCTCAAACGGAAAACTACTTTTCCCTCCCATTAAGAGAATATCATGACAACCCAGGTTTGAAATTATAGTCAAGTCTCCATCGAGGAAACGGCGGGTAAAAAAAAACTTGGGTAAAAAAATGAAAATGAGATAGATTGGAGGCGAAGGGGACGTGAAAGGGGCAAATACGATGCAATCTGAGCAAGTAATTGGAATGTTGTATCATGAAAGGAACTTGGCCGGGCCAGGAAAACCTCCCACAATTAACTGGATAATTAGAATGCTGAAAGGTGTGAGGGGAAAACTGATCATGCAGTCAGACAGGCGAGTGGCAGTCATTGCAAATGCCGATAAAAGTCTAACTAAAGCCCCTTTCACACGAGAGCAATTTAGCAAGGGTCCCTTGCCTAATTTTAGCATGGTTGTAAAATGTAGCAATGTTTGACAAGATTTTGCAAGAGAACTTGGACAGAAGATTAAATGGTTAACCTTTCACACGAGGTACATTTTGTAAATCTTTACAACCAGGCCACAATTTAGCAAGAAGGGACCCTTGCTTAAGTGCTCTCATGTGAAATGATTATATTACGTACGGGAGGGGTGTATACCTTTAGTAGTTGAATGACAAATTAATGACCATAAAAACTTACATCGTATGGACTGCAGCTTTTTGATAATGTAGAACACATTGAGAAAAGAAACTCCTTTCAAAAGAAACAATTTCATTCTGAGAAACGTTTCTGCGTGAGCACTTTCTCAGATTGGGTATTCCAATTACGTATTAATATGACACACTGCCTTTGAACTTGGCGCTTATTGACCATAAAGTGCAATTGTTATTAAATAAATATGGTTGGAAAGGTTTTGAAGTAGAATATAATGATCTATACATTTACCTCCAAATTGTGTGGGTTTTCTTTAATTTGTGAACTTACACGGCTCGCCATTTTGTAAAACACATTTTTGCCTCCACAAAGTGGCGGACCGTTAGTTCACTAAGTAAAAGAACAAATATCCACTTGGAGATTTATTTGTGTTGATCACCATATTCTACCTTTTAAACGATATTCATTCCATAACAAACACTTTTACAGCCCAAACCAAAGCGCCCAATCAGAATGCAACGTGCCCTCGCGTTCGTCTTCACCAAAGCTCATATAAGTGCTATGTCTAATACCAAAGAGACAGTGGGTTCATTTCCCCTATACGTCTAATAATACCTAGCCCAGTCTGAGTATGTGCTTAAGTTTGCTCAAATCTCTCTGGGGGTACAGGTCATATAATATGTGGTTGTCTGCTGTGAATATGCCATGGGAACGTTTTGATTGATCTGAGCCTGACGAGGGCCAACAGGGGCTAACAATTTGGCGGGGTTTGTTCTATTTACTATGTGCGATTCGCCAATCTTCGCATTTCCTGTCATAGGGGCAGTCGAACTTTTATGACGTCACATAAGGTAAAAGTATACCTCCCCCCCACTTATTTGGGTCTCTCTTTATTAAATTCGGGTGACTGCACTTGACGTCACATAAGGTAAAAGTATACTTCCCTACCCCTCCCCTTATTTGGGTCTCTCTTTATTAAATTCGGGTGACTGCAATTTTTTCTTACTCTTAAAAACGAAGCTTCGTAAATGAACAGTCAGGAAACCCCATGAAAGACTTTCAAAGTATAGGATGTATTTTTATTTTGTTGTGATGGTTTGGGAAATACTTTTATGACGTCACATAAGGTAAAAGTATACCTCCCCCTCCCCTTATTTGGGTCTCTCTTTATTAAATTCGGGTGACTGCACTTGTTTTTAACTCTTAAAAACGAAGCTTCGTAAAAGAACAGTCAGGAATCCCCATGAAGAACTTTCAAAATTATAGGGTGTATTTTTATTTTGTTGTGGTGGTTTGGGAAATAAGCCCAATGTCTATGCCGGATGCATCGGAGCTACCATTCTCTACCTAGTAGAGCACACGATAGCCATCTAGCCGCCAGTCTAAAATAACATCCATTTCATTATGCCACTTGCACAAAGTACTCCTGTGGATGACTTCATTTCGAAAGAGCTTTCCCCTTGTCCTTTTTGGCGCGGAGATGTAGACCGAAGATTAAGTTTTCTCCGGGATTCGCCAAATGCACGTGCGGAGAGTTCGGGTGCCCCCACCCCTGGAGAAGAAGGGTTGTCCCTCCGCAGGAGAAAAGGGGGCGGTGTCCCTCTCCCGGAGAAAAGGAGGTATGGGTAGGGGCGTCTCATTAAATATTTGTGCCATTTTCTATGTTAAAGGCACAGCTTTTGGTAATTGTCAAAGACCTGCACCCAGATCAAAAATAAAGCAAATTGTTGTGAGCATGGGGATGCTTGATCATATAAGTGTTCATCCTTCGAGTCAATTCGGTTTTTGAGGCTTAAATTCAGGGTATACTTTTGTTAATTTTCAAAAAAAAGTTAAAAACCCTACTTTGTGCATCCCAAGTATCATCATTTTTTTGCAGCTTCGCTGACCAATTGGGTCAAAATTTTCACTGGTTTGTTTTTCATGCATGTGTAGGGAAACACACATAAATGGTACTTTAGTGACCAAAGACCCTATAATAAGCTTGTAATTATTTAACAAAATTTATTAAAAGGAAGAACATTATCAACGTCCTAACAAAACAGTGCGACGTATACCATTCCATCGTACGGCTAGTTCTGGCCTACATATTTTGCTTTTAATTCACATTTTAATACAAACAAACTCGCTGGGAATCGCTGTGCCATCAAGAAAATTCAATCTCTGTGGGACGGGAGCTGACCTGGAACAGCTTGTAGACAAAATGTGAACACCAACATATGTAAATCTTATTGTTGTGCAATAAAGGGGGTGCGAGCCCGTGACGTCTTAGAATTTTGCTCAACCAAAACGAATGACCTGAACTACACGGGAGCTGTTTTACTGTAGGCCTATTTGAGGCTAACCAAAACAACTTTTGCACCAATCGCTCAAACCATGCTCAAACACAGTGAAGGTGACTGAGAATAATAACAACATCAATTTGATGTCAATAGTTTGAGAGAAATCAGATGGCTATACTAATGGTTAACTGAACGGAATAACACATGTTATCTCTATTACGGTATCACTTAAAGACAGTGGACACTATTGGTAATTGTCGAAGCCTAGTCTTCACAGTTGGTGTATCTCAACATATGCATAAAAAACAAACCTGTGAAAATTTGAGCTCAATCGGTCTTCGAAGTTGCGAGATAATAATGAAAGAAAAATCACCATTGTCATACGAATTTGTGTGCTTTCTGATGCTTGTTTTCGAGACCTCAAACTCTAAACTTGAGGTCTCGAAATCAAATTCGTGGAAAATTACTTCTTTCTCGAAAGCTACGTTACTTTAGAAGGAGCTGTTTCTCACAATGTTGTTTACTATCAACCTCTCCCCACTACTCGTAATCAAGAAAGGTTTTATGATGATAATTATTTTGAGTAATTACCAATAGTGTCAACTGCATTAGCGATGTTAATCTTAAGAAACAAAAATTGTTTTCTTATACACTTTTCAGCAATTTTGTTTAATAAACAACTTGTCATCACATCACGAAATAAAAGTAAAACAAAAAAATTAATGCTATTTTAAAAACAAAACACAAACCCTCTTAATACATCAGTCAAAACAATTATGACTGTGGTCCAAGGGTCTCTTTTTTTAATACAACAAAAATTATCTTGCTGTAGCATCACATGAGTCTACCATAGCTCAGGTAGACTGTCTGGTGAAGACTGAAGAAAACAAAATAGAATTCATATTATTTGTGGTACATGGTTCGCTCTTATTAAATTCTTACACTTAATTAAAACACAGCATTCGGTCTCGGCACCCGACTTTTAATAACTGCACGAGTCATTGGATCCGTAATGAGGGGAATTATTCATCAGTCTGGTATCCGACCTTCTGATATTCTACATTGATTTGTTTCCATTTCGTCGGTCAAAGAAATGATTGCGTGCCGCGCAGAATGTTAATAACGGTTATAATGACTTTTTGAGCTCCTCCACGTGTGCAAGGAAGAACCATTGAGATAAAACATTATGACCTTACCATGGCATGAGTGTTTATTGAAGTAATGACCTGATGAAAAAGGGTCTATATACTACGATGTGGACTTACAAACAATGTCACATTGTTTGTTATGATGTTGATCACTAGAATTGTGTGAACAACAAAGGAATATCAACATAGTGACTGGAACACAGGGCTGTGTTTTAAAGGCAGTGGACACTATTGGTAATTACTCAAAATAATTATTAGCATAAAACCTTACTTGGTGACGAGTAATGTGGACAGGGTTGGTGGTATAAAACATTGTGAGAAACGGCTCCCTCTGAAGTGACATAGTTTTCGAGAAAGAAGTAATTTTCCACGAATTTGATTTCGAGACCTCAGATTTAGAATTTGAGGTCTCGAAATCAAGCATCTGAAAGCACACAACTTAGTGTGACAAGGGTGTTTTTTCTTTCATTATTATCTCGCAACTTCGATGACCAATTGAGCTCAAATTTTCACATTTTGTTATTTATGCATATGTTGAGATACACCAAGTGAGAAGGCTGGTCTTTGACAATTATCAATAGTGTCCACTGTCGTTAAAGCTAGATACTATATGTTGACCTGGTGACAAAACAGGTACACATAATGTAGGAAAAAACACTTCATGTAGACTTACACACGTCCACACAGTGTTTTTGACTACATACTACAGTGGACTCACACATGTCCACTTAGTGTTTGTGATAGTGTTGAAGAACAGGATTTATTATTGAGAAGTGTACAGGTGAAAGGAATGTCCACAGAGTTACTGCAACACAGAGCTGTGATCTTACACACGCCAGTATACGGGGCAACATTGAAACGATGCTACCCCACAAGGTTTCTTGGTTCATGTGGTACCCCACAGAGAATTTCTTCCCAGATTGTGTATTCCTATGGCGGAGTACTCTTCCTGCGTGTGGACATTATTCGTGCCAGATTTCGGCGAAATCTCAAAAACACGACCACCTTTTAAAAATGAACTTTTCAAAGACAAGTTTTCTTGGATAGGGTTAAAACAATCGCTCCAAAAAAGGTATACCTTGACTTTAGCAATGGCTAACCTTCCCTTGAAGACCTAAACAGACGGTTAGCAACAAAAGAACCCTCGAACATGTTTCATGGCATGTAGCGTAACACGAGCGAGCAGCATCAATTTAATCCAGTCCAGTATCACAAGAATTCTTCTGAGCGATAAATCATGATAAATCTCCCAAAAACATTTTGCGTAATTACTTCAGTTGAACGTACATATGTCACTGGAGCTCTTGACTGTTATTAACAGATCCAAGATAAATTAGGTACGTGCCCGCAAAGTGTGCAGGATATAAAGTTCGTGGATCACATTTTTTTTAAAGAGCGTGGTTTAGATTTCCTGAACGTTTAAGGCAACGCGCCACGGGGGCAAAGTTCCTTCACCTCCGTAGTGAACTCACACTATTGCACGTATGGAGCAACTTCCATACACACGTGGTTAAAGGGACTGAGCACCTTTGATAATTGGCAAAGACCAGTATTGGTCCCAACATGTGCATAAAAGAATGAGCTTTTGAGCAATTTTTTAAATTTACGGAAAATCAGTGGCCTTTGCCCTAGTTATTTGTGTTATATTCATATCGGTAGGCCAATTAATTCCAAAACGTTGATGGCAAACTGATAGACTCATTTGGCGCTGATTAAAGGCACTGGACACGTTTGGTAAATGTCAAAGATCAGTATTTACACTTGGTGTAACCCAACATATGCATGAAACAACAAACTTGTTAAAGTTTGGTCTCAATTGATCATAGAAGTAACAAGAGACTCATAGAGGAATAAAAAACATCCTTGTTGCACAAATTGTGCGTTTGCAGATGCCTAAAAGATTTCAGGCTTGAAATATTTAACATTAGAGTACATTAGAGTGAGAAAATATCTCTTTCGCGAAAACGATTTTACTTAAGAGAAAGCCGTTTCTCGCAATGCTATCGAGCCGAAAATTAAACCATGATTTCGAAAACGGCCAAACTATATGAATCCGTGAAGTATACTGGTGTAATGACGTAGGAACAGCATGTCGGCGTTTGCGAAAACGGCCTACAGAAAAATAATAGTTCGCTCTTTGTCAAAAAAGGAGTGAGGTGCACTTTTTTTATGAGTAGCACCACTTAGTTTTAAAAACTGAGGTTTTCTGCGGTCGAGTTTGCCCAATTTACAATGCGTTGTGTTACCTCTATTTATTGGGGGGGGGGGGCATGGTGGAGGGGAGGAAACAGTGCAATTGTAACGCACGCTATCGATTCGGCACGCGTAACTGTAGCCAGCGTGCATTGGTTGAAATGACTGCCGTCGAAGCACGCTGCAGAACGGGCCAGCCTGTCCCGGTCGATACTCGACAGGATGACAGTCAGGTGACGTTTTTATTATACATTTATGGTAAGCAAACGACCAAATTCACGGGGGAGAGGGGAAGTTATAATTCACTTTATATCGGCCGGCCTGCAGGCATTTCGCCTAAATTGTTCATGAATACCTAACCGTTAACACGACGCCACTAGAACCCTCCTTCGGGGAAGGTCGTACTGAGCCTCCCCAGACGAATATGAAATTTGAGATGTTTACAAACTTCTCCGTTTAACTTTTTAAAAGGGGAGCGCTGCACATATCGTGTGTAAACGGTATCGATTTATTCTTTAGTAAAGTCAACTAACTCTTCAAGGAATATGTATGGCACGCGGGTATAATGCAAATTTGGAGGTTAGAAGCTGACCGCAATTCGATCATAATCCTTTAGACAACTTCACCAGAGGGCGTCAATAATTTGTCTCTCGGGGTGGACAATATTTCCTCTGATAATTTCTGATCATGCTTTGTATATGCTGTGATATAACAACATCCTGTGGTCTCGTTCAACTATATCTTAATCACAAAGTACACACGAGGAACAACCTAATTCCCAAAATGGAGTTAATGCGGTAATGATTCCATGTGAATTGGTGTTACATGTACATGTATTACAGGGTCTGTATTATTGACTCGAAAACAAGAATCAGAATGGTCAAACTGATGCAGACTTCGAGTTCGAACCCCACAGTGGGTCAGTTTGCGGGTCAGCCTAACCCCAGAAATGGATCAGTGTCAAATCAAGGTAAATTTTGAATATATATTATCAGTGTGGGGTTAATTAACAACAATATCCCAATTGTCTTATAGGTGTACACTGCAAAAATTGCGGTGTTTATTGACACCACTATAACAGTTGTCCCATGGATACCACAAAATAATCGAAATTTTCACCATAAGGTGTTTAAATAACTCTGCCAACATAAATACATTGGTGTTATTTTAAACACCCTAGATGGTGTTAATTTTGATTCTCTCTTAGGTGTTTATTTGTGACAAAACATGGTGTCAATTTAACACCCCCGTTTTTGCAGTATATGCATTCTGTGTTTTCCCATTTTGAGGCTTTTGGTGGCTTACTGGCTTCCTCTGCATTGCAATATTGACCAAGAACACGCCTGCGTTCAACGCCAGAATTTAAGAATGTAAAATTGCTTAGAATATACCAACGGAGGCAGATGTGCTATAAGCATTAGGTGTTAGATTAATCAAGAAGATTTGAATGATTACTGAGGTGGGGAAGATACATAGCTTATCTTCCATGGTGTGGCTGAAATACTTGTTTAATCATTGGGTAATATTGCTTTACTGTTGTCGGTCATTCATCAAATAAAGGGACAGTTTTATTAGATAATAGAGTTTTGTGTTGTCTGGAATAACAGTTGTTTCTGTTGCCATTAAATTCTACAAACAGCATCAATCTTATCATCCAATGCTACACTCATTGGTTTCCTGACTAAGCAAACACGGAGTGTGCTTGGTCTGAGAATTAGCTCAGGACAAAGTAAGTTATATTTTAAAAACTAAGCCGACCATGACGTTGGAAAACCAGAGACCAGGGCCAAATTTCTAAATCACAAATTGCTAAGCACAGGAAAATATGGCTTAGCAAAAACAGGTTACCAGCCAAGATTTCATGAAGTTTATCTTGTTGCGACTGGTGCCCAACTAATTTTGTTCTTCTTATAGCAACGGAATTTCAGCTAAACAGCTTTGTGACATCGGGCCTGCATCATTCTCTCTCTGTCACGACAGACACACAATTTTCAACACACCACAATTTTCAACTCGGTCGGTGAATATTTGGTATCCATGTTTCACCAAGCCTGCTACTTAATACAAAATATTTTTAAAAAAAACATCTTCAAGAATACCCTTTTGCCCTCACTTATGCAAAATAACGGATAATGCAATTCCCCAAAGTGCATTAACTCAAACTCGGGCGATCAATTCTTTCCTCGCAAATGCCTAAAAACCCTTTCCTGGATCACCGCTGTATGTAATGAGAGACGTATCCTCCGAGATCGTATAATTATGATATTTTCCAAAAGCATTGACGGAGGGCGTACACCCTTAAAACATAAAGTTTCAAACACGCCACTGTATTGCCGGTTTCCAGAGGTTTACAGAGGTTTCCGGAATCTACCAAAGGACATTTGTATTGAGTAAGACTTGAAGGTTTTTCCTTTAATTGGCCGCTGACGTATCGGTGTATGGCAATTAATTAGACCGCAAAACAATTGGAAGACGTCACAAGGGGTCCTTTGGATGAATAGCTATCCAACACGAACCCGGAGGTAGAGGCAGGATGTAGGTTTAATTACCTTGAAGGTGAAGGGTAAAAATACGTTCTTGCACAAATTAGTCAAATAAAGAAAAAAAATTAGAATTTGATTTCAAACTATCACAGATATTTGACGCAGCTGCGTGGCAGATGCAAATAACACCAATAGCAATTTAATAATCTTGATTTCATTTTTAAATTTTTAGAGGTGTTGTGATCTGGAAAAAAAAGTTTTAAATTGAACCAAGTATTTAATTTCTCTAAAATTTAAAGTGACACACACTGTATATATTTCAAAACAAGGAACATTTTAAATGTTCAAGGCACTGGCATACTGTATAAGAAGATACTCAAAATAATTGTTTGCACAAAAAATACTTGCCAATAAACCACGGAGAGCTGTCGATAGTATAAACAACATTGTGATAAAGGGCTCTCTCTGAAGTAACGTAGTTTTTGAGAAAGAGATAATTTCTCACTCAAATTATGTAAACAGACGTCGGGTCTGAAACCTTTTTTGGGCAGATGAAAGCATTTATGCAACAAGGGTGTTGTTTTTTCTTTCATTATTCTAATGCAACTTCGATGACCAATTGAGAATAAACTTCTACAGATACACAAAGTTGGAAAATACTGGTCTTTGACAATTACCAAAGGTGTCCAGTGTATTTAAGGTTTGTTAACAGGCCGTGAATGTGCGTTATTTTATAATGGCTCTTTACGCATTTCCAATGCTCGGTTTATACATCATTATATATCGGTTGACATCATGTACCGAGATTTAATTCGATCGTACATTACATCCAGATGATAGCGTGTTTCGAACGCAGCCACGTTTTGAGGTGGCTTTATTTTTCATTTACATGCTTCATTTAGTGGTCCTGTTGCTTTCACAGTCCATACGTAACTAAATTTAGTTTGTTTACAGCTTGAATTAGCTCCATACGTCAACCTAAACTTCTAAGTGTTTGGGATAGATCCAGGGTACAATCCCACTCCTGCACCCATCTTAGATATGAGTTTCCTGGTTTTAAAGATTACTTCCACTCCATGACACTTCCTCGCACAAAAAAAAGTATTTTCAAAAACTAAAATTTCAGATAATATAATTATGTGTGATAGATCCAGGGTCCAATCCCACTTCTGCACCCATGTGGGTTTGGAGTTTTCTGGGGGGTTTCTTCAGATTTCCGCTTAACAACACTGCTTCGAACATTCTACTTAAAACACGCTAATCACTTCTAGCTTGTTTTCCTTGGGCTGCCTAAGTGAGTGCTTTTGGAGAAAAGACTATTCTCCTCGTTTATGTAGGTAGTCTTTAAGAATATCTATTGACCGTAGCCATTGTTATGTGTTACATTTATTGGGCTACATGAATAGAAGCTGCTCCACATTTCATCCCTATAAGCTAAGTCGAAGGAGGCGGTTGCACAACAATTGAATTGAAAACAAATTTGTTGGATGGAGAAAAAAATATGAGTCAAGTGAAACACCCAGTTTTTTTTTTAAAACAAATTGAATCACATAAGTTGCAGCTATTTTTGTCTCATGTAGCATTTCTCCTGTCAGTTTATTATATTTCCCGCGTGTGCAATATTGGCCAAGTGGGGGTGATGCTTCCCCCAATTGGTATCTGATCAAACTCACTCATAGAATACATGACACCATTTTCCCCTGCAAATTAGACTGGTTGCAGTCTCGGGCACGCAACGGTAGTGGATTGCCCACAGCCGCGGGGCACAATTTGGCAAATGGTTCGCGTCAAGTTGAAGGGGGGGTTTGGAAAAGGGAAAGAGGATGTTGGGTTATGTTTTAATAATTTCTTTGTATAATGTACCGTGCCCTGAAAGGAAAGAGATCCACCAATCAAATTAAAATATTGATAGGTCTTGAAACCAAACACTGCAGTAGGGCTACATCTCTGTAGACTCCTCATTTAAATTAATCCTAACAAATGTTTGAAGATAATCACATGGCATTCTATTTTTATGTTTACCGTTTCAGTAGTGTGTGACTATAGACCGTGTGGCCTCTGTTGACAATTAGTCTGACCTTGTACATTATTCGGATATTCTGGCAGGCAAGATACTGCACTGGTCATATGGGAAAATTGAAATTTTGTGTCATAACTTCCACATAAATCCAAGAGTTGTGAAAGAAAAAGCTGGACAAGTTTTGAGATGTGCCCCCTTTCATCATATCAAGAGTTGAAAAAAAAATTGGACATTGCAATCTCCATAAAATATAAGATGTGTACAAAGTGTGCCTGCAGGAAGTCAACATGTGATGTCACAGGTCACGAAAAAAATAATCTTGTGTGGGATTAGAACCAAAGACTTGCTGCTTTCTAGGGCATGTCTTAACGGCTAGACCATCTAGAGTGCCCGGTGACGGATAGACATTTCAAATCCTTCAGTTAGCAGGTGGTACCACAAACAACTGCGAGTACCATAAACAATAGCAATGAATACATCAATTTAACAAATAATCAAAACACTGACTTGTGAACTATTTGAAAACAAAATACTAAATAAATAACTTGATAACTGTATAAATATAAAAGGCTTCTTCCAATTGCCACCATTTTCTCCATCATTATTATTGTTTTATGCCGAGTAAATATATCAGAAAACACGTCGAGAAAGTTGGCCATGACCATACGGATGAGGATGAAAGTGGTGAACCAACACGGACATAAAAACCAGACCCCATACTAAACCAGCAATCATTATGTGAATTTCAAAGACGTATCATGAACAGCAACAATTTGTCTTTTTGCCCATGTTGTACCCTGTAACAAGATGTTGTACCCTGTAACAAGGGAAAACAAAATTAATGTCAGAGCA
This sequence comes from Asterias rubens, assembly GCF_902459465.1. Classification (NCBI taxonomy): domain Eukaryota; kingdom Metazoa; phylum Echinodermata; class Asteroidea; order Forcipulatida; family Asteriidae; genus Asterias; species Asterias rubens. The sequence goes on along the minus strand of NC_047069.1, from coordinate 11,563,503 downwards.
ATTTAATTGAATACTAAACTGGAAGTTATACAACGGTGCCATGACTATAAACTAATAACACAAAATATTGAAATACAACGGAGAGTGGATGAATACTGCTATAAAGGTCGCATGGAACCCAAGTCCAGACCAAGTCCTTGCCGTTATAATAGGGTTACCGCACTTTAAATTATCCTTTCAAAAAGGAAAGTACCCGCTCACTTTTTACCCGATTTAGCATTTTGTGTCATTCCACTGCACCTTCCGCTGCCATAAACGAGTACTGTAAGAGTGGGGCTCGGGGATATAACGACGTATAAAGCTCATAAAGGCACCGTCAAAGACATGAGGGAGGGGGACGAGCAAAGCAGAAAGACATTTCCATTATCGGCAATTTGTATTATTTATTTATTTTTCCTAGAAAAATTATAATCCCATGAGAACCTATAGAACCCAATCACTGTCGATCGCGTCTAGTGTTCAGTCGTTTGAGAACAAAAATAATGATCTCTTCATTTTGGACTAGACTCCATTAGGAAGAGAATTAGAAAACCAATTTAGTTTTCGGGAATCGTCTGGCAGTAAACGAGCGTATTATACTGTTGCGAGTTTTGTCAATTTGTTCTATATCAGTGCTATCAATTACGCCGAAAATTACCTCGGAGTGACCATTTCTCCCTTTCAGGTTGTCCCCCGGGAAGCAGTTAGTTGAAAGCAGGGGGGTGATTTGATTGACTTGGGGAACCTTGAATATAATGAAGTTTTGGCAATTGAGCGTGATGGTTTCACGTGGAGAATAGTACAAATTGGGCTGGGGAATCAGGCTTAATGAGTGATTTGTTTAATAAGAAGCTAGTCAAGAAAGAGATAAGTGATTATGCCGTTATGAGTCTCGTGTTGAGATGCAGACTCTTGCAGGGGGAGTAACGGCGAATGGGATATTTATTATTTTTAGCATCGAGACATGGTTCCAATCATCAGAATTAGAGTCATGTTTTCCCATTCCTGAGGTTTCCCATTCTTGTGGGCAATTTAGTTATTGCACATTCTGGAAAAGGTTAACCAATTCTCGGGTCATTTCTTGCACATTCTGGAAAATGCTGACCCATTCGTGGGTCATTTATTGCACATTCTGGAAAATGCTGACCCATTCGTAGGTCATTTATTGCACATTCTGGAAAATGTTTGACCCATTCGTGGGTCATTTATTGCACATTCTGAATAGTGTTTACCCATTTGTGTGTCATTTAGTGCGCATTTGGAATAATTTTGACCAATTCTTAGGTCATTTATTTAACGTTCTGGAAATTTTGACCCATTTTGGTTTCATTTATTGCACATTCAGAATTTAATTTTGCCCCATTTCTGAGTAATTTTCACGAGGAATCCGGGTCGCTTTGAAACAGAAATGGGTCGAAACACTTGAATACAACGAAGCAGTAGGTGACACCTCAATGAGTCCAGGTAAACATAAGTTGCAGTAAACAAAACGAAACAACAAATCCTGCTACGCCATCCATGACCATCTTTATGGTTCGACCGCTTCCTGCCCTCGAGTCTTCTTGTCTTCCTATTAAAGGCACTGAACACCCACCCTGAACACCCACCCTTGGTGGTTGTTCCGACACCGTACCACACTTTCACCCCCCCCCCTTAAATTTTCCTTTAAGACAAAACACGCCTCCAATGAATAGCCTGTCCCACAAAAGTGCTCTTCATTTTACAATGATTGCACCTAAACCATTACAGATATCTGAATCATTGTGAGTGTGAACCGGTTTTTACGTTTTCTGTTTGTCTTAGTCCTCTACATACACTAACACAGTTGTTTAATGCACCCATGTCCTGGGGAAAAAACAACAATCAGAACTGTCTTCGTGGGTACACTGTCTTCCCTATTAACACATTTTCTCTGCGGGCTACATGTATGATTTCGCTCTTCCTTTCCAAACAAACCCGTACCCCTTACCCCTAACCCTAACCCTTACCCTTAATATCCTAACCGGGACATAGGGGTTTCTGGCGAAAGAGCAGTCACGAAAATGTGCCTCTTCCTCTGCATAATCATGAGGTAGACTCTTCGTTCGACCATCTCCATTGTTCGACCGCTTCCTGCCCTCGAGTCTTGCCTTTCTAATAATACGAAAAGAAGGCGATTTGAGTTATTCAACCGCTAGATAACATCTCGTATGCAAAGGTGTTTGGTGCAAAAAGGAGACACGCTTTGGAGCAGTTATCTATTCTTAGATAGACGTCTTTTACGTCAGAAAAAAAGGAGAATTCTATAATTTATTTGTTTTCGAAACCAGTAGCGGCTTTCCGACTAATGGACTTACCTTGATTTAAACAAAAGGCCGTCACGGCGATTGAAAAGAAGGAAAAAGGATTCAGTTGTGTCGCAATTAGGTCAAGAACAGATTTTATTATCTCGTTGTGTCTCTCTCGGTGAAGGAAACCATTGGATTATCATATTAAAAGGTTCGGTAATATATTGGGGGGAAAACTTAGCAACACACAAATACACCTGACCTAAAATCAACATAAGATTTATCTTGTCAATAAAACAATTCCTGGCCTATGTTTTGATAAGTTGATTGATTTTTACGGAGTTGAAAATTGACAGAACACTCTGATATCCAATATTTTCGTTATCGTGATTTTCGTTATCAAAATACTAACGTGTACATCACGGAGCCCCCAAAAATGTCAGCCAGACAATTAGATATTCGACATTTATTTGTTTTCAGTATGTTTCATATAAAGACGGTGAATCATAATCAATTAGTGGCAGTTGTACAAGTGCTGTACCCAAATGTTGATGATGCTTAATTGTAGCCCGGGCTGCAATTTGGGTACAGGGTTGTGACTCAAACTAGTTTTAGTATATAGGACCCTACTTGTAACTACGGGGTTGAGATAGCATGTTCCGGTGCAGTTGTGGACTTGAAATTGTAAAGGGTTGTGGCTACATTTAGGTTCAGACTATGTTGGTACAGGTTGAGATTACATATTTGGACAGGATATACATTTAGGTTCATATTAAGCTTTAGGTATAGCGGGTAAGACTACATAATTGGCTTCTATAGCATTCGGGCAAAGTTTATATTTAGGGTTATTAAATTTTAGATGTATGAATTTGGGTTACGTTAATGTACACAGGAATTTTGGCTGGCACAAGTATTTGGCCTACGTCTTGGTTGAATTATTTGGGCTGCAGTTAATTACCTGATTACTTTAAGGTATTGGTCTGCTTTGAGGTGTCGCAGACAGTCATGTGCACTTTCTAAACAGATTTATATAAACTCGACTTCTCCTTTATATGGTTTCTGCAAATTGCAAAGAATCAACAACAACAACAACAACAGCAATACGAGCACATTCTCATTGTCCCCAAACTACACCCCGACCCTACACCAATATCCAGATCATGTTATTCTCGACAAAAATATATGAACTCCTCGACTTCTTTATTATGGTTTCTGCTTATTGCAAAGAATCGCCCATAGAAAATCAACAACAGCAATACGAACATATTATGTCCATTGTTCCAAAACTACACACAGACCCTACAACCTGCGCCCCCCTCTCCCTTTAACACCCCCCCCCCCCCCCTCTTCCATCTCATGTTACTCCATGTTACTCCTCGCTCCCACCTCCTTACTCCTAGCTCGCTACAAGAAGAGTTTAGTTTAGAATTGCAAAACTACTTTCTCTCATGGATTTCCGGCCAGGCCAGACTCATGAAAATTCCCAAGGTGAAATTCAGTGAAGAATAGTAAAACAAATAAGAAGAAGAGGAGGGGAGGAGGGGGAGGAGGAGGAGGAGGGGGAGGAGGGAAAAAACGCGACTAAAAATCCATAAAATTTAAATCCCACGTAAGATCAGTCATGAGTGGAAAAGGAAATCGTATTGCTTTGAACGATCTTGAAATCAACGCGTAACTGTTATCTGGGGTGTTGTGCAGGTGTTCAATGTGTCTGGATTGGCGAAGACATGGTTCGCTCGATTATGTTGTAACTTAAACTTTAAAGAGCTGTTAACGCTGCATGGACTGCGCATGGTATAGGTATAACTTTCCTGTGTTTAGTAATGTGCTAAAGCAGCTGAAATTGTGTCAATTACCCATGTATGAAGTATCTTACTAATTATCACCATATAATTCATCTGTTTAGACAGTCGTTGTTGATAGTGGGTATAAATATTTTCCCTAGACTAGCAATTTCAAAACACATACTGCATTCTTTAAGAATTATATTAAAGCCATTGGACCCTTTCGGTACAGACAAAAAAAAAAGTTCACAGATTTACAAATAACTTACAGGGTTTACAGAAGGCAATGGTGAAATACTTCTCTTGAAATATTATTCCATGAAATGCTTTACTTTTTGAGAAAACAGTAAAACAGTATCAGTTCTCGTTAACGAGAATTACGGATTTATTTTAAACACATGTCATGACACGGCAAAACGCGCGGATACAAGGGTGGGTTTTCCCGTTATTTTCTCCCGACTCCGATGACCGATTAAGCCCAAATTTTCACAGGTTTGTGACTTGATATAAAGGTTGTGATACACGAAGTGTGGGCCTTGGACAATACTGTTTACCGAAAGGGTCCAATGGCTTTAAAGCAGTCATACAATGGTGTTTTACCGTTGACACTGTTATGGGAAGCAAATAGCCATAGAAACACGTGCAAATTAACTGTTCCAGAAAACCCGTTAATAGAACTAAGAAACTAAGAAATCTTAACAATGATTTCAACAAAGTAGGCTACTTTCATTAATTTGTTTAATATCTATACTCCTTTAGGTGGTAATACAGATATATAATATATGCGACAGGTCAAATTCTCAGATTAGAACTATCAGCATTCCGAATTTTCAGAATCTACACCCTGAATGTTCCTTATAATCTATTCCGCTGAAGTAGAAATGAAAACAGCCGGACACGATCTTTATTTGAACTCCTTAGTCTCTGACTGCGACAGTAGATAAATAGCAAGACAGTTCAAATCAATCTACGATAGAGCAAGGTAAATAACTCTCACAGTGTTCCCGCAAAACTAGATACACCTCAACATTATTAACGAAGATTACTTGACAATTTAAACAAATCGGTGCTCCAGAACTATCATCGTGCCCCCAATAATACCTAGATAATGAATTTTTGCTCGAGTCCTGGGGCCAATTTCATAGAGCTGCTCAAGCAAAAAATTTGCTTAAGCACGAAAATAGCTCGCTTATTTTACACATGTTACTGGCCAAAATTTCATGCCATATACATTGCTTATGACAAGTATTTAGCTGTTGTTTACTTAGCATAACAATTGAGTGGAGTTTTGGCCGGTAATCTGATTTTACTAACCAATGAATTTTTTGCTTAAGCAAAATTTTGTGCTAAAGCAGCTCTATGACATTGGGCCCTCTTTCATAACAGAGAGGTATTCACAGGCTTTATATGAGCGTTTGCCCCGGCGGCTGCTTCCTGGCTGACCCGGTGGACTTAAGCTATTTCTCCCGTTCGGAGGCCTGTAATTGCCTCAAGAAAAAACACGCTATTTCAATAATATAGGCCAAACATCAACCCGTAATACTTAGCTAAACGGACAAGTTGTGCCGACGAGAGATTTGCACACGACTGATACACTTTGCTATGCAGGTAAAAAGATCATTCGATGTCGAGGAAGGATCATACGGTAAAAGCTTCCTCACTCTCTCTCGGGACGGAAGAACTTTTTCTGTGTATAGTCATCATAGTATTAATTGATTCTTGGCGCGTAATACCTGGGCGAGCTCCCCGGGTGACACCACCCTTGTGACCGGTGTCCGCCTGGCCATTTAGTGGTTGCTGTGGATACCACGTCCCTTGTAACGCCACGCTGTATATGTAATGAGCACTGGATCTCTGGGTCGAGTTGTTTCCATCTTATGGTGAAACAGTTCTTGATACTCCTGCTGGCCAGACAAGATATGCATTACACTATACAGCCAAGTGGTAGTGAACCGAACGTAACCTCTGTACTTGTTTCATTGTACCTACAGCACCTTGTAAATCATTATAAGGTGATATTAAAGGAATAGGTATCATAATTTAAACGTCGTCCCACCACATACCTTGCAGAAAATACTGTATGTAAGCACCAGGGGTGGATTTCACAAAGAGTTAGGACCAGTCTTATCTCGAGTTTGGACCAGTTACTCGTCCTAACTTAGGACTAACAATGCAATTTGTATATCTCCTAGGACTAGTCCTAAGTTTAATAGGACTAGTATTTGTGAAATCGACCCCAGGAGCGGCACTGAGTGACGGATCTGCGCGATGGAAGCCACTACAATATTATAATTGTTTAGACCAGTTACTAATCGCAAGACTCTTCTCTGCTTGACCCTCCTGACACAACTTGAATCCTCCCGAAGCGAAAAGGTCACCATTGAACTTCCGGGTACCTTTGAGCCATCAGCAATTTTGTGTTATTTTCTGATATTTTCTTGTGCAGCCTTCATAATTGAAGATAATTGCACTGCCAGACAAACCGGGGCTAACCCCTTCTCTTTGTGATAAGTGTTTACTGGGGTATTTTGCATGAGTTGATAAAAAAAATTCCAAACCAACACACGGGACCTACAGCGGTATGTCCCATCCGAAGGACGAAGCATGCAATGGTTAAGTGCCTAAGTGCTTAGGTAGGGACACAGGTGTCACGACCGGGACTCAAACCCACACTCTGCTGACCAGATACACATCAGAGCTTGGGTTCGGTGTTCTTAACCACTCGGCCACATCATCTCCCAAATTGGGAGGGCAGTTACCCCTGTGCTGGTTCGTTTCTTGACTGATGAGGCCTGTGTTAAGTCCCAACACGGGCTTCTAGTAATCATCGTGTCTGGGTGTATCCTGTAGAGGTTCATTACTGACAAAAGATCCCCTACAATATGCAATAATCAATTTTTCATGACACGACTGTACCCATTGCTTGCATATTATAGTCCACTCTTCGAGACGATCGAGACGAACACCTCTAGGGGTACGAGTATCATGGGAACGAGGTCCGATTTGCCTATAGACGTCACTTTGTGGTAGCATCACGCGAATTCTCTTCTTTTCTCTCACCCGTCCTAGTCGATTCTCGTCATCATGGGAAATCTAGACCGTAGGTTCAACCGTTCACGGTGATGTTTTTCGTGCAAATAGAGAGTGCATCCTGCGAGACAAACATGTTCTCATCAGCTTGTGTTTTTCACGGAAAATTCTGCCCCATTCCATCATCAATCGATGCCATTTAACCAGACAATGGGTTTTCATTTTGAAGGGAAATGATATATCGGCCTTTGAGTTGAAGTAAAGGTCATAATGAAGCAATGGACAGTCGAGCAAAGTATCAGTGTTTCATGGCTTTGCTGTGTCGGGGGTTTCTTTTGTGAACACAATGAACACAACAATTAATTGCGTTTTGAGAAATTTGATACCCTATATGGGAACATAGAATCCATTAATTAATTTCAGACGCATCAAGAAAGACTTCAGACGTGAATTGTCATATTGAGTGAGAAATGACCTAACTATATATTTTGTTTCAAAGGCAACCGTTCCTCACAAATCAACACCTCTCCATTGCTCATTACCAAGTCAGTTGTTATGATACCATTTATTATTGAGTAATTACCAATAGTGTCCAGTTGCTTTAAGTGCCATTAAAAGTGCCTTGCACTGTAGAGTGACGAAGGAGAGATAACAGTTTAAGAAGTAGGATGTAGACCCCAATAGGGAAAACCCTCGCAATCAGAGGCCATAAAAGTGAAAACCCAATCCATATGGGACGAGTTCGTGTCCGGGACTCACACCTGGATCCACAGACTAAGGTTAAAGGTCGAGAAAAAACCACTGAGCCAATATGAATAAAGTCTCTTATATTAAAAACTAAAGGAATTTAATTAATAAGTTCTTGTAAAAAGCAGTAATATTATACTTTCCTTATACAAGTATAGTAGGGCAGGTCGGGAGTATATAAGTATCTTTTGATATTATTTATTGAGGTATAAACTGAGAGACTTCTTGAGATCAGGATTAAGATCGTTCCAAAACAGTTCCACTTGTATAAGCACGGCACGGAGTGAGTGTTGCTCTGTTGCTCCATGGTAAGGTCCGGGTTATTCCAGTGCTCTTGTCTGCCAGCTGTCAGTTCGTACGCAGTGTGCATTTTAGAGCTAATTGGTATATCTGTTATCGAGAGGGAGCTGGAGATACAGCCCCCACACAAACGTGTTCCTGATACAAGTTTACTTGTACGTGTCATTGATTAGAAGGTGGGGAACAGAAGAGAAAAAAAAACACTTTAACAAATACAAACAGACACAAGAAGATACAACCAAATCAACGCAAATCGTATAACATTATATTCAATAGGGTTAATGAAGGCAGGATCGCAGAATCGGAATTAGATTGAATGTCATCAAAACATCTTGGATTAGATCTCGTTCTAGATTGTTGATTGTCGATTGCACGCAGGGATAAAGGAAGGAAGAGGATGGGATAATGCTACGGTACTTCAGGCTTTCCTTCCGACTTTTCACAAACACTCAAGGCAAAGTCTATGTGTGGTGAATAGGGAAACAGTGGTGTACAAATATCGCAAAAGCCTGAAGGGGTCGAGGTTGAGCTGTCAGAGTGAGACATCGTCCCTGGGTGGATGACGGTTCATCCGGAGTGGGGGGGGGGGGGGTTCGAATGCATACAAACAATGAATGAAGAGCCGATAAGCCCCTCCAAAAAGAAGAGCTAGCCCGTCATCATGAGTAAAAAGAGACCAGTAGCATTAGATGTTGTTTGACTCCCAATTACTCTCGAATCGCTCAATCGCCGCGAAATTGCTCCAACTGTCCCACTGCTGTCCCTTACGGGGGTTCGCCATCATGATCGCACTATCATTAGGGAATTAAGGCGGTGTGCAAAAATACAAGAGGACCTTTTCGGGGCAACTCTTCCCAAGAAAAGAAGAAAGATGATAAAATGGAATTGAAATTTGATTTAATCATAGCTGATCATCACCTCTTTTACATGTCTGGGAGACCTGTCGATTGTATTTATGGCTGGCGGTGCACTGTCAATTGGTCGCGCCGTGTTGGATAAGCCTTTGCCAACAGCAACGTAAACAGAAATATAGCCCTCGTCTGTAAAATTAAAGAGCATTGTCGATGAAAAATACTTAGGATCTTCTGATTAAAGATATTTAGACCCATTACGGTTACTTGAATTCCATCAAGTGAATTCATTCACTATAATGTTTGTCTTTCTAGCACATTTATTGGAAAGCTTCACTGCAGACAACTGGGGTGTTAACATTTTACACCGAGGGTGTTGTTGCAAAATAGACCGACGAGAGAATCAAAATTAACACCATAATGTGTTAAAATAAAACCAATGTATATACTGATCGAAACGTCGAGTTGAAACCAACGGTTCTTTTCAGAATCACCCCAACTCATATAGAGATAGTCATTACATGGTGTTATCCACATGCAAAGTTTCAAATCCTACCAAGAGAACCAATGTAAACGTGTAAGCTGAAATTATAGTTTAATGAGAGCTTTAATTGTAGGCCATACATACTGAATTTGTTTCTTTCTGTTTTGTCAGTTTGATTAGGGTTTTTCTTTTTCAAGAATTTTCTTCACGAGCAAACTTATAGGGAAAGGCTTGAATGTCTGTATATAGGCTGACCTTCAATCAAAAGAAGAAAAACAAAATCATTAACAACTTTAACTTTACTTTTGTATCTGAATTTTGTTACAGTTTCCTTTTAATATTCTGCAACAAATCCGGGGCACTGTTGTCACAATAAAACACAAATTTAAAAGCTTGAAATTTAAGACGGTGTTAACGATGTCATCGGGGCAGTTTACACACTTAGCCATGATGTCCTGCTTCTGCTGAACAGCACGTTCGTCTCTTTGCTCTTGGCTACAACCTTAAACATGTTCCCAAAGCAAACACCCATCGATTTGCTCCTAAGGTTTCATCCAATGTGATGCCTTATTTAAGAAGAATCTCACCCCAACCTACATCCTTTCCTGTCGTTCCTCAGTCTATTATATTTTCTTACTCCCTTGTATTCCCAACACTGCAGAAACTTGGGTGTTAAATTAACCGCATGAGTGTTGTAACATATAAATACCAACATCAAAATGTACACAATATGGTGTTAAAATAACACAAATTTCTTGAAAAAAAATAACAACTAACTTGGTGTTACTTTTAACACTCTATGATAATAATTTTCACCACCCTATGATGTTAGTTTTGATTCTCTGTTCGGAACACCAATGGTGTCAATTTTAAAACCAGTTTGTGCAGTGCAGAGTTGAAGCCGAGTCACCTGTGTCGAGTCCGGGTCCGAGTCTTTTGCCGACGTGACTCGAGTCCGAGTCGCCGAAATTTAGACTTGAGTCTAAGTCCTGCCGTCGATTTGACCGAACTTCCTAAATTACGATTACTCTTAGGACTTAGGACGAGTTAAGTTCCGTAACCATAGACGTAGGACGCATTGAACACATCCTACTTAGTTTAGGACGAGTTACTCGTCCTATTCCTCGAGATAGGATTAATCCTAGCGTTTCGTGAAATCCGCGGATGGACTCGAGTCATACAATTTCGGTATTCCCCCACCGTGACTTGAGCAATCGTCATGTACCTGCAGCCTGTACGACATTAAAGACACTGGAACACTATTGGTATTTGTCAACGACCAGTCTTCTCACTTGGTGTATCTCAACATATGCATAAAATAACTAACCTGTGAAAGTTTGAGCTCAATTTGAGGGTCAAAGTTGCGAGATAATAATAAAAGAAAAACACCCTTGTCACACGAAGTTGTGTGCTTTCAGATGTTTGATTTCGGGACCTCAACATCTAATTCAGAGGTCTCGAAATCAAGTTCAAATATTATTTAAGTGGAAAACTACTTCTTTCTTGAAAACTACTTCACTTCAGAGGGAGCCGTTTCTCACAATGTTTTTTTTACTATCAACAGCTCCCCATTACTCGTAACCAAGTAAGGTTTTATGCTAATAACTATTTTGAGTAATTACCAATAGTGTCCACTGCCTTTAAACTTCGTGTATTATCAGAGTTGCCCTCATTTATACAACGGGTAAAATTGAATTCCATGTATTGCATTACTGTCAAACTTCATCCGACAAAATGTGAAAGCCCATCTTCATCATGGTACTATTTATACAATGCCAATGACAATCACAATAAAAATGACAATGACATTCACAGTCAGTTTTCGAAAGGACACATTGGCGGCTGATAACAAGTTCGTATTTTTACCGCGCTGTCTTACAGTTGGCGCAAATCAAATTATTTACATCAATCTGCCCTTTTTTGTTATTCTCGCACAGAAAAAAATATACATTGAATACGACAATGATATACCTAGGATCTGTCAGAAATGCCACTAACATTAATCTGAAAATGCATCACCACAACGCAGGTAGCCTTCGCCGTGCCTAATGTTAACGGCACTGGACACTATGAGTAACTACTCACAATAACTGTTAACATAACAACGTAATTGGTAACAAGCAAGGACTAGCTGTTGATAGTATAAAACATTGTGAGAAACGTAGTTTTTTTTAGAAAGGGGCAATTTCTCACTCAAAACATGCAACTACGATGACAAATCATCCACATTTTCACATTTGCAAATTTTCACATTTATTCTCGTCTTTGACAATATTATAAAAGGTGTCCTGTGCCTTTCATAGAAAGGCAAGACTCGAGGAGGGGAGGGGTCGAACCATGGAGATGGTTGAACGAAGAGTCTATACCTCGTGATTATGTAGAGGAAGGAGACATTTTGGTGACTGATATAATGTTCAGGCAAATGCCTTTCACCCAACCCCTTGTGATTTACACTCTTGGATAGTGGGAATATTGGTCTTTGACATTTACCAAACATGTCCAGTACCTTTAAGCCAGGCAAGGTGCGCATTCTCGAGACAGCCTGACCCATTTCCTCAGTGCCATTTTTGTTCATCTTCAAGGGGCGTAAAATCCAAACAGGTAACAAGGCATGAAGATCTCTGAAACGATAGTGGGCTTCTATTGGGGGGTATCACCCCGTAGCCTGATAGCCTTTGGGAAGATAATAAATCTCCCCTCAAGCTGTGGGTTTTAACTGTGGGGATCTTTTCTTGTCGACAACTCTTTGGAGATGATTTGGAAAACCCTTTTTTCATTTTCTTCTCTAAATACGATTGTTTATAGAAGCAGGCAACCTTCAGCTCCGTGAGAAGTGGCGGTGGCCTCTTATCTCGACTTTCTGCCATGTTAATTTTTTAATCTGACGTTTCAATGCCGATTGATAAATTGAAGTTTTATTTTCAAAATTGAAGTTTTTACAAAATGAAATCTTCAAAGTTTAATACTCAAACTAGAAGGATTTTACAAATCCGATTTCTCGACTCTCGGCCATGTTTATTTTGTTTAATCCGACACTTCAACGCGTTTTTACAAAATTGACGTTGAAATCTTCAAAGTTTAATACCCAATATTAAAGTGGTTCCTAAGATTTTAAAGATCTGAATTCAATATACACCGTTATCAACAATTAATAATCGTAGGGACTTTGCTCTATTGTTTGTGGGCTTACAAAGTTAAAGTGGTTATTTTCTGTATGGTAAAGTTGTCTATAGTGTAATAATTGAAATAATTGTATAAAGGGGGACAAAACACGAATGTGTACGTATAGTGAACTGTACTGTTTATGTGGTTTGTAACATGTGTTTATGGGTGTCTCCTAAACTATTAGTTTACCATCGGAACTTTTGTCTAATAACATACTGTCTACTATCAAAATCCTGCCATAGATGATTTCATTTTATTTGTAAAAAGATGTTCATGCTTTTTTAGTTGAGATCATCAAATGCCATTCCCAAACGTGTGTACACATTGGGTGCGTTTGTTTAGCTCCCCTGGGTCGACCCCGGTGCGTGGCGGTTTTTTTTACCAGGACAAACGTGGGTAATTATCTGCACACACTTGTCCTGGGTAAAAAAAACGCCACACTACGGGGTCGACCCAGGGAAGCTAAACGAACGCACCCATTATATAAGCCGACATGTACACTGACACAGCCCCCTACAATATCTTGACAACTAGAGCCAATCAACAAATTCAAGCAATCATTTTCATTCTCAGTGACCTAGAAGTTGTGAACGTTTGAATTGATTTGTTTCGGAAGCATTTTGACTCTAGACAAGTGGTTTACACCGTGTCGGCAAATTGTCACACATTTTATAATCAACATCAGAGTTTTTACACTGTAAACTCATAGAGATGTAGGCCTATTCATCACCTACTCCACGTTACAGTGATATATATCATTCAGCCACTCGTGCTCTGCATAACTTTATACCAGAAATACATAACAAAGGAGATACATTATTTGTTTTTCGTGAAGATAGAACAAATAAAGAAATTGACCCATATCCATACAATGCAAAAAAAAATATAAAATTGAATTAATTTACTCATATCCAATATGCCTATAGACCAATATTCCTGCACAATTGACGCGGTCCGTTATCAAAGTCTGGCCGAGAAGGCGGGCGAGACTCTTGCCCGCCTGGATTGGGGGGCCCAACCTAGACAATGCAAAATATTAAATTAAATTTGCATCAAGACGTATAGCAGACTGTTTCAGATGAAAACAAATGGTACATCTTGAATGAGATGTGTATGGATATACAGAGAATGTTATTGATGCATACGCTTTCAACACTCCTACTATAGAGCCGATAGTATGTCATTCTTGTTGTTTCACTTTAAGCATTTGTGATTATTGAGTGAAAATCTAATAAAGTTTTCTTTTGGCATGATTCAATCGGGTCCAGCTTTTGACTTTTAAGTTTAGAAATCTTTGCAAGCAACCGATCGGATCATCCGGATTAATACAGTGTCTGCATGGATTGTATGACTGGGGGTGGGGGTGTTCTAAGATCCCGAATCCGGAACAGACTGTCTAAGCTATGTATCTCGGGCGCTGCGGATCCCAGATTCCAGGCCTGTATTTGGAACCCAGGAACCACTAATCCCTCGCGCTTTATATAAAAGTGGTTTCTTTTGTAGCGTGCATATCCATCACTCAGAAATCTCAAGGCGCTTCCTGCAAGGTGGGTCTATGATTGAGGTGAGAGCTAACCCGTGTACGTAGCGCTATGTATGGTTTACAAAAACAAAATATGCTGCCAATCAAACAAGGTTTGACATGAGGGCGAATCCCCTTCTCTTTTCGATAAGTGTTCTGTGTTCGTTTATGTGCGTTACACACGAGATCAACGGCTTTACGTCCCATCCGAGGGACGAAGCAAGTGTCACGACCGAGACTCAAACCCACACTCTGCTGATTTACATATTTATTCAAATTCTTCTTTTATTATTTGCAGATTATTGGACGCGGTTACTGAATCTGAGTCCAACTTTCGAGAGATCTCCACATGGAGAGGTAATAATTTCTTCACCCGGAACTAGTACCACTCGGATCAGGAACCATGGCTATCAATCTAACTGAAATACTGATGGATGATTATAGCAACAGCACGGGAAGCGAGGGCGTGGTCCACGGGAAGGAAGCCTTCGTCACGATCTTCTGCGTCTTCTGCTTCTTCGGAATTATAGGAAACGGCAGTCTGATGTTTCTAGTAATTCGATTCCCACATCTACGGACAATGCCTAACATCCTCATGATCAACTTGACCTTTGGTGACCTCCTGTACATCGTAGCCTCCCTGCCAGACATCGTTCGGTTCGAGCTCGGCTTTGTGCAGACCTACGAGAGCCTAGCAATGTGTAAGTTCGTCAAGTTCCTACCCGGGTTTGCCATGGGCGTTTGCGTGTACTCTATGATGGCGCTGAGTGTGGAGCGATACTGTGCCATAGTGCGCGGGTTAGAGATGAGGTCAGTACGGACAAGTCGTAGGGTCATGGGTGCTATGATCTTCATCTGGGGTATGACCTTTTTAGTGACCTCTCCCGTTCTACTGTCATCGGGGTACCTCTATCCGAGCGCGCCTACGATCTGCAGTGACATGTGGCCAGGGTCTCCGGGTGCGATTGCCTACGCTGCAATCCACATCACCTTCTTGTATATCATGCCATTGCTCACCATGGCATTCTGTTACAGTAGTATATCGTACCAGTTGATACAGGGGGCCAGGGAGAGCACCTCGAACAACAGCAGGAGCAACACCAACTACGAGGCCCGCAAGCGTCTAGCCATCGCCATCATCGTCATGGCGGCATTCTTTGCGATATTCTGGCTACCAGCCAGTGTCTTCAGCCTTTACTTTCAGTCCAACTATGAACACATTTTCAACATGAACGACAGCGAGATTGCTGTGTTTCACTTTTTCCGTCGGTTTAGTCGTGTGTTTGCCTTCACCAACTCCTGCTTCAATCCGTGGATATTGTATTTTATCAGCACGACTCACCGTAGGGCCATCGCGAGGTGTATCTGCTTCTGCTGCGGCCCCAAGAACGGCGACGAAAATGGCAGCTATCGAATGGTACGCTTGCGCACCAATGGGAGGACTGTTACTACGTACCACTCATACTCGAGCGAGTCGGGCCGAGGAAACAGAATAGTGAAACCAGAGGATATATAACGTGTTGTTTGATTGGTCAGCTGAGGGAACGGATGTTTTACTGTTCGTTTGATTGGTTTAACAGTGCGTCAGAAAACCAGATGATAACTAACGTTCGTTCTGATTGGTTAACAACAACACAGGAAGACCAGACGATATGTTACGTCTGGTCGAAGTGGATAATTAGTTTATCCTAGGTTAACTTAAAATGTTTGAACTGTTTGATTGGCAATCCGCAAAGTCGAACAGTGGATAGCAAATGTCATATTGACAATGCCAATATAACAACAATTATTATTTCTATAAAAAATTATGTAAATAAAAGTTTTGATTGGTAAATATTTACCTCTGTATCTCAATTGTGCAATTATGAACAAAAAGAGCATCAGTGAACAAAAACAATTCACATTACAGCCACACTCTTCAACAACACCTTGCGGGTCAGAAATTGATCTGGATCAGGATGAAGTAGGCTGGGTCAGTACGATCCGGAACTGTGTCAAATACACAGAAATGGGTCAAGGACACAGAATCCACTTAAAATAAAATTTGAAGTAGGGCCAGGCCAATTTGTGGATCACTGCAATCCTTAGTGTGTCAAAATGACCCCGAATTTGGTCAAACATAAAATTTCTGACCAGTTTCTGGGTCAACCTGATACAGATATTGTTCAGAGCCAGGGGGCCCGGAAGCCTGGTCACTTCTTTGACTCTTAAATCGTGAAGTGTTTAAAAATATATTATATACATGTTTTGCGCACAGTTTGGTTATTTCGACGTTCCATATCGAAATAACGAATTTCAAGTGTTGGGGACTACTTTTCTCGCTCATACCAGTAGTTCAGATCGAACATTTTGTTTCTCACTTAGATTGATAACATTTTAAAGACACCCTGATCGAAACGTCGAGATGTGACGGTTCTTCTTAGAACACCACAGACTCAAGAGAGAGTTTTTTATGTGAACTGTATCCGCAAACCTCACTAGATTTATGATCAATGTTGTAGATAAGCCTTGATATCAAACATTAATTCGTCAAGTTTTAGATCATTACAATAAATTATGATATAATGCACTCTGTTGTGATTGTCATAATGAAAAGTAGGTATCAAAATAGGACGGAAGCAATTATTTTCATGATGTAAAACGTCAATACTGTTGTGTTAATGGTGTTAGATAGGGACTTTTCGTTTTCGACGACGGATGGTTCTGCGACGGTTGTTCAGCTAAACGTTGTCGTTTTCAGCACAACGAAGATTCATCCAAAGTACTGTCGTAGAAATTGAGGGACGACCGTCCTCAAAGCCGACGCATGCGCAGATGACGCCAAATGTCATCTTACCCGTCGCAGAACCATCCGTCGTCGAAAACGAAAAGTCCCTAATGTTAAACATCAGTACCAGGAAGGAGCAGTCCGGATAATTATCAGGAAGAATAATCCGTCATTTAAATATACAATCTCAGAGACGTTACTGTCAGTAACGCTTCTCAGGTTAAAATTTGGAGAGATGAAAACTATATATACATATATATGTTTTCTATAATCACATTTCTTCAATCTGAAATGATTCTCAACATGCTTATATGAAGTTGCTGTACAACCAAGCAAGCTTTTGATGCCACTATTAAACTTTAAGAGTGATTTACAGACGTCCAATACAAAAAGGATTTGGTTTTTCAGTCGAAAGTGTTTTTATCAAAGGAGGGGAGATTCAGACGGGGAATGATGAAGTTAAACAAAAAGGAGTGGAGGAGTAAATGAGGTGTTTTGAGTAATGCGAGATGAAAGAGATAAGATGCTGGAGGGCGATCTTGGATGGACACAAAGAAAGGATGTAAGAAGATAAACGTGTGAAAAAGAAGAAGAAAATACGAGACAAGAAAGATAGTGAGAAAAAAAAGAAGAGTGGGAGTTTAGACAAGCTTTGGAATGGATGAGTGAAGAGAATGATGTGGTTGTATAAAGAGGCCAAGTGGGATTACGTGACGAAGTATGAGAGAAAGTTTGTCCAACTGAGATCAATTTAGGTCACCGTTAACACATTAAATTTAAACACAGCAAGAAAAAAAAGTAAACAATAAAATATGCGGGAGTCTTTGACAGTTACCAAAGGTGTCAAGTGTCTACACAGCAAGTAACAAAAACAAAAGTCAACACTCAAATAGGCGGGGAACACGTGCTTTTATCAAGATGGCTCTTACCATTCGACTGTGTGGTGTGGTAGTCTGGGAACCAACCATGAAAGGTGGTCAAGGCGCGATCAGAAGTTTTAGCTTGAAACGCGGTATCGAAGGACACGATGCTGACATTTGAAGCGGACGGAACGTGCCTATCTTTTGCAGATTGTTTTGCTGTTTTGTATCTATTTAGTATTATTTTGAGCTTGAATGTTATCAAAAACTTTTGATTAGGGAGTAAAATGGACTTTAAAAGTTTCAGTATAGGGTAAAGAATATTTCAATTCATGTACGGTTAAACAACTCACAGTACACATAAAATGTGTAATGTCGGATGTAACTTTAACATGTACTAAATTTGACCAAAAAAAGATCCTTTTAGAGCGATGTGGACATAGATGTATGCTTTACGGATGGGAATAATGTGAGTATTCCGGAGTGGAATGAAAGGTGATGTTGATGATACAGTGGCCATGCTGAGGGTTGCACACAAAGTGCAAAACTTTGGGGGTAAACTATTTCATTTAATTTTGTTGTGTGTGAAGAATGACGAGAGAGGCTACCACGAGGGAAGAGTGAGTAGATGGGCGAGGCAAACTGTGAGTGAGATTGAGACGACGAATCGTTCTTGTTTTCCCTCGATCCCCCATATAAACCCGTGTGGTTTAATCAAGACAGTTATCGGTGGTGCACTTGGATACATGGAATCAAACGATGATTGAGGACAAGTTAACGTCGCGTCCAACATTTTTGGTTTCATTATGGCAAGGTTGAAACAGCCTCAGGTATTCAACTTTCAACCAGCGTCCAAAACCTAATGGCAGAGTCATAGACGGAAACCTCATTGCACATTACTGTTCAATTCGACTATGTCTCTGGCTAGTCTCAATTAGCAATGCTGCTTGTTCTTACCCAGATTCCACAACCCCTGAATACTACTGCCGCGGCGCAAGGCACCTTTTTGAGTTTCTATCAATAACATAAGAATCGTTTGGTCAAATCTTTGCATATTACATGTAATGCTCTAGAATCCTCCTTTGAGATAGTAATGATTTGGGGTTAAGCTCACTAAAAGTCACATGACCCTTTGAAGTTTACCGGCGGCAGTCCCCATTTACAAGTTCACACACAACGAAAAGAAAAACGTTATGGTGTAGGACTACAAACCCTTTAAATCGCGTGCAGATTTGTGCATATGCATTTGTACACGAATCTTGAATGTTTTTTACAGATGTTTATAGATAGTCTGCAGCCAACTTGATCTAATAACCCATCACCAGGCTACTACAAGGTCTATCTAGCATGGATGAAATACCTTGGGACCACCCCTTAACAGAGTTAATTGCCAGATAAGTAATAGTGCCTTGCAATGAGTGAAACTCATTGGTTAGTTATCTCGTGGGAGCACATTCGGAACACGTTCCTTTACCTTCTATCTAGACTTGTGGACAAGTCGTTAATGGTCTGCCGCGGTGAGGTAGTCAAGTTGTGGCAGTGCCCTCGCTAGATAACTGCTCTCGCGCGCACTGCTGGTTGCCGACTTCTACTCCCCATTAAATGGGACGTAGTGAAAGCAGTAGTCCCGTGGGGCCAGCAGTCTCGCGAGAATACCGCGGGAATCGCGGGGAGATTCAGAATCGAGCCGGAACGCTATCACCGCGACAGACATTTAACGACTTGTCCACAAGTCTACCTTTTATCCAAAGTGTAGCCTATGAGAAACAAAAACAGAATTGAAGACCACCAGTAACGTTACTTTTAAAAGGTTATCCTTCATAAACGCAGACGTAGACACGGCATCTTGGTTGATGATTGTTCAATATCCAATATCAATGTACAAGTCAGACATTCTCTGTACAAACCTACGGGAATGTCCAATATCCAATATCAATATACAAGGTAGACATTTACTGTACAAACCTTTTGTGAATGTACAATATCCAATATCGATGTACAAGGTAGACATTTATTGTACAAACCTTTTGTGGATGTACAATATCCAATATCGATGTACAAGGTAGACATTTATTGTACAAACCTTTTGTGAATGTCCAATATCCAATATCGATGTACAAGGTAGACATTTACAGTCGGACCTACGGGAATGTCCAATGTCCAATATCGATGTACAAGGTAGACAGTCACTGTACAAACCTATGGGAATGTCCAATATCCAATATCGATGTACAAGGTAGACATTTACTGTACAAACCTTTTGTGAATGTACAATATCCAATATCGATGTACAAGGTAGACATTCACTGTACAAACCTATGGGAATGTCCAATGTCCAATATCGATGTACAAGGTAGACAGTCACTGTACAAACCTATGGGAACGTCCAATATCGATGTACAAGGTAGACATTTACTGTACAAACCTACGGGAATGTCCAATATCCAACATCGATGTACAAGGTAGACAGTCACTGTATAAACCTATGGGAATGTCCAATATCCAATATCATATGGCCCGATTCTCGTCAGAAGAATTATGGTGAATTACTATTTCATACTTAGTGCGTTTAGTGTCTTCAGCTTAGATACATCTAGTGAGGTTTGCGATAGCACCGTATACATGGGATTTGAAATTATGCATGGTGGAGATACAGTCTATAGTGATGTTTGCGGTAGCACCATGTCATGAGTAGGAATTGAAACTTTGCATGGTGGAGATACAATCGGGTAAGGTTACTATATCCTTTGAAATGGTCATGATTTCACACTGTTAAAACGCAAATTTACTGATGTTATGAATGTAAATAAAACGTGTGTATGTATTTATGTATAATAGCATCAACAACAACAACTAAATAAACACAAATATATAGCGTGTTGAGTCTTTATTTAGCAAGCACTGTATACTAATAAACAAAGAAACCTTTCGAATATCAGTTTCGATTGTAACAACAAATAATACCAAAAACGGATTGCTTTTAAAGCGGAAAAGAAATTTCCAATAATATTTTTTTAAACGTCACAAAGCCCAGCCAAATCTGCCAAAGAGAACCCTCACTCGGGTTTATTTACATTTATTTAAGTCATTCGATAAAGAAACTACACGCATACACGACGTGTGCAATTAGTTAAGGGTACCGATCTCACAAAGAACTTAGGACTAGTCCTTTAAAGAACTTAAGACTAGTCCTATCTTAGGACGAGTACCTCGAGATAAGACTAGTCTTAATTTTTCTTTGAAATCAACCCCTAGGGGCAATTACCCGAGTTAGGACAAGTTACTCGTTCTAACTTAGTACTAGCCTTTAGTTTTGAATAACTCCAGGTACTAGTCCTAAGTTCGGACTATCTTGTGAAATCAACCCCTGCCATACCGTAAATGTGTTGTCTAAACTCAGATGTGCGGATGTTAAAAAAAGGAATTTTGTTTTTAACTCTAGGGTTATCTCAAGAAGTTGTCAATCCTCGACTAATTTCACCCGTCTAAATTAAACGGAACTGAGCACTGGTTCCAATTTATTCACAAGTTCAGTACAAACGGGTAACACTCACAATGTATAAAATAAAGAAAACAATGTAGCTTTTGTAATACTAAGATATTAGCTCATTAGCTTATGTATTGTTCACACCTTAAAGTACTTTATTTGAGATTTTAAAAATTATGATGCATTGTTGATTTGGTAAGAATGCATTCTGTTTTTCTAATTATCAATACGTCGTCGACGCGTGCACTGAAAACAAACCTGTATAATAAATTAAATTAAGTTGTGATTTATCGAGAACAATGACGGCAGTTTGAAGTACGGGCTTATTTCAATGTTGGTTATATGGAAATAAGAAGTTACGTTTTGGTAGACACTGTCCTAAAACATAAATTAATTTAAATTAATTCAGACGGGAAAGTGTTCAGGCCAATTGTTACTGAAACCGAGTTTACTGGAAGCTTTCAGATTATGTTTTTTTTTCTTTCAGTTTGTTTAAAGACATTCGACACTATTGGTAGTTGTCAAAGACAAGTTTTCTCCTTTGGTGTTACTCAATAATGCATAACATAACACACCTGCGAAATGTTGAGCTCAATTGGTCGTCGAAGTTGCGAGATAATAATGAAAGAAAGAACATTCTTGTCACACGAAGTTGTGTGCTTTCAGATGCTTGATTTTGAGACCTCAAATTCTAAATCTGAGGTATCGAAATCAAATTCGTGGAAAATTCCTTCTTTCTCGAAAACTACTCCATTTCAGAGGGAGCTGTTTCTTACAATGTTTTATACTACCAACCTCTCCCCATTACTCGTTACCAAGTAATGTTTTGTGCTAATAATTATTTTGAGTAATTACCAATAGTGTCCACTGCCTTTAATGAGTTACGATCGAAAACAAATATATATATATACGCAGCCTGCACATTAATTACATAGTTATAATAAAGGTCACGGTTGTAAACTTTCCGTGGATTGTTTATATATAAAATGCTAGAGTATGTAAGAAATGGGAAAATAAAAATTATTTTCTATCTTGCGAGTCCAAAATTCGATGTTTGAAAACAGTGTTACATCAATCACGGGGATTTTCACTATTTACTCCGGATATCTTGTCCGGTAATCTATTTATCTCAAATTAAAAAAATGGCCCAGAAATGTTGATCAAACTGACACAGCTCTGAGTCAGGATCTCATCATTGACCCAGTTTAAGGTCAGCCTGACCCCGAAATGGGTCACACTCCGATGGAACCCAGAATCCGGGTCAATTCTGACCCGCTGGTTTTTATAGTGAATGGTTTACTTCTACTTAAAGGTACTGGACACGTTTGGTAATTGTCAAAGACAGGTATTCTCACTTAGTGTATGTATAATATAACAAATCTGTGAACATGTTTACTCAATTGGCCTCAACGTTGCCCGAGAACAATGAAAGAAAAACACCCTGTGCAAAAATTGTGGTTTCAGATGCCTAACAACATCCTTCAGGCCTGAAATATTTTAGAATTACTTCTTTCTCACAAAAAACGTTACTTCAGAGAGAGAGAGAGAGTCACGAAGTTTTATACTATCAACAGCTCTCCATTGCTCGTCACCGAGTAAGTTTTTATGACAACATTTATTCTGAGTAATATTACCAACAGTGTCCAGTGCATTTAATGTTCAGTATACGTTACGTAAAGTGATGTATACTCTGACTCGGGGGGGGGGGGATTCACGAGTGTAATGTGGTCAGACCATGGATGTAGAATAGTTCACCACTGACTCCAAGCTGTCCCAATTCCACAATTGGACTTCATCTTAGATGTTCACTGCATTTGTGATTTTTTAGTCCTATAATCCATCGTCACAGACCAATTCCCAGCACCAATTTACGGCTCAAAACATCATAACAGTAAAACTAACGTGGACTGCTTGTAGCTCAGTCAGATGTTCACTGCATTTGTGATTTTTTAGTCCTATAATCCATCGTCACAGACCAATTCCCAGCACCAATTTACGGCTCAAAACATCATAACAGTAAAACTAACGTGGACTGCTTGTAGCTCAGTCAGATGTTCACTGCATTTGTGATGTTTTTTAGTCCTATAATCCATCGTCACAGACCAATTCCCAGCACCAATTTACGGCTCAAAACATCATAACAGTAAAACTAACGTGGACTGCTTGTAGCTCAGTACTTCTTATAGCGATCCAGTGGGACTGGCATTGATGGGCTATGAAACTAGATCACTTTGCCATTGAAACAATGATTTGCATTCGTTACGTGATGAAGACTAAATTATTGGCTTGACTGTGGTCATTGTAACTCATCAGGTGTAATGGGAGTACAACCTGTGGGTTGTATAGCTTCAAGGGAAGGTACACGTTTGGTAATTACTCAAAACTAATATTAACTTAAAAACTGACTTGGTAACAATCATTGGAGAGCTGTTGATGGTATAAAACAGTGTGGGAAACGACTCCCTCTGAAGTAACGTAGTTTTTGAGAAAGAGGTAATTTCTCACTAAAATAATAAAAGACTTCTAGCTGGAAGTCTTTTATTCTTATCTGAAAGCACACAATTTCGTCCCACAAGGGTGTTTTTTCTTTCATCATTTTCTCGCAACTTCGATGACCAATTGAGCCCAAATTTTCACAGGCTTGTTATTTTATGGTTATGATGGGATACACCAAGTGAGAAGACTGGTCTTTGACAATAACCAAACGTGTACGTTCCCTTTAAAACAAATTGGTTGCTACAAGTGGATTTCCATGGGCAGTGGGAGTAATGTAAGGTTTTGACGTATGCCGGTGCTGTACGTTTAAAGGAGTTGTCGGATTTCATGTTATAGATGTTAAATTTGCAGTGGGGATAAATATGATTAATTTTGGTTTTACCCTGACAGTAATATGCCTGTGATTTTACAGTCTTGAGGAAAGTGTTGAGTTTACAGTGCTAACACACATCGGTGTATGGGTAAAACCAAAATGAATAGGCTTCACGTTGGAAATATCGTGCACTGTTTGTAAATATAAATTATCTAAACTGCGCCCCGCCTACCAAATTGTAACCCATTGATTGTCCAATATATTTGTATCATGTGTTAGTTCATATATACTGGAAACATTAATGTGTTATGTAGAAAATCTTCAATTAAAAACTGGAGTAGCTATAGATGTAAATGAAGTGCACATACAGTATTACCATAATTAATATATTAATAACAGTTATCAATTTTAATTATTTTGTTATATAATATTTAACCCAAATCGTCAGCAACTGATTCTGCCTATCAAAAGATATGATAATCTAACTAATTTTCTTGCTGCACTCTGATTGTATTAAAAACAATGGAAAGTTTGTCAAAAAATTTGTGAATAATCATTGTCTCTCTATTTATAAAGAGCCTTTTACAAAAGTTTCAAATCGGTTTTTTTTACGAAGCATTTACGGTTAAGCATCTTGCTCAAGGACACAAGTGTCATGACCGAGATCCAAACCCAAACTCCATTGCTGACAACGCCAGAGCTCGGGTCCGGTGAACCTGACCCCTCAGCAAAGATTGATTACTTGTTTATACTATAGTCAGTCAGTCCATCATCATGAAAAAAAAGAGAAGCCCCTTATTATTTACCCGTTCGACAACATGAGTGGTGTGTGAGGTAGAGGGACCATACCTTTTGACACGAGCAGGTACCCCCTTTAATGCCCCCGCCACCCCACCCACACACCTTGTAGACTGAGCACTGCTTGTGTCCTGCTTAGTAAAACTACTATTATAGGACATAAGGTATAAAAACCATCGGCCGGGACTACCACTTAAGAGGACTTCTCGTTATAAACTTTCACTATCGCGTAGTCCATGAGTTCTTAATTGATCTAAAAAGAATTTGACTAGCTTCCTCTACACTGCAATAACTGGGGTGTTTAAACCACGGGTGTCGTCACATATATATACCAAACACCGACATTATTTTTTTTTAAGTTAACTCGTGTTATGTTTAGTATCCTATGGATGTAACATTTGATATTGTGTGTTTGTATCCATATTTGACAACATTTAAGGTGTTAGTTTAACACCCCAGTTTTTGCAGTGAAGTCATCATCAGGAGAAACACTGTTCAAAAGTGACATCTTCCATGAACAAAAAAAACTCGACCGAAAGGCCAGTTTCCACGCTCTGTTTCTTTTTTGATCCAGTCTTAATAATCAGGTCTGAGAATTGACGATGCAATTGCGTTCTAGTTTGGTGTAAATGCGGCAGATACACAGAGTCAAATCGTGCAAGGTAATTCGTCTTACAACCCGCGACTATTCCTTTGGGAAATGCGGAAGGAGACGTTTATTTATTCAGCCGCCTCGAGCTATAGTAGTGAACACCTTAGAGAGAGGCAATGGCATAAAGGATGAGCAATAATTGCACCAGAGTACATGAGGAAAAGACGTAGACCCATCACCCCCCCCCCCCCCCCCCGCACAGCCCAAAAATGGTTTGGGTAATTAACATAAGTGCATTGCATCGTTTAGTAGTTTGGCGCATATAAATTCAGTATGGGTACACTGCAACAACTGGGGTGTTAAATTGATTCTCTTGGTATCTGTAATGTGACAACACCGACACGGTGTTAATTTCACAATCAATATAGTAATTAACATAAGTGCATTGCATCGTTTAGTAGTTTGGCGCATATAAATTCAGTATGGGTACACTGCAACAACTGGGGTGTTAAATTGATTCTCTTGGTATCTGTAATGTGACAACACCGACACGGTGTTAATTTCACAATCAATATAGTAATGGAGATACATAACACCGAGTTGGTCTTGTCACATATATATATATATATATATATATACCAGGAAGAATCAAACTAACACCCCAGTTTTTTAAGTGTAAAGACAAGTCAAAACCGGTGTGCTTATTTTTGGCACCTGTTGGTGAATACGGAAAAAAATGGGAAATAAAAGAACTCCGTACGGGAATTCTAGAGACTGGGGGCTCCACAAGAAGGTTTGTGTGCAAAGTCTTCGAGAAACTGTAATGAGGACATTTTATTATTTTGTGTTCAAATTGGGGAAGGGGCGTGAAGGGAAACGGTTGAAATGGGGGTGTTCCTACCCCTGCTTCATAGCTTGTTTACACGCCACTGTCTCAGCAAACTCTACGTATAACAATTTGCCGTGTGATCTTGTGCTATATTTTTTACAACGTCATGGCACTCAACTTTTTATAACAGGGAAACCTGAGATGATGTTGACTCGCACTTGTAGGAGGAAGCCCACATTGAAAAACCCTCTCATCCTGGAGGACAAAAAAAAAAAACTTCTGGCGGACAGGGGAGGCTTTTTCACAAGACAAAACAAACAATTCAAATTACATTTATGTACATCTCTCTCACCAGAGTTGGCAAAAGGCTTCTATGCTTTGAAGAAAAATGTCTTTAACTTTGTGATCTTTTTCAATAACAAGTTCTTGTACCGTGCGTTTCATTCGTGCCCGGGTCATTGGGCCAATAGTTTTCATTTAATATTTCTCAACTCCCTTGCTGGGGACGGGAGTTATCAATACTTAAAGTAAGAGTCTAAAATCTACACCGCTACGCTTTTAATAGAAACGAAACATAAAAATTGCCCTCTCTGTGCGAAATCTGAGGGAGCAATTCTCACAAGAGATTAATTTATTAATTTATTATTTATTATTATTTTACTTCTCTTCACAAGTTCTGTACAATTACACACAACAGAGATATTTAACAGATGGAGAAGGCAAAACCGAGGAGGCAAATGAAAAATGTCCAATAACTTTTGAAAATTCATGTTCATTGTGTTTATTGTATAGCATTCATGAATGCCAGCTTGCCATACAATCAATGTAAGCCCTAAGGTTCCATGTTCTCTTTTCACGCGAAGAAAATCGAAAGTCATGAATGGGTTTTCAATCAGTTTGCTTGAATGAATACAACGCAGCTATCACAAGAGCTATAATTTACGCAACACACAAGTAACACACATCAGACTCGCACAGAAACGGTGTGTCTAACCTGTAGACCCTGTCACCACCCTACCCCCCCCCACTCCCTCCCCCCCCCCTCTTTCTCTCTCTCGCTCTCTCCCTCTCACTAGCTCTGAAAATAACCCTTCTGGCGAACGGATATTAAATCAAGACTATATGCAACCAAAAACTGCGCGTATAAGGAAATGATCCAATTTCAGAAAGTGCGCCATTGAACTTTCATCGTCGTGCAAGATGAACCGAATTGGCGTAACTAAAGAGGATACCATACGCAAAATGGTCGTTGATAAAGTTGGTTTCTATTGCTTAATTAGCACCTTGCTAAATGCCACAGCGGGGCCTTAACTACTGTACAATTATTGCATGTTCAGCAATTTTAGTTTTCAGTCATCTCACTCGCTCATAATGCTGCATAGTTTTACACCCAAAATCACACACCTCGTCTTCCAAAAATCACACACCTCGTCTTAAAAAGCACTTCATATGACACAAATTCATGATCAAGAAGCAAATATTGGTTAAGCTTAAGCGCAAATTGTACAGTGTCGCCTGTCCAACTCCAGACAAAATTATTATTAGAACTGAAACAAAATCCTTGGCCAAGACACTTCATGAATACATCCACTTCATTGATGTGTGATTATAATGCAGTAAAACTACCGTCAGACAACTCGTCCCCGTGACCGACTCGACACCAGACAGGACTGCCACAGTGACCGGTCGTCTGCCTGATGACACTCAAGTAGAGTAACTGTAGCGATTGATACTACTGTCTCGTTTATAAGTAAATTATTATGCATCGGTTTATGGTAATCATGATTTCGTTAGCATTTTCGAGGACTTTAAAATGAACAAGGAGCAGCCATCCTAGACGAGCAGTATTATACGCCAGAGTATTATACTCTGGTCTCATCAGAACCGAATACCAAAATCCAAACACTGGATGCATGGTCACGGCCTAACAGAGGTCTTTAAACTCCAGAGTGGATCCTGTTTTGCCTCCTCGGAAGTCGACGGTATTCTTCACCCACCTGGTGTTACTCCGGGTAGACGGGGTCACTTGTCTCCATCCGGTCACTTGTCTCCAATTACTCGTCCCTGTGACCAACTCGTCCATGTGACCAACTCGACCGAATAACGTAAATCCATCAAACACTATATAGATGCATGGTCACGGCCTATCAGAGGTCTCTAAACTCTAGAGTAGATCATGTTTTACTTCTTCGGAAGTCGATGGTACTCTACACCCAAACATCTCCCCTGGTGTTTCCCGGGTTTACAGGGTCACTTGACTCCATCCCTATAACCAACTCGTCCCTGTAACCAGCTCGACCCTATGACCAACTCGACCGAATAACAGAAAACTCTGGTTTCATCACAACGGAGTAACGTATAAACCCAACAAACACTAGATGCTGGTCACGGCCTGTCAGAGGTCTCTAAACTCAAGAGTAGTTCCTGTTTTGCCTCCTCGGAAGTCGATGGCGCTCTACACCCACCCATCTCCCCTGGTGTTACCTCGGGTAGACAGGGTCACTTGACTCCATCCGGGACTAATGGACAAGAACCTGAGAGCCCTAACTGCTCATTTCCAGAAACTCAGTCAGAAAATAGGGAAGCGAGACGACAAAACCTGCGTCTTTTTGTAATTTCAAACTACAAGAGACGTCTAATGCCAGTTCCAGACACTGGTGGGCGCTAAGGTTAAAGCTAATATAATTAAAACGCACCAAAACATCAAGAACGGGAAATTATCTTAGATTTGATAACTAAGAGGACATCCATTGCTGTTTTTTCCAGACATTGGTGGGCGCAAAACTCAAAGCTACAACCACTTCATCTAATGTAAACAAAAAACACTCACACAACATCAATAACTATTTCTCAGAACACGTACTGGAAAATATCTTAAGATTTTTAACCATTCGAGAACACCCATAGACGTTCCCAGACATTGGTGGGCGCTGAACGACTCATTTCAATGTGGGCAATAACACACACAAAAAATCAAGAGCTATTTTTCAAGAATCAAAGCTTAAAGGCACTGGACAATATTCTACACGAAACTACTCAAAATAATTGTCAGCATAAAAACGTGTGTGCTAAAGGATTTGGGTACTTTTTCAAAATGTCCGCAGATTTACATTAAACTTACAGGGTTTGGAGATAATGATAGTGGAAAGCTTCCCTTCAAATATTAATAACTGAGGTTCTGTAGTTTTTGAGAAATTGGGTAAAACAAGTCACAAAATAAGTTTCGTCTCAGGTGAGACAAAAATTATTTTAGCATGTAAAATTCCCCTCACAAGTTATGGTATTATACCATAAACCTATAGCATAACTGGTTAAAGGCAGTGGACACTATTGGTAATTACTCAAAATAATTATTAGCATAAAACCTTTCTTGATTACGAGTAATGGGGAGAGGTTGAAGATATAAAACATTGTGAGAAACGGCTCCCTCTGAAGTGACGTAGTTTTTGAGAAAGAAGTAATTTTCAACGAATTTGATTTCGAGACCTCAGATTTAGAACTTGAGGTCTCGAAATCAACCATCTAAACGCACACAAGTTTGTGTAACAAGGGTGTTTTCTTCTTTCATTGTTATCTCGCAACTTTGATGACCGATTGAGCTCAAATTTTCACAGGTTATTTCTTTTATGCATATGTTGAGATACACCAACTGTAAAGGCTAGTCTTTGACTATTACCAATGGTGTCCAGTGCCTTTAATACGATTTTACATGCTAAAACTGAGACGAAAATTGTTTGTTTTGCTCATTCCTCAAAAACTACAGCACTTCAGTAACTAATATTTCAAAGGAAGCTTTCTACTACCATAATCTTCAAACTGTGTAAGTGTGATGTAAATCTGTGGACATTGTGTTTTGTTTTAGGAAAAAGTACATAGACCTTTTAGTGAGCTATGGAGAGCTGTTTGTGAGTTGTTGGTAGACAAAAAGTTATGACACTATAGCGTGTGCAACAATAACATCATTTTAATCCACTTATCTGCATGTTTTGTGTAAGCGTTAAAAGCATTTTCGAACAATTCGTGCCTTTTCTTCGACGTGATCATTTTAAAATCAGCATCACCAACCAATGTTAATACATGAATCAAATGATTGGTTTTTACCTTTCACCGATGTGTGCTGAGCATGTCAGGTACAGCACTGCGGGGGAAGGGGTCAACAAAGACAAACGCAACATAGAAAATAACTTGAAAAAACCTAAGGTGACGGGCCATTTGTATGACTCAGTAAACCTACTGTCTTCATAAAGTAATGATAGTTTGGGGTGCAAACTGAATCTTTGGAACTACATTGTGTTGTCAATGTTCATTCATTAGCTATTTTTTTCTTCTTCAAAAATGCGATTTAAGTTTCAGCTTCGGCTTGATCTCGTACGATTTTGAACCGCGCACATAATTGGCAAAACCAAAACTGAAGTCGGCGGATCGAAAAACAAAATAAAGTTTGATTCCCTTCTTGTTTATTTTAAATATCCCGCTTCTTGCAAATGAAACACATAATAAGAAAGATACAAAGTTTAGCCCAGCTCATACCTCTTGCGAATACGCAAGCGATTCGAATTTTGACGTCACAAAGTCATGTGACGTCAACATTCGTATTGTATTCCCATTCGCAGGAAGTTTTTAACCAGGCTTTAAACGTCTAACCGCTTTCTATGATTCTGTGGCTCAATCACTACCTGCGCTAATGGTAACTCAGAGTCTCGCTAAGCGGCTGAGGATACCAAATGAAGTCTGACCCATTTCATGCTTGACGGGCAAGAAGACACAAATCTGATCTAGTTCATCATGTGCCTACGTCTTCACCCCAAATGTTATTCGAATGGTGACTAATATCTAGCCACGGCGTCTGATTTACGGTCATGAGCCCCCAGTGACGTTGGAACTAGAAGATCAATAAGTGAAGATGAAACACAATCGTAGCCAGTGACGACAAATGGCTCCATCACAACGTCACTAGCAGGATCTGCACTGGGTTTAATTGATAAACGCAGATTGGGAAACACATGCCACATGATGAATGATCATACAGGCCTATTTAGAGGAGTTAAATGTCTGAGCCAAACTTTCTTAACGATCGATTATAGAGATTCGAAAGAGTTTCTTTTTTGGCTAGATGTTAAATTTGATTTGAGGATAAAGAATATTAATAGGTTTTTACCTGTTCAGATCATTTGTTCTCATTTCATTAATTTATTCTAGTTGTCAACAGCAAACTTAAAGACACTGGACACAATTGGTAATTGTCAACATATGCATAAAATAACAAACCGGTGGAAACTTTAGCTCAATCGGTCATCTAAGATGCGAGATAATAATAAAAGAGACAACACTGTGTCACATGAAGTTGTGTGCTTTCAGCAGATGCTTGATTTCGAGACCTCAAATTAAAATCTGAGGTCTCGAAATCAAATTCGGAGAAAATTATTTCTTTCTCGAAAACTACGTCACTTTAGAGGGAGCCGTTTCTCACAATGTTTTATACTATCAACCTCTCCACATTACTCGTGACTAAGTTAGGTTTTATGATAATAATTATCTGTATAGGATTTGAGACATTGCATGGTGAGGTATCAATGTATATTTGGTTTGCGGTAACACCATGTGTGTATCTAATTGCCAGGTATAGTTTGTTCTTATAGAGAACTAAGTCTCCTGACGATGACTAGAGCAAGCTAGTCGAAACGTTGAGACCAATTCAGAACTGACTCCGCGGTAGAACAGTTAATCACGATCCTATAAACTAAAGTAGTAGTCCAGTCTATTTTCTATACCATCTGCCCTGGTAATAGTTAAAAGCAGGACAGTTCTTTTCAGAACTGAGAAATCTCCCTTTACCTCCGATTATCTACTCCGCGGCAGTATAATAAAGCAAGACAGTTCTCTAAAGAACAAACTCTACCTGGCAAGTATAGATACATACAAATATACAATAATTATGTTGAGATACACCAAGTGAGGAGACTGGTCTTTGACAATTACCAATAGTATCCAGTGTCCTTAAGACGAGCAGAGTATTTCTAATGTGTTTCAACATGCCTGGACCATTCCAACGGCTCTTTTCATATAGCCAGCACTGATCCCACGATATATAATTATTACATGTTGTTTTTTCCCTAAAGTCTCCGTCATCCACCATGCTTCAAACATACCTTATTTAACAGTTTGACTTATTATACATGTTATATGGACTTTATTTTGTTGTTATAGTAAGCTTGCTTTCCAGTCAACTGCCGAGTATCACATTGACTTAACTAATCTGTCTAAATTTAACTCCCGTCACACAGAATTGCTCACTTTTCATCACCTAAAACCTAGGACGGATGCTTATAAATTTTCTACCATTGTTCGCTTTCCTAAAATGTTCTCAGAGCTCACATTGGATACCAGGAATGTTTTGATTTTGGAGGGGTACAAGTCATTTCGTATGAAGCTGAGGGGGGAATTTTTAGTATGTTAATAGTGCTAGTGGTTTTAATTGTTGTTTTCTTTAATAATTGTATAAGGGGTCTTTGTGCTTTTTTGGGTGGTGTTTGGGGAGGCTCTCTGCTATCATTGTCCTCGGGCCCAGTGGGTTGGCATGAATCTGTGCCAATTTTATTTTTAATTTTATTTTTCTGAGGGTTTTTAGTCCATTCTATGTTTTTTTATTTTCTATTATGTCCCTTCCTCTTATCGCTGCGGTGTTTTGCTGTGGGTGTAGTTTTTTGTTTTCAATAGTCTGGTTTTGCTTGTGTTTTAATGATTTCTATTGTGTGATTATAAAATGTTTCAGTGTAATCTCCTTTTTATATTGTATAATTATATTTTTATCGTTGGCAGGGGTCTGGTTTTACACATCTTTTGATGACAGTTTTATACTTTTGTTTTAACCTTGACTGTACAACTTGTAACTATTGTGTATGTCTTAAGATTTAAAATAAAAATAAAATAAAATAAATAAATAATTAGGCCTCGGACGTATGAAATTGACCTTAAATAGGGCGGGTTGTTTGTTCAGATGCGGGGGGGGGTGACAAATCGCCCAAGGCTAGATTTGACAAAGCACTAAGATTCATCTTAAGATGAGTTGTTTATCGTGATTGTATTGTGACATCACACTTTACTTAGCAATTAAGATTGATTCACAATCAATCTTGAGTCTTTGTGAAATCGAGCCCACATGTAGGTCACTCAAAGTGAATAGAATATGAAAAGAAATCCAGCCAATTTAAAAGTATCTGTTCACATTTTCCTCTTAAAGTGGAATAGATTGCAAGATGGTGACAAACAAGATCTAGGTTGGGAGTTCCAAAGTGCAACAGTACGAGGGGATGTATGAATATTTCACAGCATTGGCGTTTTTATACAGTGAAGGGATGAGAGGATGTGGCAGAGCGGAGGGGGTGAGTGAATGTGCGTAAAACGGGACGAGTAAAGAGGCCTTCTGCGTCGGTCATGCAAAGTACTTGTAGAAGGGGAAGAGCGTCTGCCAGACAGAGGTTCAAGAGATGATGAACCCTTAATATATTAAAGGGGCTGTGACGTCATGATCATGAAGTTATGAACTGTCACCCAGTTACTGCACGCCTGAGCCCAATTTGAGAGAACATTGAGTGGGGCACCAGTCCCAACAGGGTCACTTGTTATGCAATACTTTTTCTATGGTGGGCAAGTTTTCGTGCTTTGTACAGGCTTTACGAAAGTGGGCCCTGTGCGCTCCAACCATAGATGTGCGGGTACAACGTGACAACATTGAGGAAACACAAGACGTTTGGAACATTCACTTGCTTCTCAGTATTACAAGTAACTGCAAAATAACGTCCTATCACTGTTTAAACCCAGTTTGGTTTAATGACAAAACCACCAACTACACGATCATCAAACGAATAAAGAATTGCAGACAAACCAGGACGTCATTCCAGAAAATGCAATTTGGAGCTAAACACGGAGATTTCAAGCTTCATCGAGTCTTTCCCCCATCACCCTTGATGGGGATGCCAAGAGAGATTCCCCGGCAGTCATTATGGACGATTTCCGGCACATCGTTAGTAGAGAGAGAGACGATCGGTTTCGGAGTCTAAATTGCGATGATGGTTATTCTTTGACTGATTGCGTGGATTGCGAAGTGACAGTATTCGGTTATGGACCCGTAACTTTGCTATACTCATTTTCCAACTGACCTGGTTTAATTTTAATTTCATTGGTGGTCTACTCAGGAGACTAATATGTTTTCTGTATAATGGTAGTCACTGTATCGTGTGGTGTTTTTAAAACTTGTTTATTAAGTTATTTCTAATTACAAACCTGATTATATTTCCATGTTTACTCTCAGGTGTACACAAGATTTGTGAGTGTACAAACATTTTAAGAACACAAATTGTTCTGCTTACTGCTACCGCGAAGTGGATTTGGAAATCGTGATATCTTTAAGAGTTTTAATATAATAGTAGGATCAAGTTTCCCATGCAGGTTAAACAGCGGGAAAGGACTCTGATTTCCAAACCATAGAGAGCAGATTCTCATTGACCAATCCTGCACGCTGTGCGTACATGACGTGCGTTTCCATTGTTTCATCCTCGTTTTACCTCTAAAGATGGCGGCGTGGTGACGTCATTGGAAGGCATAATCGTCACCAAACATCATCTACAATGTACAAATCAACCAGAACCAGCCATACACACTCTCTTTAACCTAAATGTCGACCTTTTCCATCACCCACTCCTAAGTTGAAGTTGTTGCATACGCAACACTTTTTGGGATGTGTCAGATCCCGTTCAAACATGTTGATCATACCACGTCAAATGGAAATGGTTTCTTGATATCTCTATCCACAACACAGGGCAGACATTAATCACAGCACTGTTTTCTGTGTACTCCTCTCGCCTCCGGGGTGAAACACGTTGTTGGCTTTTCTTGGCGTGATGGATATAAATTATCGACCACTTAGGAGATTCAACGCTCTTCATGTTTATGCATGTCAGTGACTCGAGCCTCTTCCTCTCTCTAACTCTTTCTCTCTCTACATCGTTTCTTAAAGGCACTGGACACTATTGGTAATTACCCGAAACAATTGTTAGCATAAGAAGAACGAGTAATGGAGAGCGGTTTCTCACTCAAACATTAAAAGCCTTCAGGCCTGACGCATTTTTAAGGCATCTGAAAGCACACAAATTTGTGCAACAAGGGTGTCTTTCTTTCACCAGTGTTGTCTTCGATGACCAATTGATTATAAACATTGGACACCAAGTAAGAACACTGATCTTTGGCAATTAACAAATGTATCCGGTACCTTTAAATGGAAGTGTACAAGATAATGTTAGCTTATTGATCCAAGGTCTGAATAAAATGACACTTGGATTTCCATAGGTGTGGGTGCACTTCGCACTTGAGACAACGGTGGGTGACGTGACCAAAGACGCCCTCTCATCAGGCTGGTCTTTACGTCAATGTTTCGCTGTTTCTGATCGATCTCATTGAGACATAGTGTCATTCAAATGGTTTGAGTAGACGATCGCTGGCAAAAACATTAGTTCAATCTACATGAAGATACATAAAGTCATACTGGTGTTTGGGTATCTCTCAATGTTAAAGAGTGAAAAACCACTCGTTTTGTCCACCATACCATTCTTGCAAAGAGCCATATTTATAGCGGACAATTCTTCTAAGAGTGAAAAACGGGTATTTTCAACCTGATTATAGAGTGAAGTTCGTTCAAGTCTCACTCAAAAAGAGTGATTCAGATTGACTTTCACTCTCAAAAGAGCAAAAGTTTACATTAAGACTGGCCATAACTATACAGTGAAATGGACAAAATTAACAATATTTTGGTATACAATAAGCACCGTGTTGGACAGTATCGTGTGACGCTCAATTTCACATAGAGTTAAGACTGACTTTTACAGTGAATCAATCTTAGCGAAGTGTGATGTCACAATACACAACAAATCACTACGGTGACACTGAAATCACATCTTAAGAAGAATCTTAGTGCTTTGTGAAATGAAGCCCAGGCCTACCGAGTCACCGGCTTTAGTATACTAAAATAATATATCAAATAATGGTAACAAATATTTTCAATTTTTTTTAATTATTACTAAGGGTCTATATATTTGAGGCTCAGGGTGTATTGCATTTTGACCAATCAGAGAACAGCATAGGCTCTATAAATAAGGTAAACATCCACAGGCTGGAAAGAAATAGTCTGGTGTCCTTTTGGTCAGATAAGTGTAAATTTCCTTGGATTTTGAAATCCTGACTTAGGTCTTAGACGGGGTAAAGATGACTAACTGAGGTATGGGTTTACCATCTCTTTTATATGAGAGGGTATAGACGATGTGACCTATGTTTACATTCAAACCGCCCTCTGTTGACAAAATACTATACACGTCATGTTTCGCCGGGCACTGAGTTGCGTAGTCATGGTAAGATTGCGTACACTTTCTAGCTGGCTGCCAAAACACAAAGGTTTTGCCCGGCGGTATGCGCGCGAATCATGTTATGGTTTTCGTGTGACGTCAGAGGTCACATCGTCTATACGAGACATACGATTGATGCAAGATGCACCCCTCTAATTGGTCGATCAGAATATCCGGCATGCTCGTGACTATGTATAGACTGCGTCCGCTGTGGCTGTTGTACGGCTGAGGCTGTTGCTCCCGGTGTATAGTCTGGTCCCCTGTCTTACAAACCAAATTATTTCATTTAACATTATTAATTCATTGGAAAACTGTGCAGTGTTGCGAGCTGTCTATATCTGTGTTTTGATTGGTCCGAGTGATGTTTGTCAGCTGCACTTTCGGTCGTCTGCATGCAGCATGATGTAGTTGTGTACATGCATGTAATGTATACATGTATGTAGGATTTGACTGCAAATCTCAATGTGAAATGAATCCGAGGTCAAAGGTGCTTTTGTGTTAAGGGGAATGACGTAGGCTCGACGCTGATACCTGGCGTAATTTACAAGCCTCGAAGTGTGACGTCTGTGCGGCACCATAATGTAGCCCGAGCCCTATGTTTGGGGCTACATTTAGGTCAGGCTACATTTAGGGCTCGGGCTACATTATGGTGCCGCACAGACGTCAGATGTTCAGGCTCCAAACGGTGGTGTTTAATAGTGTGTGCCTCCTATATTGCTTCAACGCGTGCCGATCAAGCCGCAGCTGTAGCCGCTCTTTCGGTCACAGCTGAAGTTTGAAAGGCTGTTTCAATCATGGGCATTCAGGTTGGCTAAATATTGGTTTCTTCCCATGGCTTTCATCTCTGTGGACAGAGGTTCGAATGCCACTCCGGACTGCAGCCTTAACACTTGAATTTGGTTTAATTCAGTTTATCTGTGTATACTTTTCCCATTTTTTGTTTCCTTCCACATCTAAAACTTTCCCTTCATCATCGTCTCATCACATGTTATTTATACCTTCAGGCCTACGCGTTACAGTGCAAGGCACATTCGTAAGCTCTATGCTGATACAAATGTCAACGGGGTGTGTACTGCAGGATACAAAATATATTTTTGAACGTACTTTTTGGTAATCTACGGATACAAACTTTAGAAATTGAATTTCTGCAAAAGGACAAGAAATGATTAGACTGAAATTTCACTTTTTGCTTGTGCTATTGTTCCTTTTCATTTGAGTTTCTTGTTGAAATTGATTGACTGAAATTTGATGCTGCCGTCGCTGAGTCAAATGCCACCTTAATTGTTTTTTTGTTCACAAAGAATGAAAAGTATTTGCAAAGAAAATGCATCAATAGTGCAAGCCCTGTGCAATCAATCACACAATTTCTCATTATATGAGAGTACAGTGAAGAACAGGAAACCTTTCGTTTGGATTGAAATTGCCTAATCCCTGCACACAGCTAACCAAAACTCCTCAAGTCTACTTCAAAGACTATAGTCCGCTCCCCCATCTCCACAGGGAATTATAAATCAAACAGAATCTAATGGACTCTTGCACAAATCCTGAAAGATGTTCTTATGGATTGTTCATAGAGCTCTTTCAGAGAATATATTGTGAAGTGTTAGAAGATACGGTACGTTGGACACGCATGTGTGGCAATGACTTCACGTTTACGATAACGAGATTTTACGAGAAGTATGCAAGTTTGGTTTTATATTTTAAACATCCGGTGTAGTTGTTTGGGCAGCAGTTCTGCTCACTTCCTTTTTTGAACACAAATTTAGAAACACCGTTCTTTTAAAAAGTAAAGTTTTAAAACAAAAACAGTTGGGGAGAATTTTGTCTGTTAGCTGGCAGTGTTTTTGCAATCCACCGTTATATGATGCCCACCATTATGTCATGCCATTACCGAGCGGTTCAGGTGTTTCTGATCAGCAGAGTGCTGGTTCGAGTCCCGGTCGTGACACTGGTATTCTTCAGCAATATACCTTACGTTGCTTTGTCCTTCGGATGGGACATTGAGTCATAGGTTCCGTGTACTAGAGTTAGTAGTGCATGGGAAGAACCAAGAACACTATTAGGGGTTAACTCCGGTGATTCTGGTTCACATCAAGTACCCTTGTTTACAGGTTTCCGCGGGTTTGCGGGCTACAGTGATTCACATATGAGGCATCCTTGATTTGACTTATTATGCATCCATGGTTTCATGATCAGAAAAATGTAATAATTATCAATATAATTATCCTCGGTTTTCTTAATCAGAAGTATAGGGGGAAGGTAATCTTCTCATCAAATATAACTGCACTTTTTCGCCATTGATTATTTTCTAGCCTAAAATTTTATTTACTAAAAGAACAATCTTATTGTTAATAATCATCTATCATCTTCATAAAGTGAGCATCCATTTAACTCCCTCCCCTATGAACTGAACTTTCAAGAGTTCCACCACCATGAAAACCCCTAGTGGAAATGAACAAGACAATTATCTGGTCCTAGCATGGCTGATTAGACGATTGTGAGTTGGTTGACCGTGCGGTACGGTTGATTGGATTTCTGGAGCTCTACATTGTGACAGAAATTGATTTTTCTCGTGTCGGTGAAAGTTCGTGAATCGTATCCTTGAACTTTCGGTGAGTATACGTTCCATGAGTTCTTTTTATTTCCTTTGACTCCCATTTGGTAGGCTCAACTTTTATGTTTAAAGATGCTATGTCAGATTTTTGGCCCCAAACATTAAAAAAATTATTTTTTTGAATGAATGGTATTTCAAAGAGTATCACCCGCTCTAACGAACAAAAGTTTAAGTTTTACTTTTAATGGTCAGGAACCATGACAAAAACTTAAAACGTTCCTTATAAAACACATAAGAATTGGTCACGTTATATGTTGTCGGGATCCCGACAAAAACTAATTTTGAGCACTTGATTTCACTGCTACTAATAATTGGCTGACTTTTTCGAGCAATGGCTCATATGTAGGCTTGTAACTTTCTCGACCCCCATCAAAATACCTATTTAATTTTAAATCAAAATTTTTGGGTCAAATCGGCCAAAAATCTGACATCGCATCTTTAAATATTGTGTTCAAATATTGTGATTCAGTGTTAACGTACTCTTGCCCTTTCTTGACTTAATATATTTGTCTGGGATTTTTTATGACATAACTCCTTTTGGTGACAGTTTTATTTTTAAACTTTTATGCTCTCCTGGGCAGCCCACTGTTGTTTTTTTTCTCCTTTGTTTTTAAATATGTTTAATGTGTGTATATGTACTTGTGTAAATATATTTATTTAATAATTTATCAAAATTTAAAGACAGTTTTGCTCCTTCTTTGTAAAATAATCATCAGTGCCGAGTACAGTCAAATTTGTTCGGATTGTTTGTGCACGTTTCCAAGCACACAAGTATGCTCAGCGATTAACAAATTTCGCGGAAATGACTCACGAGCAAAATTTCGAGAACCGTTTTTCTAAATACAGTGCCCAGTAAGGTGATGTCTGTCTGTGAAATTCTACGGCGAGCTGCACAGTATACCCCGGACCCCATTAGAGCCACGGTTGGAGAGGCACGTTGAAATGGTCCGATCCTTCTACTCTTTCACGACCTATTTCCATCCAACCTGATTTCCATTTAAATTCAAGGTGATGTATTTTATACGATTAGTGAAAATACAAGTGTCTTGCAATTATTGTTTGACATACATGACGTCTGTAAAAAAGATATTGAAATTTGATTATTATATTTTTTTTTATTGAAACAAACACAAGTCGTAGCCTTCATGCCAAAGTGGATGCATTCTTACATTTTTTTTATAGAGGACAAACAGTGGCTGAGAGAAACAACATTAACTGTTGTTTTAAACGTACATGTTATTACTATAATTTTATTAAAGTTAATTTAAAAAAGATGAATTTTTAATCATGAAGGCGTGATGGAAATTTAAAATATTATATTAAAAAATGGAATTGAAAAGTCGACAGATTTTTTGTCTTCATAAAGATATGCCAATAGTCACTTATGTTCTTTAGAATTGTAATTGTTGCTTTAAATAATTAATTTCTGCAAATGAAACTTTCTGTAAATTTAAAGCGAACTCGATCACTGTTACTGCGAAGCCTGTGGAAACGTACAGACAAGAGAGCCAGAAACACCGGGATAACCCCTATTTCTTCCACGAAGTGTTCTTTTTACACGCGTCTGCAAATCCTTGGACCTTCGGCCTGGTGTCCAACCAAATGGGCCACAGCATTTAAGGTTACATATCTTGTTCAAGTACACAGACCGTGTCGCAACTGGGAATCGAACCCACACTCCGCCGATCAGAAACATCAGAGCTCGATTCCAGTGCTCTTAATTAACCGCTCGGCCACACTCGCCATAAACTCTGATAAGCATGCCTCAAAGGCATCACTGTTAGAGAGACATAAACACCAGGGTTAACCCAAAATCTTCTACCATATTTGTGCTGGGTTCTTTAGCGTGCACTGCCAATGATAGTCCATGGGACCATACAGGTTAATGTCCCATCATTAAAGAGCAAGGCAATTATGGTGGAATGGTGACGATCATTCTTAAGGACACAGGTACCATGACCAGGACTCAAGCCCGCACACTGCTAATCAGAAACACCAATAGCTTGAGTCCAGTGCTCTTAACCGCTCAACCACGACACACCATTTCTCATCAACTCCTCGTGGTATCCATTTTTTTTTTTTTTTGCGCCACTGTATACCTTTAGTTCCCGTGCAACTTCAGCCCCATCATTGCAATGATTCTGCAATTACACGCGCGCAGATTGCACTCCAACGAAGAACGAACTGAGTCTTCGACTGAGATACACTTGACTGCATTGAAGAGGTGGGTATGAGGTTGTGCAAAGTGTGCTGCATAATATCATTCCACTCGTAAAATGTAACAATATCCGTATCAATGTGTGCCTTACACAAGACAGGCAAGTGACTCAAAGACATTGTCTACTTCCTATTTATTCCTACTTCTTGTGCTAATTTTGGTTTGGTGGACTGCGAACATATTTAAACTTTATCGTTAATTCGTTAAAGCGTATAACTCTTTACGGCGGATCATTAAGTCGTTAAAGCTGATTATAATTCGTTACAGAGGATAAGTAATTCGTAATAATGAATTACTTTACCGCTCATAACTTCCTCGCACATTTTGCATCATTTGTAAATAAGATAGCAATCCAATACAATATCACCCAATACACATTTCTTCCAAGAATACAACACATTTTTGTTTTGTATCGAACAAATTGTACTCGACTGTATTCTATTGTACCTCAGTCTCAGTTGTGTAAGAAGTTTTTTTTCCGTCATAGTTCTGTTATTGACAACACAGTATTTCACTTATGAATTGTTCGGGTCAAGAATGTGTGAATATTGACCAATCGCCACCGGGCACTATTAGCCTTCAACTGCCCCCTTCCACACGAGTTCGGACAAGAAGTCTAAATACCTCGCGAACGGGCCGCTTGGACTTAAGAAAGCAAACTTGTGAAAATGGACCAAAATACTTCATAGGGAAACACCTGTAGCCGGAAACCAAATTAACCAGTGTAGACATATCAAGTGTCAACTGCTAACAGAATTACTCTGCGAGTTTGTTATTCTATCGTAATGAAGAGAAGTGTTTATAAAGTCCGAGGGGACATTTCATTTCGTTGGCGTTCATGATACAGTGGACGTAGTCAAAGAAAATTGAGATGTTTGATAAAAGACGAGTGGTGATAGACCAATACGTCACAAGGGACCTAATTAAGTCACTGACATCTGCTCTTTCCATATTATATCGAATACCGTAATATCAGATTGGACATGAGTACACACGCACTTATAAAATGTGAACTCTGTAAAATGTGATCGATTTCATAAACACTAAAACTCAAGACAGTTCTCTAAAGAACAAACTCTACCTGTCAAGTAAAGATACACACAATGGTGTTACCGCAAACCAAATAAAAGGAAATTCCATCTAATACAAAGCCTTATAAAGCGCATTTACCAAACCGTATCAATGCGCTTTTACATAGTGCCTTTAATCTTTCTCGGCTCCCTGCATGAGGAGTATTGTATCCTTTTTGAGAAAACCACGTTTAAAGTTAGCCTGTTTTTTGAAATCAATGTTTTACAAGCCAGTCTTTAAAAGTTGTTCTCCCTTTTCAAACGCCTTGATGAGCTTCTTATTGGTGAGATACCAATATTGCAAGTGTTTTCAAGATGGCGGCATTGTGACGTCAATGAAGAAGGTCAATTATGATCGAAATCAAAGTTTTAAGTGGTCACCATCTCCTTTGTTGTCTACCGATTATGCCTCAACATGGAATCTGTAACCCATCGCAATGAACCACAGTCACGTTCTATACTCCAAATTGATGGATTGTATATTAAATAAAGAATTGTTATATTCACTAAATCTCTGCAGAAGTTGGCAGTGTAGTCAATGGCGTAAATGTGGCAGTCGGAAACCATGATTCTCTACGGACCCCAGTGCGATCTCTGATTACGTTTACGTGGCACGAGAATGGGACGAGGCACGCAAACGGCACACATCCATAATATTAATTTGACCAATGTTCATATTATTCTTGATTGATGTGTAGAGCAGTTTATTTACAATGTGCATGTGTGTGTGTGCTAACTAGTCGTGAAATCGATTCTTAATGAAGAATTGTCTTCAGTTAATCATGGTTCAAATACCGAGACTTTTAAATCACATTTGTTTTGTATACGTTGGCTGACTTCTGATCCATACCGTTAGCTTGTTATAACAGCTTGATGATGTTTTGAACCTTTGTCGGTCTGTACCAATATTTCCTATATAAAGACATGTTTCCCAGTTTGTGTAATTCCATTTCACTAACTCTGCTAATTTGTACATGTTGACACCGAACGCCGTGTTTTGTTTCAATAAAAACTTATTTGTCTGTATTTGTCTTATTCTTTTTCTTTCTACAGGGCCATTGTCTTCACGCAGTCAACTTCTGGCTAAAACGGAAATACCTCGGGCACATTGCTTGACATGTTTGATGACTATTATTGCAATCGTTACTTCGTGGAAAGGGATACTCCATGTCCATTCAACGAATACGTTCTAGTGCCACATCTTGGGTTCCCAAGAATACAAGAAAATGATGTTCCACCAATAATTTCAAACCAACCAATAACTGTGGGTTTCAAAACGACTTGTTTTTAACTGCTTTGATATGTAGGCCTACTACCTGTAGACATCACCCACGTATCCTCAGCCGCATGCAAAGCACTTGGGTAAACATTAGTTAAGACTGTCGATGCACATAGCCCTTCGGGCAACACAATTATCAGAGTCAAACTTTCTGTTGCTTCGTCACAATTTTCCAACCCACTGGCTACTATAGCAACAAAATAAGATTTAGCATCACCATTCAAAATGCAACAAGTATATATATATTTTTTCTATTGACCTACATACGGCAGCTGCTATATGGCGCAAGCAGGATCGCAAATCCCTGATGTCATGATATCGGCAAAACGTTGACATTTACATCGACTTGTCCCGAGGACGTTTTTGCTGACTTCACATTTCCCAGTGCTAGCCAAGCATCCTGTGAATTCGGAGGGGGTTTTCAAGACACTATCTAGAGTCTAAAATGTGGACTAAGGATCAAAACATTGGCTTTTACGGCTGGTTAAATGAAAACAGTAGAACATACAATTTCGCCTTGGGTGATCTTTTAGAATACTGGTAAGTATTACACGTTTAAGGGTTTGGATTTACCTTTTGTAGATCAAGTTTGTTTTGCAATGACATGATACTCACTGTGAGTGAGAATGTATGTGATGTAATTTTCTTTAAGAAGTTTCAGCTTCATAAGTCTTCAAGGTTTTGAGGGTAAAAAAAGAAAACCACAGAGCAATAGCAATGTTGTCGGGAGAGTCGCGTAAATCCGTTGTAAATGCTAAAAACAATTGTGGAATTGTTTTACGCTTGTCTCAAAAACTACAGCAGCTCAGCAAGTGATTTTTAAGGGAATCTTTCTACATCATTATTTTTCAACAGTGTCAAGTTTAATCTAAATGTGTGGAAGGTTTTGTTTCGTATCATACAAAAAGTTATTAA
The DNA here is from genome assembly GCF_902459465.1 of Asterias rubens. NCBI lineage: Eukaryota > Metazoa > Echinodermata > Asteroidea > Forcipulatida > Asteriidae > Asterias > Asterias rubens. The sequence goes on along the minus strand of NC_047069.1, from coordinate 11,518,742 downwards.
ACCCTTTAAAGGTGGTATACATGAATATAACTAACTGTTGCAGCCGAAAAGACATATTATGGCAGAAGTGGCCTTAAGTTTTGGTTACTGTGATATAGTTTTTAAATCTACGTAATTGTTATGTTAGGCCTACAGATATTCTAATTATAAAAAACTATTTATTTGTGCCAGGTGATATTTTTAGTACATTGCTGCTGTTGTAATTTCTTCGGTTCATGTATATTGTTCTGCTATTTAATAACTGTATTTTTATGTGCAAAACGAGAAGAAATCCCGGAAGAAATCGTCTTAACGCTATTTTTATTTCAGCTTACAGTACAGTTTCCATGTCCTGATGCAGTTATAGAGAGCATTAGACTGTCTCAAACGATCGTAGCATTCACATTAATCTTTACAAAAGATCAAAGATTTAGCTTGAGAAAATGTTCCTGTCGATTACTTTTTCGTACACAGGTGTATTTTTTTTCTTCATCTTTTTTTTTTTTTTTTTATCAGATTCTAAAAACTGTGTTCAGCAGCAGAGATATCGATCTAGGCCGAGCAGATCAAAAAACGACTTATAGGTGACTTATGGACAGCTCAGGTAACAAAAGGCGATTTCAACTTCGTCCCCCGGGGCGAAGTATTACTCAGCAGCTTGTATACATGAGATTGAATCGCGAGAGCGAAACAAAAAAAAGCCAAAACCAAAAGAGGGTGACTGATAGAATACTTGTTGCATTATTTATTATCTGGAGCATCAGAGAGAGCATCGGGTAAAATCGGTTTACATTAGACTGGTGATTTCTTGTAAACTGAGCTTAGTTAATTCCCAATTCGACTATGTATAACAAAGCAAAAGCTTTTTCAATATGAAAGATGACGAAAAAGGTACACTGTTGGAAACGTCCAGGGCACTGTGCTTTGTTACAAGTAGTGGATATTTGAAAAAGAAAAATTGAGAAACGGCACCCAGAAGCAGGCCTGCTCTGAAGTATCGATAGTTGTTGAGGAAGAGGTAATTTTCTCACTAAACTAAATACTTGAATCTTAGAAAGACTTCAGGCCTGAAGCTTTTCTCCGACATCTGAAAGCACCCACATTTGTGCAGCAATGGTGCTTTTTTTCATTGTTTTTCTTTCTGCTTTAACTTCTTCATCGATCAATATCCCGGTGCAATGAAAAGTTAACCTCTATTTTTATGTCGAGGAAAGGTATTTTAGCTGCATTAAAGGTAAAAGGAAAAACATTAAAGAGAGCCGTTTGAGTTTTTGACAATTCGCCCCCGATTTACAATAATATTTATATGAATCGTTGGGATATCTTTAAACGTCAAGAATGTTTTTATATCGGTTCTCAAGGGTAAGATATTACGTAGGTCAGATGGACTGTTGCTTCAGGTAAAATCAAAGTATTATGGCAAAGTAAAATAACTGCCCTTTTCCCACATGTTATGGTTAGAATACAGCGACCCTGCGGTGACAAAGGGTCAGTTTTCAAAACAGATTATGTTTTACTTTAAAGGTAATGTACGAGATTGGTTTAAAAGTGTAACGACTAACGACGGCATTGTTAAACTTTTATTCTGAAAGCTCGCAATGAAGTTCATACTCACACAAATTTTTCTACGAAATATTTGTTTTTCTGAAAATCACATTGCGGTGACGCTTGTGTCCTTAAGCAAGACACTTAACCAAGACGCTTCGTCCTTCGGATGGGACGTAAAGCCGTTGGATCATGTGTTGTGTAACGCATGTAAAAGAACCCAGTCATGTTCATTAAAGGACATATATTGTGTTGATTAGACTTCTCTCGAGGCGTTATTGACTCGCATCCTCTATCTGACATACCTTTGGCAAATTCGTTACAAGCTAAACTGACTGGAGATTAACATAATATGGTGAGCCATTTGGAGCAATACTTTTTATTTTGATAAAAGAAAATGCATCAATAACAATACAATCCGCACAAATGACAAGGGTTTTTTAAGATTAGATTAGATTAGATTAGATTAGATTAGATTCATATTCATTGGCATGTGGATTTCCCCATATTAACGTCTATTGGATTATATTTATTGTCCACATTTTTACAAATAAAGAAATTCAATTTCCACTGGCAAATCAGTAAACATACAAAAACAATTTCTTTTTTATCCCTTACCGATTGTCCCTCCTGGCGAAAAAGGGGGTTCACAAGTTAAGTGGTATACAACTTTGAATTAAGGATTTTAAGATCGTAATAAATACATGTCTATTGGTTAAGTTGCAATGGAACGTATTATATTTCATGGAACAGAACCCTCAATTAAATTCCAATACACCCAGCCAGTAACGAGTAAATAGCTTCGAAGCAATTATCACGTGCGATCAACGTCTGACGGGAGAGTATGTTTGTATCATCAAGTTGACTGAGCATGCTCTGTTTACAGGACATGGCTGAGTATAGCTGTGGAAATTGAGCGCATATTAAGTACACAAACAAAACAGTCAGGAAGTTCCATTTCTTTGAAATCTGTTGTGTGTTTCAAATTCTCAAACTCATTTGGTGACTTTACGAAACGTTTAGTTTGCACGTTTATGTCGTCGTCATTTATTCGGTATTGCTCATCGGTAGGTCGCGACTGTTTAGTGTAGCAATAGAGTTTCCTATCGGAACGTCACAGCCCGAGTTCTTTGCCAACCGAGTTTGGAAAACTATGGAAAGCCATTAATGCAAGTCACAAACAGATAGCCATAGTTTGTAGAAAAGTATATTTTTTTATGATTTTATTGTACACAATACAACAAATCATAAGAGATATTTTTAGCCACTGAATTGTTACAGAAAATGTTGAATTTTTGTTTGTAACATTTTGTTAACACGATTGATTGATTTGCTAACATTTGACTGGCCATGCAAACCAGCGCACTTTGTTTATAAACAATGGAAAGGAATATAGATGAATGGCACAAAGTGTCATCGACCGCCATATTGGATGATAACAGCAGAAAAGTGCAAGCCTGTACGCGCTGCACACAACTCTGAACCATTAGCCTTTTCATACGTGCACGTTTAATCAATGAGGTCATGTGCAATACATTCCATGTAAAGGCGACCTACATTGCTTGCTAGTGTTAATCGAATAAGCATAGGGCGGATGAATGGCCATTATTGTTCAATATGTAAAATGCCATCACAGCTTTAGCTACCTACTCGGGGGAAAAGTAGTCTGAAATTACAGCAAGGGGTCAATTTGGATCAATTATGTTTTGTTCTATTGTGAATTGAACAATCAAATCCCAGTGAGAATACAGATAAAGCAATTTGCAAGGCTATTGAGTTTTTTTCACCTCAATAACATCTGACAACCCATTATAATGCCTTTTTGATATTTTAAAATTGATTGTTGCTTCCAATGTGCTGTCATAATGCGATACAGTCTGTCCTTTTCCCCCAATCGCTTCATATTGATTGAATGCACTCTTTAAAGGTACTGGACTGAACACTATTGGTAATTACTCAAAATAGTTGGTAGCATAAAAACTTACTTGGTAACGAGCAATTGAGAGCTGTTGATAGTATAAAACATTGTGAGAAATATTAGACAAAATATGAGTATTATGTGTTACTGAAAACTCTATAGTGCTTTCTTCACCACATTAGTGTATGTTTCCAAGTTTCTTTCCTCAAAATGGAATCAAAGTTTTAATATATGTATTTTTTTAAACGAGCATTTGGTATGATTGAATGGATATTATATTGGACAGTAGATTCGTGCATGGAATGTACGAAACGAAGGCGAGTGCAGTGAACGAACGAATCTATTTATTTGTCTCGCCTCTGACATATTCTGCCTTTTTATTGGTTTAGAGCGCGTCACATGATATGTCTTAGTTTAACTAGACGACGGCCGTGTGATAGTGCATCGGTTTGCCATGTGATAGTGCATCGGTCCGAAGACTATCACACGGCGTGCATTACCCAGACGTCCGTTGCGTGTACGAGGATTATAAATTAATAGTCTGTATAACCATTTCGGATTACATGACACTACATGCAGCACAGTAAAAGTTTTCGCAATCTGTATTCGCGTCGTCCGTGGACTGCATTCAGGTTTGTAACTTAATAGTACAGTATTTAGAAATGCTTGGGTGTTATAAAACAAATATTGACTGCTTTTACTTGTGCAATGGTTAAACTATGACTCCCTCGGTGATCCCCGGAGCGTTCTATTTTCCCTCGGCTTCGCCTCGGGAAAATAGAACGCTCCGGGGATCACCTCGGGAGTCATAGTTTTAACCATAGCACTCGAAGCAGTCAATATTTGTATACTAGACCTATGTCCTATTGGTTTATTTGTCCAACCCACACTCTTTTAGCGAATAACACCAGGGCCCATTTTCATAGAGCTGATTAAGCAGAAATGAGCAGGATACCAGTCACAAATTGTAAACGTTACATTGTAGTTTGGCTGGTAACATTATTTAGGTAAGCATGATTCTTTTGTGCTTAGCTACTTTTTTTGTGCTTAAAGGCAGTGGACACTATTGGTAATTACTCAAAATAATTATTAGCATAAAACCTTTCTTGGTGACGAGTAATGGGGATAGGTTGATAGTATAAAACATTGTGAGAAACGGCTACCTCTGAAGTGACGTAGTTTTCAATAAAGAAGTATTTTTCCACGAATTTGATTTTGAGACCTCAGATTTAGAACTTGAGGTCTCCAAATCAAGCATCTAAAAGCACACAACTCCGTGTGACCAGGGTGTTTTTTCTTTCATCATTATCTCGCAACTCCGACGACCAATTGAGCTCAAATTTGCACAGGTTTGTTATTCTGTGCATATGTTGAGATACACCAAGTGAGAAGACTGGTCTTAGACAATTACCAATAGTGTCCAGAGTCTTTAAGAAGCTCTGTAAATTTGGGCCGACAGCTTGAGTCCAATACCTTCGACTGCCCGGCCACGAAATGTTTGTTTAAAAGATGTTTTCCAATTGAACGTTCCTATTTCAGATCTTGTTTGATCATACAATAAACTCCAAAATCTTTGAATCCTAGATTTGTAAAGAATCTACTTTTACATTGACTCGTAACATAATATCTTCGTAATATTTCTTCAATCACGTGAAACAGCTCATGTGTCCTATCAAATGTTTCTCTCTTTATCCACTAAAGAAGATATTATGTACATAATCCGATTACACGATGAAAGAAAGGTAAAGTGCCAATAATGGCTTGGGGTTGGTGCTGTGGCAGCACACCCATCCAAATCTCTCACATTGGTATCATTTTCCATGAAACTCAAAACGTTCATGGTTTCTTGGTTTAACACTCACTCGTTTGGAGAAAAACGTACACCTTTTATCAAGTCTTCCCGGGAAAAAAATCATAACTGGTTTTTCGGGTTAGAATTCATTTTGACACGGATTGTATTTTACGCTGGTATACATTTCAGTTTGAAGAGCTATAAATTCTCTCGAGATTTTATTGCTTTTTTTTTTTTTTTTTTAATATTACCTTTTCTTTTCTCAACCAGAACCTGTTATTGACCTAATATACGCCCTGTTCGAGTTATCAGAAAAAGACAATTAATATACAACATTAAAGCTGATGCGTTGACTTTATTTTTATTCGTTAAAGATACTGGACACTCTTGGTAAATGACAAAGACTAGTCTCAACAGTTGGTGTATCTCAACATATGCATAAAATAACAGACCTGTGAAAATTTGAGCTCAATCGGTCGTCGAATTTGCGAGATAATAATGAAAGACAAAACACCATTGTCGCACCCTTGTCACACGAAGTTGTGTGCTTTCAGATGCTTGATTTTGAGACCTCAAATTCTAAATCTGAGGTCTCGAAATCATATTCACGGAAAACTACTCATTATACTATCAACATCTCCCCATTACTCGTAATCAAGTCAGGTATCATGATGCTAATAATCATTTTGAGTAATTACCAATAGTGTCCACTGCCTTTAAACGTTATTATACTTAAATTCCTAATAAAATAAACATGTGATAACGGTGTGAGTATTAAATCTCGTTCTTATCATTTCCTAAGAAGTATACGTCATCCGATTCTCAAACTTTTTTTCAGTTGCAGCCTTGTTTATTTTTCCTCGTAATTTTTTTTTTTTTTTTTTTTTTTTGCCTTCTCTCCTTGATTTTGGTAGAAAATACAATGTGTGCCATTAATTGAACTGTATCAATTTAGACATGAGTACAGTGGGCTCAAACAAGTTTCAGAGCTAGAGTCATCTTATTATGTTGAGACTCTTAAATTAAATTTGTTGTCTCTCCCGGAAATTCAATCTTGGAAATAATCACAAAATGTTACTGTGATTAAATTTATTTTATTTTTTAAATGAATAAGACCCCGGGCATCATGGTGGATTGATTAATACTAATATCAGATTCAACACAAGTTTAGCTTTCCGAATTGAATAACTCATATAGCAAATTGCCTTTTACAATTACTTGAGGGAAATATAACGAATTAGAGATCACGTCAAGGCACGTCAAAGAACGTCAACAGATGAGGTCAATATCTGATGAAGAGACAGTGGGGACGACTTGCAATGTTCAAGCCGTTTAATCATTTCTAGTTCAGTGAACCTGCCCGGTCAATAACGTCATTGCTGAAGCAACTGGAAAAGTTTCCGTTTCCTGCTATCACCCTTTTCAGTCATTTTTACGAAAAGGAATATTTCATTTGTGAAAAATAAGGTACTATTTTATTTCATAACAAATGGAAAAAGTGGTGGCAGGATATGGAAACTACTTGCTTTCAAAGCAACCAAAAACAGAATACAAGAAATGTCATTGTTGTTGATTAACAAATTTTTACAAAGAGGAATATTTCATTTGTGTAAATAAGATCTTTATTTCATAACAAATGAAAAGTGGTTGCAGGATAGGAAAACTAATTGCTTTCCAAGCAACCAATCATTTGTGAAAATATGATACTAATTTATTTCATAACGAATGAAAAAACGATGGCAGGATCCGAAAACTAATTGCAGAATACAAAAAAAGTGTTTTTGTACGAACTTTACCAGGTGTACCAGGTATTTCGTCTGAGATGCCATCAAATCCGGAGGAATTGTTTTTTAATTGTCAGAAAGATTTCTGTTTCCAATTAAGGAAACAAAACTACAGGTGCTCGACGTTGATGTCATAAAAAAAAAAAGTTGAAACCGGTGAATTAACGTGTATTTTATCACCATCTTCCAAGGGTCTAAACAAACAAAACAACAACAACAACAGAAACAACAATATTTGTTCGTCGTGCCACGTATTAAAATATTTCCCGAGGAGTAAAATTCCAGGTCCATATGACGTCTACGTGGGTGGCGACACCAAATATTACTATTTGAGAGGTTACTGTCCTCTCGTACAGTCGAAAAATGGTCGAGAAGGTCATCTTAAAAACACTGGACACTACTGGTAACTGTCTTTTCACTTGGTGTGTCTCAACATACGGGATAATTCATAAAAAAAACTGTGCAAATTTGAACTCAATTGGTCGTCGAAGTTGCGAGATAATAATGAAAGAAAAAACGCCCTTGTCACACGAAGTTGTGTGCTTTTAGATGCTTGATTTCGAGACCTCAAAATCTAATTCTGAAATCTCAAAATGAAATTCGTTGAGAACTTCTTTCTCGAAAACTACGTTGACTTCAGAGGGAGCCGTTTCTCACAATGTTGTAAACAATCAACAGCTCTCCATTGTAATAGATGTTAAATTTGCATCGGGGATAAAGAATATTAATTTTGTTTTTTTACCCATACACCGATGTGTGTTAGCACTGTATACTCAGTACTTTCCCGAGTCCTGTAACAAAATATCACAGGCATATTACGTCGAGCACCTGTAGTTTTGTTTCCCACCCGAGTAATATGCCTGTGATATTTTTTTCACAGGACTCGGGAAAGTACTGAGTATACAGTGCTAACACACATCAGCTCTCCATTGCTTGTAACCGAGTAGGTTTTTTAGCTAACAATTATTTTGATGATTACCAATAGTGTTCAGTGCATTTAAGCTTCATACAAGGTAGGGGCTACATTGAGGTCCCGGGTAGGGGCTACATTAAGGTCCCGGACTATCAACTAGGAACCGGGGTACACCTCCCAAAAGGGGTGATTGCTAAACTTTGGGAAACGTATGAAACTTGGTTCTATGCAGGATAAGTCGTAGAAAACACAAAACAGCTGAATCTGAACAAACTATGGTGACACGTTGACAATCGGACCACGCGGGTCAACGTTTTTGCCAGGCAGGAAGTTTACGCAATTGCATTTTGCTGGAATGTCAGTGCAGTGTATTTCAATGATTGCACAATAAAACACATTTGAGTGGAATCAAAATCATGCCGGTTTTATAAAAATAAGGCAATCCCACAGGCAGTTAATACCCCAGAGTATAGAAAGCCAATGTGTGAGCGATTAGTAGATTAATATTAACAGATCAATTAGGGAGACTGCCCACAGCTGAGCACAACGCCAGCAAGTGTATGAAATAACTTGACACTGTGGAACTGTTACACATTAATGATTTGCCGTTATGCATACAAATAAACCTTGCATACAAATAAGAAAAGTAAAACATGTGTTGCGCTGGGTTTTTCAACTGTTCCCCACTTTTGGTAAATTCGAAAGAGTAGTCCTTTAGGTAGATAACAGAGGAGTCATTCAATCGCCTCCTCCGAACCAGAACACACCAGATTGACCATACCATACTAAAATGTATATTATTTTAAAGTAGATTTATTGCTATCATGGATAAACCAACGACGAAAACAAACATCCTTTGGGAAATTCCAATCAAGCCCCGCCCCTTCTCTCTTTTTCTCAATTCAATTAGCCGGGATAATGTTACAAATGATCTACGCAAATTAATCCACGGTTGAAAAAATTGTAATAAATTCGGCACTGGAAGCCATTGGCTTCAATTTGTTGATGAAGAGCACACTAATGTGATGGGTTTTCTTGGGTTGAAGGACCGTAGGCTATTCTATGTTTCACTGATATCTTCTCCGGAATTGAAACAGATTTTACATCATCGGTAACAAACACCTGAACCACAACATCTTCTCACATTGAAAGCATCCGGACTTTGTAACTTAAAGGTGCCATCTCGTCAGATATTGCTGCTGGCCAAAGACTTTCAGAACGCTAGGTGGCGGTATGCTTTCTTCAAAATGTGCGCACGCATGGAACAGCGTAATGATCTTACCAGCGAGGTTTAGCTGCAAATGCGTGAACGTGAACGTCAAAATATTGTTTGGTTTCTGTGTGACGTCGCCACTTTGGGCTGTTTGCATGCTCACGTATGACGTCTGCGCGCACGTACGTACTTGACGTGAAAAATGGTTACTTCACGTATGCTAAAAACGTGAGATTTTACCGACACAATTTTCTGACGTTCACGTTCACGTTTACGTTCACGTTTACGTTCACGTTTACGTTCACGTTTACGTTCACGTTTACGTTCACGTTTACGTTCACGTTTACGTTCACGTTTACGTTCACGTTTACGTTCACGTTTACGTTTACGTTCACGTTAACGTTTACGTTCACGTTAACGTTCACGTTCACGCGCAACGTGCAGCTAAACCTCCCTAACCTCCCCTTCCATTAAAAAGAAAACTCAATTTGTTTCTTTGAAGTCTACTGTAAATGAACCCATGGCACCAACACACCAAGTGATTACTGTAGCACTATAACATGTATATGTCTGAAGATACATGTGCATACAGAAGAAGATGTATAACGGTAGGTGGCTGATGGAATTGTGCCTTTAAAACATGGATTGTGGCCAACAGCCAGATGTTTTCTTGTGCAAGATATTTGGCTAAAGGGCTATCACAGATTTGCCCTTTGAACAATATAGAATTACAAGGATTGTCATCCATTCTGAAAGTTAAAAGAATGCTTGCTTTAACCATTACTCTGCTGCTTAAAGGCACTGGACACTATCGGTAATTGTCAAAGACCAGTCTTCTCACTTGGTGTATCTCAACATATGCACAGAATAACAAACCTGTGCAAATTTGAGCTCAATTGGTCGTCGGACAGGGCGTATGCCTTTTTATAAAGAGTCACACATAAGGTCAATAACAGGTTCTGGTTGGGGAAAGAAAAGGTGATCAAATAAAGTAATAATATCTCGTGATAATTAATAGCTCTTCAAACTGAAATGTAGACCAGCTAAAAATACAATCCGTGTCAGAATGAATTCTAACCCGAAAAACCAGTTATGATTTTTCTCCCGGGAACACTTGATAAAAGGTGTACGTTTTTCTCCAAACGAGTGAGTGTGAAAACAAGAAACCATGAACGTTTTGAGTTTCATGGAAAATGATACCAATGTGAGAGATTTGGATGGGTGTGCTGCCACAGCGCCAACCCCAAGCCATTATTGGCACTTTACCTTTCTTTCATCGTGTAATCGGATTATGCACATAATATCTTCTTTAGTGGCTAAAGAGGGTAACATTTGATAGGACACATGAGCTGTTTCACGTGATTGAAGAAATATTGCGAAGATATTATGTTACGAGTCAATGTAAAAGTAGATTCTTTACAAATCTAGAATTCAAAGATTGTATGATCAAACAAGATCTGAAAAAGGAACGTTCAATTGGAAAACATCTTTTAAACAAACATTTCGTGGCCGGGCAGTCGAAGGTATTGGACTCAAGCTGTCGGCCCAAATTTACAGAGCTTCTTAAAGGCACTGGACACTATCGGTAATATTGTCAAAGACCAGTCTTCTCACTTGGTGTATCTCAACATATATGCACAGAATAACAAACCTGTGCAAATTTGAGCTCAATTGGTCGTCGGAGTTGCGAGATAATAATGACAGAAAAAACACCCTTGTCACACGAAGTTGTGTGCTTTCAGATGCTTGATATCGAGCAATTATTTTGAGCAATAACCAATAGTGTCCGCTGCCTTTAAACTATTTAAAAAATTAGTTTAACGCACTCTTAGTGCAACTCTTAAGGAAGAGAAGGTAAACATGAAATAAGGAAAGTTTTTTGGGAACAAACATTATTTTTTCAGATAATACGTCACCAACTTTTTCTGGTTTGCAGACGCATCAGACGTATACCTCTCGGAAATTGTTTCGTCAGTTAGTTTATACGGCAGAAACTTGTAACCGATCAGGGTAGTCAGAACATACTCTTAAAGTACATGGACTCAGACACGGCGTAATCTCTGCCAACTTCAATTTCATTTCATTTATTACTTTTGGTCGCGAAGCCATGGATTCTCAGAAAAGCGGACTTTTGATTAAAATCACTATAAATGCCCCTCAAACCCGTAGAGAGAAGACCAGGAAGGAAGTTATTAAGATGTGGGGAAGAAACCTCAGAGAGTTATTCAAGGGGAAAACCCACGCAGTCATTCAGGTACCGCACAACCCCAATCCACATCATGCCCCCGGCGGGATTGGGACCAGGGTCCTTGAGGTTGAAGGCTCAGAATGATACCACTATACGCAAAGACACGAACGCCTGGTTGAGCTGCGGCTCGACCACTGCCAGCCAGTGAGGGCAACACGTCGCCATGGGATGAGAGTGGTTCCGTGTGGCACTCGGCTTCATGAGACTTCGCCTTCAAATCAGACTTTAGCACTTGTAAAATTAGTACTTATTCCAGTTAAAAAAAGGCGTCATATTTACCTCATCTTTGATTACACTTTTATGTGTCTGTGCGGCCGCAACTGAATGAGTCCGTGAGATGAAACACGATTCTAATGAATATCAAAATTAATATCACAACTAACCGCCTGTTGTCCCCATAGTTACATCGTGAAATTGTCATTGGATTTTGTCAATCTAAACTAAAACGCTCCACCTCCACCGCAACAACCCCTCCCCTTAAAATCCCCCTCAACCGGGTTGTTCTAAAACCCCCTCGACCCCCTCGACCCCCTCGACCCCCACGACCCACCACCCACAACCCTCCGACGTCCGCCCCGTGTTCGAAGTTCGAAGAATTTCCGAATTCCGAATTCATAAAATGTCGCTTTACGGCCGAGTAAGAACTAAGTCCCCGATTTAGAATTCACAGTGTGTGATCCGTGACGCAACTTCCTTCCACGACTAGGCTTGACTTCAAGTCTGAGACTGCGGTTATATTTATCTGCATCAGCCACACAGAATTGGGAGTATTTTCTCTCCGCTTCCGCAAGAGACAAGTGCACACCGATTGGGGACCCCAAACACGTCCGTGTGGCCATTCGGTCGGTCGGGTCTACAACCTTGAGCTCCGCTTAGAGCAACTAGTAGTACCATAGTACACAGGACGGGAGCGATCGGCCGGAAATGGGTCCGTCTGCTGATCATCACGTAATGAGTTGGCCGTAATCGTACTCGGGCGGTGAATGCAGGTTCCCAATTTGGTTAACAATCTCGGATCGGCCAAGAGATACACGTGGAAATGCCGCGGTTTTTTATCTGTACATCGTAATTGCCACAGGCCCGATCTCGGCAGCCAATCACGCGAAGTTTGTATCGTGCATACTACGTGTCTCGTACGCTGTGTTGTTGTGATCTGCGAGGCATGGTAGTCGATGTCAGCAAACAACATTGTGTGCGTGATTGGCTGAGGTTGTGAACTGTGGCAATTTCGGTGTACAGAAAAAAAGATCGCACAAAAGTCGATGGTCGAGGGGGTCGTGGGGGTCGAGGGGGTCGAGGGGGTTTTAGAACAACCCCCTCAACCACGTCCACACAGAGAAGCTCAACACAACAAAACTGTGCATACCAGAATAAGGTTATCAGCCAAATTACGATTTCGCATGTACAAGTTGTGACTGGGAGCCTGCTTATTATTTTCAATATGCAATATTTTCTGCCATTGGACATTTTCTGAACAGAACAAAAATTAAAAGTTCACAGATTTACAAATAACTTACAGGGTTTACTGAAGGTAATGGTGACAGACGTCCCTTGAAATATTATTCCATCAAATGCTTTACTTTTTGAGAAAACATTAATACAATTATCAATTCTCGATATCGAGAATAACGGAGTTATTTAAAACACATGTGATGACACGGCGAAACGTGCGGAAACAAGGGTGGGTTTTCCCGTTATTTTCTCCCGACTCCGATGACCGATTGAGCCATGCATATCTTGAGATACAGTAAGTGAGAAGACTGGTCTTTGACAATTATCAATAGTGTCCAGTGTCTTTTAGCCTTGCTCAAGGCAGTCGCATTATTCGCTCCGAAAAGACGCCGCTGTAAACCCACCCGTATACCCTGTGCGTGGTGCGTGCGATCACACCGCGTGACCCACCCGTATACACACTGTCACATCGTTAGAATACTGTGCACACAAGTCATCCGCACTGGTACCACTAACCGCATGCGGAGGCCGTTAGGCCGACAGCCTTGTCGGGTCTGTAACTTCCGGGTTTAATGTGTTGTATTGAAAAATTTCCACAAGTGGAAAAAAATGGGGGGGCTCTCGGATATGCTAGTATGCATTCCATGAATATGTATATCTTTCATCAGACAACACAGGTGGGAGGCAAATGAATTATTCATTTTGACGTCCAATCACGCACGCCTATCATGCTTGCTGAGCGTCCGTGATGGTGGTGGTGTGTGATGTAGACATGTCTCGTCTTTCGCGGGCATTATGGTAATGAGCTGACCGTGGGAACTCTTCGCTTATTATAGTAATGAGGTCAGTGGCTCCAACACAGACCCTACAAGGCTGTCGGCCTGGCGGCCTCCGCATGCGGATAGTGTACGGGGGCATCGTGTCGTGCGATGTTACGCACAGTGAATACGGGTGGGTTTTTATACAGCGGCGGTCTTTTTTCGGAGTGAATAATTCGACTGCCTTGAGCAAGGCTAAGTGTCTTTGAACCTTGAACAGCAGTTCCTTCACGCCACGTCTCTCTCATGAATCGCTTTCATGTCAAGGGGTAAGGCCGTTATTGGATTGCATGGGCCGAATTAGCGGGAAAACGGGGTGGGAAGTAGGCCGAGACAGGGATACCTGTAGAGAGAGAGGTGTCAACGCCCTTTCGGACTGACGGGTTGAATTTGTTATTAATACACCTGACAGGGGTGTCCACAATTGAAAGGGAGACCGCCCTTTTCTCCTTGTCGTTTCCTTAAAGAGAGTCTCTCTCCCTCTCTTGCTCTGAAGAAAAAGGCTCTTGAAATACCAACAGGTATCAGAAAGATGTTCGTGTATTAAAAGGACTGGACACTATTGGCAACTACTCAAAATAATTGTTAGCATTAAAAAAAAAAAACTTACTTGGCATAACGAGCAATAGAGAGCTTTTGATAGTATAACACATTGTGAGAAACGGCTCCCTCTGAAGTAACGTAGTTTTTGATAAAGAGGTGTTTTTTTTCTCACTAAAATATTCAAGGCTTCGGGCCCTCCCACTATTCACTTGCAACATCGATGACCAATTGAGTCAAAATGTTCACAGGTTTGTTATTTTTGGCATAAGATGTTTTTTGGCGTCAATATTTGCGACTTTGGGCCAAGTCGTGAATATTGGCGTGAATATTGGCGTCAATATTTGCGACTTTGGGCCAAGTCGTGAATATTGGCGTCAATATTGGCGTCAATATTTGCAACTTGGGGTAAAAGTCGCAAATATTGGCGTCAATATTGGCGTCAATATATATTTGCGATGTCCCTTTAAAGCCACCATATGTTTGGGTACACCAAGTGAAAAGACAGGGCCCAATTTCATAGAGCTACTTAAGCACACAATTTTGCTATTTAACAAAAAATTATTTTCTTAGTAAAATCAGATTACCGGCCAAGACTCCACTCAATTGTTATGCTAAGTCACAAGCAATGCACACGGAATGACATTTTTGCCAGTAACATGTGAAAAATAAGCGAGCTATTTTCGTGCTTAAGCAAATTTTTTTGCTTAAGTAGCTCTATGGAATTGGCCCATGGTCTTTGACAATCACCGAAGGTGTCCAGTGCCTAAAAGGAAATTGGTGACTGTTCTTTTCTTAGCGGTGAGTCTGGACACACGCAGTAAGAGATACCCAACACGGTGACGCGTACTTAACAAATCACCCCCACCTTCCGAACTCTATTGCCCGCGAGGGTCCGTAGACAGCCCGCCGCTTACATGTTGAAATAAACCCATTACGCAATGATGGTCTCACCAAAGCTGTTTAGGCTAATAATGTTACGCTCTCCCAGTCCCACAGATACAATAACCTAAAATATTCTTATCCCACATAAGAATTCCGACAGAGACTTGCCGAACAAAAAAAATCTGACTCCGAAATAGTGTTTAGATTTGAGCGAGTCGAATTAAATTTTAAACGGGATCTTGAGTTTGCCGGCCAGACCGGGGTAGACTTGATTCAAGTCCCGTTCTCGTGCTATCGCCCTGCAACTATAACCAACACGCCGTATAGCTGCAGTGCCTTGCGGGATTAGGATTTTAGGCAAGTCTAGACCAGGTGTGGCGGTTTTAGTCTTCCGCCGTGTCCAGTTTTCCGGGTGACGTAGTCAGACAAAATTACCACCGCCAGTACCCTGGCGAGTACTGTAGTTCTCTCAGTGACCCAAATTGTTTCTATTCTTTTCTGTTTAGTCACATTCTCTTGCCCCATCTTTACACGTATTCATGCATGCAACTTTAAGCAGGTCACACTGCTTGTATAAAAAAAAAAAAAAACATTTCTCATTTAAAAATAATATAAAGGTTTGTTTCGCATGTGTTACTTTATGGCTTTGTGGTATACGCCGCTCGTTATACTCGTGGACGCCGCCATGACAGCTACCGGAGAGTAACACGGATGACCCAGTACGGCACTACAAATTGACTACTTTCGCTTGCTGTGCGCAGGCATCGCATGACGTACCGTATTATTGGTACTTCGGAAAACTGAACACGGCGGAAAGTTAAAACCGCCACACCGGGTCCCAATGTGAACCCCTGCTTGCCAGATCGTTTTGCGTATAACTCAATGAAGGATGACGGCACCCGCCGAAACTGTCAAGCAAATACCGACATCATACAATTATAATGCAAAGTGCATTACCGGGTAATATATCATTAGATATGCCCATGGTGCTTCGTGAGATACCCTTTCCCATAAAACTATGATTATCGTTACTTTCATAACAAAACTATTTTTATTTCGTTGAATTATATTTCTACATTAAAAAAAAAACATTACATATAATTCCCACATAATGACCGACATCATAGAATTATATTGCAAATGCATTACAGAAACTACATGTCTGTGGTAATTGGTGAAGTACCACTCTTCCGTAAAATCATGATCGTCGTTATTTTTACAATCAAAACTGTTTTCGTTAAATTATATTTCAACATCATAAAAAAAACATAAACTATAATGATTTCCCATAGTGTGACTATTAATAAAATCGTATATAGCGGCGCCAAAATCAAGAAGATACCACTTATGTTTGCAGGGGGGGGGGTAATTCCAATGCTGTTCTAATCCGTTGGGCCAATAGGGATTCGAACGTCGCCCCTGATCTATTCCAAAAGACACCTTACATTGGGGTCAAACAATGAAAACAACATAATTATGCGCCGTGCAAAACTCTCGCCACTATAGCTTTATCATAGAGCGGCAATTGTGACTTTCACCCATTAAATCAATGTCAAAAAACTAAGGCTGGAAGAAAAAATAGTCTGGTTCCTATTTGTACAAGGAATATACGTGTTCATTACTGCTGTAAGATACAAGGACCATGACCACAATTTTGCAGTATGACAATATGTCTTCCTTTTTGATCTCAGTTAGGGCGTTGTTTATGGGTGTGACGTCATGCAATGGAGTCTATAGAACACCAGATCAGCAGAGTGTGGGTTTGGATCCCCAGCCGTGACACCTGTGTCCTTAAGCAAGAGACTTAACCACTGCTTCGTCCTTCGGATGGGACGTAAAGCCGTTGGTCCCATGTGTTGTGTTAACGCATGTAAAAGAACCCAGTGCACTTTTCGAGAAGAGAAGGGGTTCGCCCCGGTGTTCCTGGCTGTGGCTGCTGAATGCGCCGTAGCACCTTGTAAACCTTTATAAGGTTCTAAATAATTGGATCTCAGAATTCATCACTGCAATAACCTATCGTTCTGAAAGTTTGTATATACAGCGCCTTGAGTACCTTGTTTGGTAGATACGTGCGCTACATAAGACTTCGATATTATTATTATTATTCATTATATCGCCCAAACTAACTACAAAAACTATATACTTGTACATGTAAATTGTAATTCCTCATTTTGGTTTCCCCTCATTGTTCCCCAGGACCAGCAGTCCCCCCTCAAGTTCTTCCTTAGTTTCACCTCAAGTGTCCTCTCTAATTGTTCCCCACTTGGTTCCAGATAATTGCAGTTCTAGTTCCCCCTCACAGTTCCCCTTCTAGTTCCCCACGACCTGCAGGTCCCCCACAAGTTCTTCCTTAGTTTCACCTCAAGTGTCCTCTCAAATTGTTCCCCACTTGGTTCCAGATAGTTGCAGTTCTAGTTTCCCCTCACAGTTCCCCTTCTAGTTCCCCAGGACCAGCAGGTCCCCCTCAAGTTCACCCTTCACTCAAGTGTCCTCTCTAAATGTTCCCCACTTGGTTCCAGATAATTGCAGTTCTAGTTCCCCCTCACAGTTCCCCTTCTAGTTCCCCAGGACCAGCAGGTCCCCCTCAAGTTCACCCTTAATTTCACCTCAAGTGTCCCCTCAAATTGTTCCCCACTTGGTTCCAGATAATTGCAGTTCTAGTTCCCCCTCACAGTTCCCCTTCTAGTTCCCCAGGACCAGCAGTTCCCCTTCAAGTTCACTCTTAGTTTCACCTCAAGTGTCCTCTCTAATTGTTCCCCACTTGGTTCCAGATAGTTTAACCGCTCCAGTTCCTCATATTAGGTTTCCCCTCTAGTATCCAACTCTAGTTCCCATTCTAGTCCACCCACCCCCCCCCCCCCCCTCTTTCCCCTCCTCTAGTTTCTTTCTTTTTATTATTATGTTTGTGTAACAAGAAGGGTATCCATAACACCATTCAGTTCAGAGACCTTTTGCAAAATGATGAAGACTTTTCATCTGAAACCATACCACAGTCAAAAGAAATTCTACACATGAGAAATTTAATCCACAAAGTTCAGGCAATCAACCTCTCTGCCACTTCCATTTGTTTTATAACTTTAAAAACAAATTGTGAGCTGCCCTTTCCTCTCACTTACTTACACCCCCCAGAATCTCTTGTTGGAGGGATAGAAACTACATCCTGACTCACACGTGTCAGCGCATGACAATTCAGATTGGAGAAAACGATGCTCTAGTTTTTTAGTCTGATCCCCTGGCACACCATGGATGTATAACCCCTCGATGTACTTTTCCCCCTTCCCTCCATCGGTGTCACATTTCACTAGGGGGGAGACACTTCCATCCCCTCCCTCCACAGACCCTAATCTCTGCTTTGCACAGAGATTTAGTCTTATTTCAATGAGATTGGAGTGTTTGCTCAGCTATGAGCATCGCCCCTTGCGATGTGCTGGCTGCTTATGTTGCCATGGGACGACTGCTGCTGGAAAATGTTTACCGGATTGGCACAACCATTGGCGCTACGCACTCATGTTGCGCACAGTGAGTTGAAGGTTTTGACATTTGAGCGTTTAGATAAGAGAGAGAGCCCGGCTCTGCCTTTTTTTGTCTTCTTGTGAAAGCTAACTACAGGGTGAGTGTTTCATCTCTTTAGGCTATATGCATCTTTCTCTCCAGCATATCATCGCAAATCTTGCGTGAAGTAGGCCTATACTCCTCGTGGGCTGAAATCAATTTGTATTTGAACAAACGGTCTTGAAGAGAGATGCCGTTATCATACTGCGCGCTTGCTGGCTTCGAAGCATCCCTTTTTTAAGATGTCCATCTTTTCTTCCGAAGTGCCATGACGATGTCGACGCCATTTTTGTATTTCTAGGGGGAGATGGCATCAATTAGTAGCTTTATATTTACTAACGGTAACATTGATTGATGGCTCACATTCTCACATACAAGAAGGGTAGACAATAGGCCCACAATAAATGAATGGTCGGCCTGATGTACAAAATATCATCAACACAACATTCGGCAGCTCCCTCGATAGGAAGGTTGCTATACGAAACAACAATCTTCGTAAGAACAAATTCCACCCTACAACTCACACGTACGTCTGGATAACTTCACTTGAAAAAAAAGTTCGATTCATAGTGCACATGTATTGATCTCAAAACGATGTGACCCCAATCGACCAACCTCCTGTCTCAACAATGTTGTTCTAAAGTTTACGAAAGCGAGACGCTTAAAGGCACTGGACACCTTTGGTAATTGTTCAAGACGATTAGTAGTGCCCATCATGGCCTTAAAAGCCTGGTTCATACTTCCTTCGAATGGGAAGACGATGCGAATTTTTACGTCACCAATTTGCAACGAACAATCTGTTGACTTGTGCTCAACTTAACTGCAAAACATTCGCTGCGTGGGCAGCCCTATGACGTCAAAATTCGCTTTGCCTTTGCATTCGCCGGAAGTATGAACCGGGCTTTATGACGAAAGTGAGACGTTTAAAGCCCGGTTTATACTTCATGCGAATGGGAATGCGGTACGTCACAAATTCGCTTCTGCGAAACATTCGCAGCAAAACCAGCGCCGGTACGTACGTCGAAAAATCGCTTTGCACTCGCATTCAGGAAGTATGAACCATGGCTTAATTGAATCACAGCAACCCAAAGCTCCCGTCAGCTAAAAATAAAAAAAAATTCCAATATAACCATTTTGATATCTTGCTAAAAGGACAATGAAGTGATCCTTAAATTACAGACCGTTCCATAGTATCAATAAAACATCAGGTGCATCACGTTTGCCCCACCATTGATCAGTCCATTTTTGTTTCTTTACACAGGTATTAAAAGTCATGCGGTTATATGATACCGTTGGTTCAAACAACTTTTATAAAAGTCGAGTGTTGCCCTATACTGGAGATCTCTTGAAGCTTCAAGCGTTATTCGCATTTCACTTTAAAAAATAACAAAATAGATACCTTGATATCACCTTACTATTGTTTCCAAAGTGATATATTAGAACTATAATCCCCCACTCAATATACCAAACGGGGAGCCCTTTCAAAATGTTACTCGAACCTTTTCCAAAGTTTTTCAATTCAATTCAATTTTGATGTTTTTTTTCAGAAGAAGAAACTGAAAACACCATGTTGTCAATGGTGCTTCGAGCTATTCATAAAAAGAAAAACAGCAGGAACCAAATATTTAATTAGATTACCATTTCATCCCTAAAACCTGGACAATAATACTGGAGTCGTATGGAAAAAAAACACTTATAACGCACCCCTGCCTGTCCATGGTTATGTTGAGGGCAGCATTGAAACAACGGACGGTAACAGAATGCACGCTGCGTGCTTTCCATTTCAAAATGCTTTAGAGTACGCGCCAACAAAGCGCTTAACTATGGTTAACTATAGTATTTTTCCCGCCCTGTTCACAAGATCAGTCCATGACGAGGAGACAGTGAGATACGATAACTCCACTGAGCACCTCAATGACCATAGTCAAAAAGAGCATGCGACAAGGAAAACGAAAAAAAGAATTCAAAGATTTTCCAAGAAAAAAATGAGGCAGATTAATCAAAGTGTCGACAAGACTAATAAGGTTCAAGATAATATAATAAATAAGCAACCATGACCGCATACAAAGCAACTCGTGGTCATTAGTAAGAAAAACCCAAGCACCACGGCATTCCAAAAACCATGGATCCTTAACTCTAGGCAAAGCCAACAATCATTCCACAAAATTAACAACACCCATTTATAACTTTTGATTCATGAAATGAGATCACTTTTGGGAAATGGGATTTTTCTCAAATTCCGCCTTCGCCTCAATCAGTAACGTGCATTTTTTGTGCTGGAGGCAACTGTTCTATCTCCACACTTAACACTGTTGTTATCGAAGTCTGACGTATATTTCTTGTTTTAAAATTAATAGCTCAAAGCGTAATAAAGTCACAAACCTAAACAAGGTGTCAAACCAGGCCGACTTTCTACCGCTGTGATCCCCGTACAACAATTCTGGCTAAAACCAATTTGTCTTTCAAAGTTAGCCAGGGGCAACAAATTGACATTGTTTTTGTCTGTGTGTATTTTTCACTCATACCAAAGCAATGTTGAAAACCGAAGAACGTGTTCCCTGCAGCTATGTCACAACCAAGAGTTTAAGCTAGCGCAGCTCAAATCTCAAAGGGTTTGATTTTGGTCCGTGCATAAAAGCCGAGACGCACAAAATAATAAACAGTCGACGAGTTGTTTTTGAAAGAAATTCCTTTTTCTACTCTCGTGGATCATGGAGGAGGTTAAAGGTATTGGATACTATTGGTAATTACTCAAAATATTTCTTAGCATACAACTTATACTTGGTAACAAGCAATTGAGAGCTATAATAGTTTTTGTGAGAAACAGCTCCCTCTGGACTAACGTAGTTTTTGAGAAAAAGGGTAATTTCTCACTAAACTATTAAAATACTTCAGCTGAAGCCTTTCATTGTGCATCTGAAAGCACACTATTCTAACAAGGGTGATTTTTTCCCATTATTCTCTTGCAAATTCGATGACCAATTGAGACCGATTTTTCACAGGTTTGTTATATTATGATACAGCAAGTGAAAATACTGGTCTTTGACCATTAACCAAACGTGTCCAGTGCCTTTAAAACATTCCTCCTTAAACGGTTGGTAATATCTTAGCTGTACCCTTTTGGGACTACTCGAGCGGGGTACGCACGGGGATTCGCCGAGGGGCAGACGCAACGACAACCCATTATGTCTTGCACCGTGAGTGAGGACTGCAGCCCCGGCATTGAGTCATGATTCTCCCCTGGTGAATGCATGGCAGTTACCGAATACCTTTCCGTTGTCATTCACTCTATCTCTTTTAACTATTGGGTTATATTTAATGTTTAAGTATATTAATCTAGTTCCCAACCCCTGCCCTTCCTCTTTTTTTCTCTGAAGTAGGTTTGTTGTGACGTGTTTTGTTTTTTGTATCGTGAACTTTGTTGGAGAAGTACAAACAGTAAAATATGATATCAAACTTAAAAAGATAAAATGTCAAACTTGCAAAGAGAAACAAATGCAAATAGTTTTAACATCTATTAAATCGTTTGAAGTACCCGCTGCTAAAACATAGGATTCGAACTTGCTCTCGCCACCGGGCAATCTCGGTGGTCTAGTTGGTATGACACTGCTCCAAAATTGGGTTGGAATCCCGTCCGAGTAATATGCATGTGATATTTTTCACACAACTCGGGGAAAGTACTGAGTATACAGTGCTAACACACATCGGTGTTAGGGTAGAAACCAAAATGAAAATTCTTTATCCCTGATGCAAATTCAACATCTATCAAAGAGAAACAGATGTTTGGTGATATCTGCCTCTAAAGATCTATTCAGACCGTCTTTAAAGGCCATTTATAATAATAGGACAGTTCCATAAACCAAAGGTATACTTTCCCTTAAAGGCAGTGGACAATATTGGTAATTACTAAAAAATAATATTATCATAAAACCTTACTTGCTAACGAGTAATGGGGAGAGGTTGATAGTGTAAAACATTGTGAGAAACGGCTCTTTCTGAAGTGAATTAGTTTTCGAGAAGGAAGTAATACTCCGCGAATTTGATTTCGATACCTCAGCTTTAGAATTTGAGGTCTTGAAATCAAGCGTCTGGAAGCACACAACTTCGTGTGACAAGGCGTTTTTTCATCATTATCTCGCAACTTCGACGACCAATTGAGCTCAAATGTTCACAGGTTTGTTATTTATGCATATGTTGAGATACACCAAGTGAGAAGACTGGTCTTTGACAATTACCAACAGTGTCCAGGGTCTTTAACAACTTGAGAAACGGATTGGAGGCTAAATATTGTATGAGCTTGTGGTGTTTAGTTGGATAATATGTGCGTGGGTACCAAGGATCAGGTTCATTCCCCCTCCCCACGCCAGAAGGAAGGCCGGGGCAATGTTAACCAAAGTGGTGTCCTGTCATGCTACACTGTGTTAGTTTCAACCGAAGAGAGGGGGGGGGGTTCACGCCCTGTGGACATCTCATCTTTAAGTCTAGATGCGTCAATTTGCTCTGGTGATTTGTGATGTAACCTTACCTCACTATCAATAATGACTTCTATAAACAGTGTTACGGTTAGACCAATGAGTAAACTAGACGTCACGTAACACCTAAAATGCACAGGGGATTTTTCAAGCAAAGTAATTGGGCCAGTACGTTCACCCTAAAGGCAAAGCTATTTACGTCTCTCCGAGTTTCGTAAACTTCCCCCGCCTGGATTCAACGACGAAGCCATCGGTGTGTTAAAGGCACTGGACACGTTTAGTCATTGTATTCTTTGGTGTTTCCCCAAATCGTTGACAATTTGGGCTCAATTGGTCATCGAAGATGCAAGAAAATAATGACAGAAAAACACCCTTGTTGCACAAGTTGTGTGTGCTTTAAGATCCCTTCAAAAAGCTTCAGGCCTGATGTCTTTTGATATTCAAGTGAGAAATTACATCTTTCTCAAAACCTAGGTTCCTTCGCTAAACATTATTTGGTCATTTAGAGCTAATCAACCCATATCGCACATGATCTTCTGGAATCCTCCTGGCGGACATCCAAATCGCGACAGGAGGAAAATGTGTTATCCAGACACCATCACTAAAGAAACAAATCTCAATCTAAACGAGACCTAGCAACTCATGAGGGATAAAGCAACTTGGCACCATTTAATCAAAATCAATGTTTTTTTTTGATTTTTTTTACTTCAGATTTAAACAAAAATTGAAAAAATACTGAAATGTAACATTTACAAATCCTGCCAGAATGATAAAGACAGACACTTATTACTATTCCGTCCAAAGGCAAAGGGTGATGACGAATTACCAATAGTTTGCGGACCTTTAATCGTGACGATGACCGGCATGACCGCAGTTTATTAGACGTCGACGGTCAGCGTGTCACGGGGCGGCTTTAAGGGGGCGTTGTATGACAGTTTAATCGATGGTTCAGAGATGCAGTGTCTTTCATAAGAGAAATTATTTGGAAACCCAAACACGCTGAGATGGTGATTGCAATCATAGTGTCACTGGAATAATCTTCAAGTGTCAGTCAGAAGTCATGAGTGTTTACCCAAGGAGGTGTATTAAAGAAGGGATTATTAGACTGGTGGGCGTTTGCACTTTCGGAAAGGCATAATTAAAAAATAAGTACAAGTCAGGGATAAAGTCTGTGTGTTAATGATAAGGGGAAGATTTGATTGGATTGTTAAAGAGGTTTTTTGTGAGATTTCACTGTGAGGGGGTTGTATGCTGAGAGTCCTGAATTGAGGTAGGAATCTCAGATTTTGACTCGTGTAGCATCATTTCGGGACATGAGAAATAATTTACTTGAGAACTAAAGTTCGCGGCGTTTCGTGGCCGAGCGGTTTAACCGCACAGGACTGGAGTCTCTAGACGTGGTACTACTCGAGAACGATACATTTACGATAATATTGGTTTGTCTTTCGTGTGGGACATTAAGTCATAGGTCCCGTGTGCTGGGATTGTGCACGTAAACGAGTAGAAAGAGTATTAACCAGCCAGAGTTTCTGGTGGTTCACAAGCACCGTTGGAGGTTTTCAGGTTTGCGACATACAGTGATTAAGTTTACTTATGAGGCATCCTCTCATTGTCAGATATCTTGATTGCTTTTCAGAGGGGAAAGGCGTTCTGAATGTTCCATGCGTCGTACACATGAGTCCTTGGGGACTGCCCTTCTACACAGACCTTGAGCACTTATTTTTGATGACACTTTATTGTGCCATTTCTGCGTACATTTCTTAAGAATCGGTCGGTTGAAATGAAAGGGGAATGAAAGGAGAATCTTTCCTCATCTATAAGTCTGTGAAACCCTGATTGTAAATCGGGGTGTACCGCTGGATGTAATTCTGTTGATTGACACGCGCATCAACACCCACTAGGAAGCGAATCGAAATGCTGAACGTATACTTGATTTCAAGTCTGAGATCGCGGTTATTCCTCTGCATCAGCCACGAAAAACGCCCAGTCACGATCGCAGACTTGGAAGTCTATTATTGCTGAATGCTGAATTGTGTCCTGACACACGGAGTACGGGAAGGGGGCTGTCTTTGCCTCACACTCGGCCGCCAGTCTCACCTTCGGGCGCTCTGAAGTCCAATCGATCGTACACAAAACTTTATAGGTTTTCTGGGGCTCCCTTTGCTTGTGTTGTGTCAAGTTGGTCAGTCGGGCTGACTGCGTTGGAAACCTTGATTTCCCATGCGGCATGGATGTGGAGCCCAGTGCCCGTGCATTATACAGAAAACGTCTGCATCTCGCTCTTGAACTGTTCTGAACAAAATGTCCTGCGGAGTGTAGCCATTTTGAATCTAATGGTTTTTAAGAAGAAATTGTTTCGTAGCAGGAAGCCGGGCGGGTGAATAAACCTTATTAAACCCCTCGTGGGCAATATTTGGTGGAATCACTGTGATTATGTATTAAAGATTTGGAAGTCACTACTTAAAATAGCAGTTGGTTGCATCATCTGCCGAATAATGTCTTTTGCTTCTCGCTCGCTCTCTCTCACTGTTGCTCTCTTTTGTTTTGTTGGGGGAGGTACCCCATGCAGCACAATAATGAGCCGCCCAAAAAAAGTTGACAACTTTTCCAGCAACGTCAAGCAACCCCCACAACGTGTTCCACCCCAAAGTCCGTCAATATGTTTTCTACGGAGTAAAAAACTACCATGATCATAGAACAATACACCCAGTCCCTCCTATAGGAGTTTTAAAAAATTGCTAATTTTCTCCATAAAGCCGAGCAGAAATGCCCTCGAGTATTGCACATAAATGATTATACATCGCTCATTCAATGCTCCTTTACAGTGTGTCAAATTGAAAAGCAAGCGGATTACATTCATCAAGAGGGTCAACAAGGATATTAAACGTGCAGATCACGCAAGCCCTCCGGGTCAGTGACTGGTGTATCCTTAAAGTTCATTATCATCAATAGCATCTCAGGAAGCCAATGCATCACAAAACAAGAAACGAGCACTAAACCCCTTCATCAAGTATTTAGTAACGGTCATGCCTCGGTCATGCACGGCATCATCGCAATTTCCAAACGACATCCATTCACAGAGCACAGTTGACAAGGGGGACCTTTAAAGGTCCCGGTCACACAAGCCTCGATAACGAGAACGAAAACGAGAACGAAGACGAGAACGTTAACAATGCACGCCCTCGATTGGTTGAATGAGCGTGGATGTATTCTGTGTGGAGCATTTCAACCAATAGAATGCGTTCTTATCGCTGCAATGTGACTTGGCCTTTAAGGGTCCTCTGCTTATCCATACAATAACATCCACTTCGCCTTCATTATATTCTCATTAAAAAAAACGCAATTTAATCAAGAACAATCCCACTGGACACACTCATCATCTTTATGGCGAGAGCGATGTTTGTTTTGATTGTTCCATCAACTCACACCTCTCCGAAGAAAGGTACTCTGCCGTGACCTTCCCCAGTGAATGTGGTACGGGCGATCGCGTCGCGTGATCGGTCATGGATACGGCTGCAGTGTACACGGCACAGTGGCGGTGTGCTCCCTCGTGACACACACGAACATGAGCCAGCGAAGATGCGTTGCACGCTATTTTGACACTTCTATGTCGACTCTTGCGATGTATCCGCATAAGACATCGCGGATGGGTTGAGAAACAGCTTCAATTAATTTCGTGAACGTCAAACCAAGCATAGCAAAACTTAAGAGAGGTTTGTGGTAACACCATGTGAATGTCTCTTTTGAGTAGTGTTGGTTCTGAAAAGAACCATTGGTTATTGACTCAACGTTTCAATCAGCTTGCTCTGACCGTCTTCAGGTCAAACTTATTCTATGGTTTGGTGGTGGCGTGGTGGGGCTGGGACTCACAGAGAGTGTGGCCCTATGCATAAAACGTCGCACACTTAAAGCATAGTTGAGTAAGTCACGGCACAAAGTCCATACAAAGTCCAAAGCCAATTTTTTGAAAGACAAATTGGGATACTGTCGCCTCACCACAAAACAATAAATCAGTCTTCCAATACACAATCTGCTTCAGGCATTGTTTGCAATGTTTTACAATAATACATCATGAACATATATTTACATCTTGAACAAACAAACAAACAAACAAACAAACAAACAAACAAACAAACAAACAAACAAACAAACAAACAAACAAACAAACAAACAAACAAACAAACAAACAAACAAACAAACAAACAAACAAACAAACAAACACACAAACACACTTCAAATCTTTCAATCCTTCTACCTAAATCATTTTTTAACAAACACTTTCCCACTTACAATATACCAGGCAAGGCTCACTGACTTATACCGGCCCTTTATAAAAAGTCTGGTGACCTCTGCAGTTAATTCATTTTATTTTAAAGCTTCAACCCTTTTAGATATCATCTTACCAAACTGTATAATTTCTGAATCCATTGCTCCCGCGATTCTGTTGTAACCATTTACCTAAATATTAACATTCTCCTCACGTATTTCTTTTCTTTTCTTGTTCTGTTTTGGCCTGTAGTCCTTTGTTTAAAGTCAATACCCACAAACACATTTTAAATGCGTAGCGAAACTGATACATCTTGTGAATATTGTTGTTGGTTTTTGTTTTAAAGACGCTGGACACTATTGGTAATTGTCAATGACTAGTCTTCTCACCTGGTGTATCTCAACGTATACAGTAAATAACAAACCTGTGAAACTTTGAGCTCAATCGGTCGTCGAAGTTGCGAGATAATAATGAAAGAAAAATTACCCTTGTCACACGAAGTTGTGTGCTTTCAGATGCTTGATTTTGAGACCTCAAATTCTAAATCCGAGGTCTCGAAATCAAATTCGTGGAAAATTGCTTCTTTTTTGAAAACTTCAGAGGGAGCCGTTTCTCACAGTGTATTATACTATCAACAGCTCCCCATTACTCGTTACCAAGTAAGGTTTTATGCTAATAATTATTTTGAGTAATTACCAATAGTGTCCACTGCCTTTAAAAGAAAATTTGATGTTTAAAATTTTGCACATCAAATCGTACCTTTAGAAAAGTGAAGATCAAACTTAAACTTCTTTGGCTACAACATTATCAATAATTGAGTAAAAAAAAAAAAAATTATTTCGTGAACTACCATTTCGCTTAGAATCCATTATTTCATGAATTACCATTTCGTTTAGAGTTCATTCACTGCCATTACGCATGTGTAGCATAATTCCAGTGGCAAATTAGATTGCTTAGGAATACCCGAGAGAAACGTGAAGAGTCAGAGATGATTTTTGTAATTGCTTGAAGCTACAAAATAAGTTTGTGGAAATTTGTGTATAAATATTCGTCCACACACCACAGAGAAAGACCGTGCATTTGACAATATGATATAGGCCCAAATTACGTTACTAACGCCCCCCCCCCTCCAAAAAACAAAAAAAATACTGTTGTGAATATTACTGTCCTCGGATATTTATTTGTTGTATTATTGCATGTATTGCAGATTAAATTTCGTTTCCAAAAATAGGGCTTCACCTTTTTAGTCATTTAAAAATGGTCACTTCCGCATCCAGGGCAATGGTGTTAGGAAAATAATTTGCCGTGCACTTTCTCTGTAAGAAAACACCTAGTTAGGCCGAGAGAGCCGCTAAAGTCCTGCCGATCAATACACCGGATTAAATTCAAGACATCTCAACATGAACACGCCTGTGCCCAACGGTACCATATGAGATTCTACAATCCATTGCGAGTACACGGTAAAAGATAACCCCTTAAGAGTCGAATATAAAAATTTAAAAGCATAATTTCGGTGTCGTTGACGGACTAGGCGGGCCATACCCCCCCCCCCCCATCGCATGTTACGTGCGTGCACGTACATTGTATAAGCTCTGTGGGGTACACTTAAAAGTTTCCCGTTGCACGCGGCAAATTGAGCACAGCCGTGACTGACAGTATGTAACGGTTCGGATGCGACCAAATGACGGGAGGCTATTTATTTTGCATTACTAACACTTGTAACTGAATTCAAGTCAACAATTTTAAGACAGTCTGATCAGGGTAAGGAGAGTAGTCTTCCTCTCCAGTCAACTTTCTGCCCATGGCAAAAATTACACCCAGTAGCCTTTCAACTGTTGACAGTGCGCCAAACAGCCTTATTTTCTGTGTTTTACGGTTTTGTAAAAGCGAGCGACGAACTTATACTGTTTTTATTCAGAAGACGTGTGGGCACAACTTTAATATCAACAAGTTCCCCTGGAAGGAACGAAGGTGGAAAGTATGATATTAGATCAAACAGAAACTTGATTCCAAGTTTCGCAACAAAAAGGAGCAAATGCTTGAATAGGTAAAATCGGAAAGCGTTCGCTGTATTTCATTTTACTCATTAAAGACAATGGACACTATTTAGTAATTGTCAAAGACCAGTCTTCTCACTTAGTGTATCTCAACAATATGCATAAAATGACAAACCTGTGAAAATTTGAGCTCAATTGGTCGTCGGAGTTGCGAGATAATAATGAAAGAAAAAACACCCTTGTCACACGATGTTGTGTGCTTTCATATGCTCGATTTCGAGACCTCAAATTCTAAATCTGAGGTCTTGAAATCAAATTGGTGGAAAATTACTTCATTCTCGAAAACTACGTCCCTTCAGAGGGAGCTGTTTCACACAATGTTTTATACTATCAACCTCTCCCAATTACGGTATAATGCCCCGAGGCTTACGTTCTGATTGCTTCACGCCGTGGGGCCATAAACAAGCTTCCGTTACACGGACTCTTTGAATGCGAATCTTACGTTAGATTTTTCACCATTATTTACATTTTGTAGCGATAACTTGAATACATGACCTTTTTCGTCAATTACTCGTTAATAATTTTGTAAAAAAAAAGATTTAAATTTGGTTTGGTAAGTTACTTTTTGAACGGCTGGAAGTAAAACTAGCCCGGAAGGTCACGTGATTGTTTGTACCACTTTTTGGTTAGAACAATCACGCGACCTAAGTTTTTTGTTTTAAAATGCTCAAAAACGGCCAAATTTGATGATTTATTTTATGGACTGTTCTTCTCCATTCCTGGAAGACTGCTGAATTCATTTCTTAGTCTATTTTGTAGCCCAAATAGCCCAATTCGGCCGGTGTGTCCCTTTAATGATTTGATGCTCACCCTGTTAACGGAATGTTGTGTCAAAATGCGTGTGACGGCTTCAAGGTAAAATCACCCCTAATGACACCAACGCAATTCGTGACAAAGTTGTAATCAGCTCTTTGTAACACTATTTGTCCGAATAATTATTTTCAGCACAGCCACAAACCCCAATATGCATTTGTTGTCTGCACAATGTTTTCGCCACACCATTCTTTTAAGATTTTTTTCCAAATGGAAAGTTTTAAATTTCAGACTCCATAGATTAAATTGATTTTACTTATTTCTTAAAAGCTGTATCATTTAAGGCAAAATATTTCAAGGTTCCACTATAACCTTTCATTCTACTACGTACGTTTTGTCTAAAAGTCTGTGAGCATTCACGTTTTCAAACGTCCCCAATGTTTTGCACGCCCTATATTTAAAAGGGTTTCACTGCGACCTTTACATCACGTGGCCAATCATTGGTAACTGTCAAAGACTAGGCATATCCGCACTTTGCGAAAAATAACAAACCTGTGAAAGGTCAAGCTCAACAGGTGATCAGAGTCACACACAAAAACACAGATAGTGGATTTCGGACTACAAAGATCAAATTAATTTATTTTTATTCGTTTCTTAAAAACTATATAACTTCAGGCAAAATATTTCGAGGAAAGTTTTCCATCATGACATTATTCTACCAAGTACGTTTTGTTTAAGTCTTCGAGCATTCATATTTTCACACTTCCCCAATGTAATATGCACACCCCTTATCTAAAAGGTTGTAAACACTGCGACCTCAGAGAGCTCATGGATTTTCCATTTTCATTTTCACAGATAACCATCGCAGAAAACCCGTCCGAAAAAAACACCTAAATTTTTCTATCCAGAAACTAAAAGGTAGCGTCCTCCATGATGTGTTTACAGATACTCTCAAGGCAGCGTCAGCAGTTGCTTCAGTTTTGTGAAGGAGGAATTTCATGTTTCGCTATGCAGAAATACAAGTAGATGAGGTTTGACTGTTGTCATTTCTCGAGAGTCGACATAACAGGGACAACAAGGACATTGGTTTACTTGTTTAAGTGGCTGTGTTGTATTTCAGAGAAATGCTGTAGTAAGTAGCGTAAATGTTTCAGACATGACTGACGAAGATCGGAAGATAAATAGACAGTTCTCTTTTATTTTAAAAGGCTTATTTTTTGTAAATATTACTTGTCTGAAACACTGACGCGAGTGGGAAACTTTATAACAGATAGTTAGTTTTTAGTTGGTTGTTTTTCTCCTCCTACTTTCTTTGTTTTTCTTGTGTGCAGTGGCAGTGAGCAAAACTTAATCATAATTGATTCCCTATACCTACGAGTACATCGGGCCCTATGAGAGTATCAGATGCTGAGAATAATTTTAAACTTGGTTAGCTACATTTTACGGTTGGTAGCGCAGGATGTTTTTCCTTTCAGAGAGATAAGATTGTTTACAGAAATCATGCGATATGAGCGTCAAAATTGCCCAAAAGCGGCGCTACATAAAAGTGTTGTTTTGTTTTTGGTTTTTTAAATCTTTATTAAGAAATGCCAAATCGCAATGAGCACAAGTTCGTGGACAGCGTCATTGACTTTGTGTTACAACATATGTGACAACGCTGTGACACTTAAAGTGATTGTTTGATGTGGTTTTTAATACCATGATATTGGAATGTATGTGCATGTTAAATGGACTCAAAAAAATGATATGTCATACCTCTATAATGTATTAATGTACTCGTATGGCTCGTTCAAGTCTATTGTTGTGTTGTGAGTTACGTCACGGACAGTCCGATGGGCGCCGCCATCTTTTGCTCGAGTAGTATACATCACACCATAGAGAAAGGACAACAGATCACACGGACAGCAAGTTACAACACATACATAAACCATAATTGACGTTCATTAAAGTTACCTTCATAGCATGGTTAGTAACACCATAGAGAAATGTAACACCTAGTACTAGTAGTGGTCTAGTACAGCAATCCAACACTGGTCGTACTTTAAGAAGTCATGTTAATAAGTAAGGGGGAAAGGCAAATCATTACACTACCCGGGCAGCCTCGAGCACCTTGAATGTAGGCTACTCGCTCATCGCGAGCAGTTAGCTATAAAATTTAAAATGCCCAATGTGATGCTTCCTAATTCCAATGTGAACATCTTGATGGGTTTACTGCATGCACTAAAAAGTGTACCACTTGGAGCCGTGCGCCATTCAGTTCCAATTCCTTGGACCACACATACCATAATGCAACCACGTGGCACAGTATGTCAATCATTTGCGCGCCAAATGTTCTCGAGTGCTAATCCATTGGGCACTAACGGGTGATCAAGTGTACATTGCTGGTGATTACGGGATGATTGGAAGCTGGGTCGAATTTGGTCGAGTTTTAAAGACACAACTCATACAAATATGTTTGGAATAGTACAACACGTTGACAGCTTATGTGAGGTTGATCATAATGATATTATTTTTGTCTTGATTAAGTCATTTATCGTCAGACCTATTTAATGACTACCGGAGTGAGTTGTATGCCGGGTTTACTTCTAAAATGTCTGTGTTTGCTCTATATCTGAAGTTGGGCTTCTGGTTTAAGGATCTCACTGAGATTCTTTTTTTATGCCATCATAGTGTGTAGAGAATCCAGGCGACTGACCTGTAACTCAGTCGGGTGATGTAAAAGATATTTTCATCAAAATCAGTCCCAGGAATAATTAATGTCATTTAAGAGCTTTGGGTTGATTTGCTCTATTCAATCACAGACGAGGTGTTCACTGCCCAAAAGGCATTTTGAAGCCAGTCATAAAACAGGTGGTACGCCTACGTATGAATTAATGTTTCTTAAGACGATTCTTGAATAACTGTTTTGTTCTGATAACCAATCAATCAACACTATGCCTGTGAAGGCTTGCAAGCGTTGTTAAAGCGCTGGACACCATTGGTAATTACTCAAAATAGTTGTTAGCATAAAAATGTTAACGCTAGAGGACTGTTGATAGTATAAAACATTGTGGGAAACGGATACTACGTAGTTTTTGAGAAAGAAGCAATTTCCCACTAAAATATTTTAACTTAATAAGAGACCTCACCTGAGATCTTAAAGTCAAGACATCTGAAAGCACACATATTTGTGCTACAATGGGTTTTTTTTTCCATTCTCTCGCAACTTCGACATAGGCCTATACACCAAAAGACTGCTCTTTGACAATTAACAAGGTGTCCAGTGCATGCAGGATCGAGACTTGACACCCGAAATAGTGCCGACTATACTCCCTATCTTAAAAATACTTACAAATTCACTTAATAACATCATTTTGAGCCAGACTTAAGACCATGTGTTTTAATAAAGTGGGATAATGAACTTAAAGCTGGACGTGTCAATATTATCCTTGTCAAAGTTGGTATTGGAATTGAGCTGAATGGTAACCCAATAAATCAGTTCCAACGGGCACAGCTCCATGATGACCAGCGACCTAACTAACTTATCGGATTCCCCCCTCACAAGGGTCTTAAAATATTGATCAAATCTATATACTCGATTCAATGCAGCGTAGCGTAACTAAAAAAAGGCTTTTAACGCAGATTGTCGAAATCGCTTATCCAGTTTTCATCTTACATATATTTTATTTTCTCTCAAGGTTTGGCCACCTCCTGAATATATCTTTTCATTTCGAATTGAACACGCGTCTTGCAGATTCTTAGAATCATGAGATTTTGTTTTGGAATTTTATGTTTATTTTTAAAATAAACAAAATCAATAAATCAGTGGAGGCTTTTCAATTTAAAAAGTTTATTTCTAGTTGACTTGCTAAAGTGTTACTGTGATTTGTCTATGCTTTGGAGAGTTGATTGTGACTTTAAGATACAGAGTATTAAAGAACCAAAAAAAAAGGAGCCGTACAAAAGCGACCGGACAAGATGTATTTTCGGCCGTTGGGGAAAGGGATCTGACCAATCATAACAAAGGTCACTCAACGGGTCACATAATCCACATTTTATAAGTGGACATCTATATATCTAATTGGCCCTATAGAGATTCGTGTCCATAGTCGGGAATCGCGGCTACGTGTGTTCAGAGCTATTGATAGAGATGCGACATTGAGGGAGCCGTCTTCTTTTTGGCAAAATGGTTGCTGGACGCCATTTTCGGTCAAAAACGCAGCACAAACAATGTAATGTGTGGTCTAGCCTTGCACCTTGCATGTGCAAAAGTGTTTTTGGACCGAACATGCTTTACATTGCAATTTGTCATCTCTCTTAAACTGCGTGTGTATCGAGTGCACTCTTTACTGAAAAATACATCTTCCGTATCAATACAGGATCAATATTGCGCCAAAATGTATCACCATATTCATCTATAAACGCCACTTTAATGCCACACAGCTCAGTTATTGTTTCTTCCACGAAAATTTAATGATAGAGTGGGATTGTTCTTTACCAATATAGAAGAAATACATTCACATTTACTGATAAACATCTTTTGCGATGGCTACATTATTATCGCTGGATTGTGGGGCTGCACGGTTTAGCAACAACTCGTTATCCATGAACGTACAAGTGACAAATACTGACAAATTACCCAAGACAGTAGCATGTATTATTGCCATTGTTAATATGTTTAAAAACGAAGCCTCGCGTGGGTTACAAGTTCATACTTCTTTTAACTCCAGTGGCATTTAGACAGTAATTACGTGGGTTGACCCAGGGATCCGATCAAGGAAACATAACTGCTGCATGTGCTGTTTGACATTCCCGCCTTCTCCAATCAGTCAACGGCATTACAATGATTCCATCCCACCCAGATTGAGCACGCTGTGACGGCATTGGCCATTGGTCATGTCACTACATTAGGTATTATAACATAGAACTGTTTGTGGTTAAAGGCAGTGGACACTATTGGTAATTACTCAAAATAATTATTAGCACAAAAAAATTACTTGGTAACAAGTAATGGGGAGCTGTTGGTAGTATAAAACATTGTGAGAAACGGTTCCCTCTGAAGTAACGTAGTTTTCTAGAAAGAAGAAATTTCCCACGAATTTGATTTCGAGACCTCAGATTTCGATTTTGAGGTCTCGAAATCAAGCATCTGAAAGCACTAAACTTCGTGTGACAAGGGTGTTTATCTTTCATTATTATCTCGCAACTCCGACGACCAATTGAGCTCAAACGTTCACATGTTTGTTATTTTATGCATATGTTGAGTACACCAAATGAGAAGACTGGTCTTTGACAATTACCAATAGTAATATTAATTTTGTTTGTTTACCTATACACCGATGTGTGTTAGCACTGTATACTCAGTACTTCCCCGAGTCCTGTGAAAAAATATTACAGGCATATAACTCGGTTGGGATTCGAACCCATGACCCTTGCAATTCTGGAGCAGTGTCTTACCAACTAGACTACCGAGATTGCCCGGTAGCTAGAGGCAGTTCGAATCCTATGTTTTGGCAGCGGGTACCGCAACGATATAATAGACCCATACACTGATGTGTGTTAGCACTGTATACTCAGTACTTCCCCGAGTCCTGTGGAAAACAAATCACAGGCATATTACTCGGGTGGGATTCGAACCCAGTTGGTAAGACACTGACCAAGAATTGCAAGGGTCGTGGGTTCGAATCCCACAAGGACTAAACGTGTCTACTATTCTGCAACACATTACGCATAAGCTTCGCGATGTCATTCGCACATTAATTTTTACAAAAATTAACTCATTTTTACAGCGAGTTAAAAACGAAAGATTGTTTTTATAACTAACACAACGACAATGCCGGAGGCTCAGAAATGTAACAGAGAGCATCGTCGTCTGCACAATTTGCCGGTAAACGTTCGCACTGCACCCTTGCGTTGTCATAGGGTATCCGCCACCTGGTTTCACCCTTTGTCACCAAAGTCAACAACTATGGCATACGATAGTAATAAATGTATCTCAAATATTGATAAGGAACCGTACAGTGTAACTGTCTAGACCGAGTTAAACAATTATCAGACTGTGCCGAGAGGGGGCGCTAACCACGCACCCCGAAGAGTTTCACCTCATTCATGCATTACAACATTACAACAGAACAATTACCAGCAATTGAAACAGGACACACTTTAATCACAATAGAAAAATCTTCATAATATATTTATACTTTTTACATGCAGGGGCACGAGTATAGACACCTGCAGGCACATAATTAAAAACTCATTTCAGTGTGGGTGCTTACACACTTATAAACATAAATATCATGCTTTACTTTTACTTTATTATTTTGCATATTTTAAGCTAGAGTACTGGTGCAATTAAACACAGCTCTTCGAGCATACACTCTATGGACGAATACATTTGTTTCGTGCACTTCAGAAAAAGCATATTCTTCAACACTGTACAAAATAAAACACTGTGTGGACGAAGTCCACATAGTGTTTGAAGTCCTTGCATTGTGTAGATCCCTTTCGTTCTCCCTTTCGTCCACCCTTAATCCGTATGAAAACGCTAACACTGCATCCTATTGCCGATCTGTACCTTAATTTTCTTGCATAGACATTGCCAAGTTTCAACTGAAACATTATTTACAGCAAATTTTAAGTGTGATCAGATACTTTCCGTGTTTAAATAGACGTATTCATTGCATCGGATATAAAGAATCTTATTTTGTTTTTACCTAGATTTACAATGTACATGTATACTCGTGCTTTTTCAAAGTCATGCAGGAGAAAAATCCCAGGGGCATATACTACTCGGGTGGGAGTCGAATCCAGCGAACCCCCGCATTCTAGGTTAGATCTTCACCACTAGGCCATCCAGCATGTCCGGTGGTGAGAGAGCAGTCAATCGAAATCAATATGGCTACTGGCATTAGCAGGACAATTTGATGCAAACCAAGTCAAAAACGAAACTAAACTTTTCCAGTAATTTCGCCTCGTCGGTTACTATACCCCTTCGTATCAAAAAGTTCGCCTCTTCTGTAACCCTTTCCGTATCGAAAATATGTACATAACATCGACAATTTTATAGTGTGTAAACTGTTCACAAATGTCCATTTCATGCAAAAGTGTCAACAAGTTTAAACTATGTTCATATGTACATGCATTGCTAAGGCACTTGCTTAAACTTGCTAAAAATGTATTTTGTACAGAGTCCCGCTTTCTCAAGAAGACGATCAGAGCATACTGATCGAAACATCAAGTTGAAATCAACGGTTCTTCTCAGAACCACCCCAACTCATGTAGAGATTTTCATTACATGGTGTAACCGCAAACCTTTTATCGTATTTCTACCATGCAAAGTTTCAAATCCTACTGACTGTATTTTGCCTAATATTTGCAGCTTTCAAAACCAGCATGGTTTTCGCATGGCAGTTGCCTTGAGCCTTCCTGCAACGCGACACCACGCCTTGTATGCATTTAAAAAGCATGCGCATTTAACTAAACCATTCACACTTCCAGCATATTGTTTGGCAATTGTAAAGTGGGGGTTTGTCCATAAATAAAGATAAAAGGACTCTCTGAAAAAATAGGCCAAATTGATTATGAGAGTAAAGAAAAGACTAATGAATGACCAAACTATTTGTTGGGACATCGTCATGTAAGGTATACTTTTGTATTACTTTTCACCCATGATATTTGAGCCTGGGCGAACAAATAAAATAACAAATCTTATTGAGTACTGGGACCTATCTACATATGAAAGGAGCGTTGATGGTTTTTTTGTAAACTGTTTGAAAAAAATCTCATCATTTTCAAAGCGCACAACAATTCGAAATCGGACTAAATTAGGAAGCATGCCATGCATGCCTGCCATTTCCCTTATGTCTTACAGAGTATCAATGGTTCACATTTTGGAGTACCAGAAAGGTTAGAAAGAAGGAAAACAACAGGGTTAACCCTGCCACATTGTTCAGTCTCACGTTTTGGCCGAGACTAAGGTGGATGAGTAGGGCCTAGTTGTGAGCTGCAGCTACAAAATATAAAGCTCGGCTCATAATTCCGGAGAGTATGCGAATGCGACACCAATTTTGACGTCACATGGCTGTTTGTGCAGTGAATGGTTCACAGGAGTTCAGCACAAGTCAACTGATGTGAACTACATGTATATGAACCTGACTTTAGTATTATACGATGTGACCTGTGACATCACGTTTACAAAAGAGCCACAGAGCCTGGACTTCTTGCAGGCACGATTTGTACACAGCCTAATAGAAGAAAACATAAAATCTCATATTTTATGTGGGTTGCACTGTCTACTTCTTATCAACTTTTGATTTGATGAAAGGGGCACATCTCAAAACTTGTCCAGCTTTTACCTCCATAACTCTTGGATTAATGTGGAAATTACGACACATAATGTCAATTTTCCCATACGACCAGTGCAGTATATTGCCTGCCAGAATACCAAAAGAATGCACAAGGTCACACTTATTGTTAACAAGTTCACAGGGTCTATAGATGAAGACTAAACCATCGTTACTGTTTCTGACACGGGTTTCACACAGCAACTGTTCGTGCTTACTACAATAGAAAAAAATACGAGTGAGCAAAATTGTCTTTCATAAACGGCATTCATAAACAGTCAAGAAGATTTGAACAGTACATTTGTGCGCTCACATCGGATTTATACTATTCACTCACTCATCTGGGCTCAATTTCATAAAGCTTCTTAAGCACAAAAAGTAGCCAAGCATAACAAAAATGTGCTTTCCAGCATACGGATACCAGCCAAACTACAAATACAATTCTCATTTCTGCTTAGCAGAAAAATGTTTAGCAATTTTTCTGCTTATTTTGTTCTGCTAAGTCAGTATGCCCTTTCTCAAGCTTATGGTAAGCAACGGTCATTACCTACAAAATGTAAGCAGAAAACCTTAGCAGGAAATGTCTGCTTAAAGACGTTTCTGTGAGTGCCCCATGGTGCTTAGGCCATGTCAGGATACATCATTTGGCTGTGGCTTGCAGAACTTATCATCAATACTGAAGTAGAGACTAATACAGTGACCCAAGCCATGCTGGAGTAAGAGCAACTGCAGACTAAAAGGTTTGACAAAAATAGGATCCAAATTATAGGAGGTATGTTGAAACGATAGCATTTGCACCTTTCTTAATATATAGATTGTAAGGAGCTTTTGAGAACAGTATCCTCAGCATAAGAAAATTAGATCAAAGAGAAGGATTTGTTCATATCTGAAGAAAAAAATAAGCTCCTTTTTTCACCAGGCAGCCGGACGTAAATTTAGATAGAAGTCTGAAGTTTCTAATCCCTGGCCATGGCTGGAACCTATGCGACTCTTGATGTGATTAGCATTATGATATTCCTGTTGCTTGCCTTCAAAACTTAATCCAATAGAAATGTTGATTTGCCTTTCATATCAAGACACAGAAATATCAAACAGTTACCAGGACAGTCTGGATTTAAAGGCCTAGTCATACCTAGGTACATAAACTCAACAAAAACCTATTCCCAGCTCTGCCCTAATTTTGATTGGTAATGGTAATGCACAGCCAAGCAAAAACCTGCTTTGCATCTAAGGCCAATCAAACCAACCTTACAGGTTGTTAATAATAATAATAAATATTATTGGCTTCTTAGATAAATGTAGCGCTCATATCCATCACTCAGTGATGCTCAAGGCGCTTCAACATTCAGTATTTTCCTGCAAGGTATCTGGGACTTTGTTTGAATTATGAGACCCACTTTATTTACATAGCACCAGGTAATGGTTTACAAGGTGCTGTGGCGCAATATATGACTTTTGTGAATCACGGAAGGTTCTAAACAAAACCAAAAAAAACCTCAGCAGAACATAATTATTCCTGGAATAATTTAGCTTTCAGACCACCGAGAGACTCCCTTACATCGAAGCTCGCCTGCCGCAGTCTTAAGCCGCCGCCCTCTCTGGAGCGATGAGTGGGCTCCGAGAAATGCCGAGCGCGGAGACCTAACGGAGAGCCACTGAAGATGGGGTTGATTCCATGAAGGCGCCGAGGGGAGGAAGTCTGGTAGGGACGCTCAAAGGGTACCCTGGACGTAAAACATCTGGCTGGTGTGGGCCATCTAGGGTTAAAGAAACACAATAATAATAATAATAATAATAACCGTATTTATAACGCGCCTTTTGCCAAAGGATACAAAGCGCCAGGTATTATTACTGCAAGGAGTGGGGCGAATTTTTGAGATATAAGACCTAATCCTTAAGCACCATGTAATAATTTACAAGGTGCTATGGCGCAATATGCTGCCAATCCAGCCAGGAACACCGGGGCGAACCCCTTCTCTTTTCGATAAGTGCACTGGGCTCTTTTACATGCGTTTACACAACACATGGGACCAACGGCTTTACGTCCCATCCAAAGGATGAAGCAATGGTTGTGTGTCTTGCTTAAGGACACAAGTGTCACGGCTGGGGATTCGAACCCACACTCTGCTGATCAGAAACACCAGAGTTTGAATTCGGTGCTCTTAACCATTCGGCCATGACACTCCCACAACATTAGGGGAGTGGGTTCGATTCCTGATAATGACCTTTGTGCACTTATTCATAATTGCTTTGTAAAAAAAATGGGATTGAAGTGCATTCTGATCTACTAGCCAATGATACCCATGCCTACATCCTTATGGACAATGAAGGGTGTAACTCTGTTTCAGCCCCAGCAGTTCATGTAGGTGATAACACGCCCCCTGGGGTGCGCTTTGGCTTTCATAACCAATAACTGTTTGATGAATTGGTTATTGGTTAATCACATGCCAATGACGGAAACGTGTAGCCCTCATTTTGTGATGTTAGGCTATTGTTTTTGTGTAAAGCGCATTGATAATTTTGGGAAATTGCGCTATATAAGAGCTGGTTTTATTCATTTATTTATTATCTCATAAACAAAATTAATTGTTATGTTTATGGGATTTGAGGCAATGCAAAATATAATTGGTTTGAGGTAACACAATGTGTGTGTCTACTTGCCAGGTAGATTTTTTCTTTAGAGAACTGTCTTGTATGGGATGTGAGGAATTTGAGGCATTGCAAGACAGTACTCTAAGGAACAAAATCTTCCTGGCAAAGTA
This sequence comes from Asterias rubens, assembly GCF_902459465.1. NCBI lineage: Eukaryota > Metazoa > Echinodermata > Asteroidea > Forcipulatida > Asteriidae > Asterias > Asterias rubens. The sequence goes on along the minus strand of NC_047069.1, from coordinate 11,477,471 downwards.
GACACACACATAGGGCGTTACTGCAAACCAAAAGCAATTGTGTTTGTTAAAATAAAATAAAAATTTAAACAAACGTTTTAAAATTTATAAAACTTAAATTCTTATTTTTGTTACGATTTTCATGTATGCAACTGTTACCCTCCATCAACCCATTTAAGCCCTTGTCTACAAAACACAGCATTAGGAAATCAACAACAACTCAAGTGGGGACTCAAACTTACGACCCTAACTGCAATCTTAAGTGCATAGAATGTCTTGACCACTTGACCAACAGAGAGTTCAGCTAGAGTCCGTTCTTGCAGATGCTTACTTGCATAAAAGTAAGACTGCTACTTGCATAAAATTGGTCGAGTGGGAAAGATACTCAATGGTAAACAGTGGATGTCTTGCAATCAAGTTGCCCTCACTATAACCGAGTACCATTAATCCAGCTGCCAAGCCCCGCATGTGGACAAATTGTGCACTTTGTGGTAAAAGCATGAAACTTCCTACAGTTGTTTTATGTTTCTTTATGTAACGATCTCAAAAAATGAAATATGTCCATTTTGACTATATTTTTGTTTTTTCTGCTAATATTTTAGACTGCTAATTTTTTAAACTGAAACACATAACAGTAAAATAATTATTAAAACAAATTTATAACTGTCTGTAATTCTGCAATATTATATCAAGGCATTACTACTGAAGTAGGGAGAACATGCATGTATAATTTAGCATTACATTGGAAAAACCAATAATAATAATAATAATAATAACCAGTTTTTATATAGCGCTTTTCACAAAACGCTTCCGACATTATTACCCCAACCAATCCACGACCTCTCCTGCAATATACTACTCAGGGAAGATTGCTACAAAAACTATACAGCACTCGTCTAATTATTATTATTAAGGTCTGGTACCTGTCTCTTGTTTCACCAGGCACTGAGCTGACGAGCTGCTTCCACAATCGGATCCAAGGATAGCGGTCTGGTATCTCAACTTCTGCCAATGCCCTCCATACATGAAGGTCTGTCTTTGTGGGCTTGGACCTGAATTAGATAAAAAGCCAGAAAAAAAATAAGAGGGAAAGATTGCATATATTTCAATTTTATCTTAATACTGCGGATGAGGGAAAATTTCATCTTCTACTGAAACATTTCAAAGTGCACCAAGACAATGGGAACTGGCCATGGGGCCTGAAGGCAAATGTCTCCGTGTATGTATCGGGGGCCAATTTCACAAAGCAATAAAAATCATTGCAAGACAAATTTTCAGTATCACCATAGTGATTTGTATAATGACATCACATTTTACTTAGCAACTACGATCAATCTTAGATCTTTATGAAATCGGCTACAGACCTGGATGTCACACAAGTCATACAGAAGAAGCCACAATTTTGGAAACAAAATTAAACCAATAAGAACAAAGCATTTTCATTTCGGGTTTTTTAACATCAAAATTTATCAACCCGTGGTCAATCTTCGTTTAAGCCAGCTTTCACAAAGAGCCAATACTGTCAAAAACTAAAACTTAAAAAAATTGGATGTTGTTCTTTACACAACTCATATCCTTTTGCTGACACCAACACTTTACCAAATATTCTCATCTTAAAAAGTGAGAGTTTTATATGCACACTAATTAGCAAACTGATAAAATCTTTTGCAAATTCAGTTTTCATGAAGAAACACAAGCTTCTATTTGCATTATTTCTTTGTTTACATATCATAACAATGGACAATTTTAAAGTGCAGGTTTCAGCCGCAAGTGGTGCTTTCGGGGCTGCACTGCAAAAAAAAAAAAAAAAAAAAAAAAAAACATTTCAGGGAAGTAGCATCACAAAAGTAGAAACCAAAATGCTTCCCTACGCAGGTAGAATTTTAAACTGCTTTTGAATATGCCAAGTGATTTTAATAGTGCTCAATAGTCATAACATTCCCTTCTGTGCAATATGTCCTTCATCAAATTATTTGTACCCTAGCATTTACGAAGAAACACAACCAGACTACATAGCTTCACAAGAATCTACCAAAAAAGTCACAGTTTTTTTTCACTCACCCTAAAATGAAGCAAGCCCCGTCTCTTGCACCTCTCACGCCAGCGGCGTTTCTTCTTGACGGAATCATCTTTGGAGTGCTGAAAACCTCTGCCCTCCCATCGCCATTTCCTCGATGCGACCCGCCGTCAATGTTTCCCTGACTTCCCGATGCCTGCCGCAAATCAAGTAGACTAACTTCCTCATTCGGTGCTTCGGTGCTGTTAGGACTTCTTTCGTCCACTTGCATAAAACTTGCTTCTGTTAACGAGCTGCTTTTACTAAGCTCTGCTTGTGAGCTTTCGTCGAACTCACCACCTCTCGTATTGCCATGGTGTTCACCAATCCCACTGCTTTCATTTGATGTGGCAGTTGGATTTGAATCTGTAGATTCACTGGATGGGTCTACCGACATTGCGGATGTTTCATCAGTACTGATGGTATTAACTACCTCAACATTCCTCTCTCTATCTGACCAATCGTCATCTGAGGGTGATTCACGATCTACCTCACTCTCTCCTCGATGAAGGCAAGTACTTGTTAATTTCCTCTCATCACTCCCAGCTTGACAGGGCACAATTTCCACCTCTAACTTATCAGCTGGTTTAACCGTCCTTTCTCTTAAATTCCCTTCACAGTCATCCTCAACAATTAATCCCTTTCCTGAGGCGCCAGACATTGCATTTTTATCTGAATCGGGCAGAGTGATTAATCCTCTAACTGTGCACTGTGCCGTTTGATTTTCACCGTCTCTACTTGTTTTGTTTTCACTTCCGCGTTGCCCTGTGCCTGAACTAACGCCTCTGGCACTTTCTTGTCCATCACCAGTCTCGTTGGTACTGCCAATGTGAAGTCTCTCCAATCCTCCAAGGAGCTTCGTCATTGAAGAATCCTCTGTTTGTATCGACACACCTGACTTGTCTAGTTTATCTTCCAAGGCCTCCTTTCTTATACCTGCATTGTCTGGAGATAAAAAGTAAAATTATTAGCTTTCGAGAAAGACTCTGCTAGGGTCGAAACGTCAGGACATTATTAATTTTTTGCATTTATACCATGTAGGTCCTTTTGGTTGGTAAGCAAATTGCAACAGCCAAAATTCTGTTTTCTCAAAAGTGAAATTAATTGCTGAATTGTGCTTGAAAGGGTCAGCACATTGAGGGCAAGATTCACATTTAAAGATGTCAAATTTGTTGAGTCATTTGTTGGAAATATCACTTTGGGGAAGCAATCCGAAACATGCCAACAGAAGTGAAATTTTTATCCCGAGGAAACTAGCAGGGCCCAATTTCAAAATGCATGTAAGGAATAAAAACTTGCTAAGCACAGAACAAAATTTGGTTAGTAAAAACAGCCAAAATACTGTACGGTTACTATCACTGTGACTGGTATCCCACCCATTTCTTGCTTAGCAAAAGAATTTGCTAAGCATACCTTTCTGCTTAACATGTTTATGAAATTGGGCCCTGATCATCGAGACAAACAAGAGCTAGGTTGCAGATTCTCCTGAATAAAACAACGTGAAAGAAAAGTTCCTCAATTAACAGACACCATTCCCACATGATAATAGTAATAACAATGGAAACTTTTATAAAGCACCAGTTTCCGCCACAAGCGGAACTCATGGCACTGCTGTAAAAAAAAAAGAAACAAAAAAGAAGCATCACATAATTAGAAGAAAAAAAACCTCACCTGCGCCAGTCGAAGACCACTTCCCAGCAAGATATTCTTCAAGTTTCTGTAAGCCCTTGGTCGACGTGATGTCCACAAACTCATCCAGAAAGTTCCAGTACTCCGACCACGACACCTTCATTTTGCCCGCTAACTCCCTGTTCCCGATTGAAACGAAATTTGCAAAAAATAGTTAATGGCCTGACCTTTCGACCCTAGCAGAGTCTTTCTTGAAGGCTTAATGATAACACAACAAACATGAACAGGTAATTAAGTGTAACATAAGCAGTCAAAATTTGTGATGACAATGAAGAGAAATTAACATGCAGTGAAAAAGAATGGGCAGAAGTGGGGGGGGGAGCGGACCTAGTCATTGGAGAGTGGACTTGAATCTGGGTCGTGACACTTGTGTCTTTGTGCAAAACACTTGACTCTAATTCTTTAATTACTTCTCATCATCAATGGGTAAATGGGTAGCTGTGGGCAGAGATGCTTCTTGCGATTGATTTGAGCTTGGTGCTTAAAACTTGCGCTACTCCCAACACAGGGAGCTAAGATTGTTTACGGAATGAAATAAACAGCCCAGTGACCAGTGACCAGTGTAATAGTGACCAGTGAACCAGTGAACCAGTGACCAGTATACTAGTAATGCTCAAAGACCAACATTGGTGGATACCGGCCTTATTAAAAAAGAGTCCTATTATCTAGGATTTCAGCCATTGCATGGTGAGGTATCAATATATATTTGGTTTATGTGTTTATCTACTTGCCAGGTAGAGTTTGTTTTCAGAGAACTGTCTTTCTTTATTTTACTACCGCGGCGTAGACTTATCGGATGTTCCGGAGACTTCTCAGTTCTGAAAAGAACTGTCATGCTTATTAAATATTACCCGGGCGGATGGTACAGAAATAGGCTGGGACTACTACTTTAGCTTATAGGATCGTAAAATACTGTACTACCAAATTACTGTACTACCGCGGAGTCGGTTCTTGAATTGGTCTCAACGTTTCGACTAGCTTGCTCTAGTCATCGTCAGGAGACTGTCCTATCATCATTATGAAATAACGCAATCAAAATGTTTAACTCATTGAAACGGTAACGAAGAGGCTTACCTTCCAATTCTTTCCAGGCCTTTCTCTTCATCGGCTCGTTTAATTCTTCCCACTCGTCTCCTCTCTGTCGATGATGGAGTGTGAAGATTTCTTCTAAAACATCCAGCCTGCACATAAAAAACAGGTAAATATTGATCAATCAATCAATCAATCAATCAATCAATCAATATTTGTAAAAGACATTTCTTGTCTAATTTTTTTTCTTTTTCTGTTTTTGAAAATTCTGTTTATTTTGTGAATAAATAAAGTGTTTGTTTTGAAAAGTTAAAAAGTCATCTGACAGTCAGTCAATCAATCAATCAATCAATCAATCAATCAATCAATCAATTAATCAATGTCAACAACATGATGTCAAAATCAAACAGTTTGCTCGTTTAAGGCGCTGAGGCACAAAAAGAAGAACTGAAGGGGCCTTCTGCCATAGAGCTGCTCAACCAAGACACATTGCTTAACAATTTTCAGCTAAGCCAGAACGATTAGGATGCAAATCGACCATAGTACCTACACTTCAATGTCCATTTTGAAGGACAAGGCAGACATACTAATGCATCTTGCAACAGGATGCAAGTGCCACAACCAGGACTCAAACCCACACTCTGCTGATCAGAAACACTAGAGCTCGAGTCCCGTGCTCCTAACTGCTCGGCATGCAACGCCATCATTACATTGTGAACCGCTCCAAATACCCTAACTTATTTTTCTAATATATTTGGTTTGCGGTAATACCATGTGTGTATCTACTTGCCAGGTAGAGAACTGTCTTCTTTTTTCTACTAGATTTATCGGATGTTTGGGAGACTTCTCAGTTCTAAAAAGAACTGTCCTGCTTCTTAACTACTACCCGGGCAGAAGGTATAGAAAAATGGCGGAACTACCACTTAAGCTTATAGGATCGTATAACTGCACTACACAGAGTCAGTTCTTGAATTGGCCTTAACGATTCGACTAGCTTGCTCTAGTCATCTTCAGGAGACTTTTTCTTACCTCTGATGGAGACATGGGACCTGCGCATGCGTGCAGTGACAAGACAGAATCAATCGGACTGTCAGGTGTAAGTCTGAAATCAAAGAGAGGGCTTGATAGGGGCTCAGGTAGATCAGGTGACCATGGCTCACCAATGTACGGCTGCGTACAGTTGTCTGCCGATCTGAACAACGGTACATAGTAGTGAACTGAAATAAAAACAAAATCACTGTTGTTAAACAACTGATTAGTCTTACCACTAGACCACCGAGCTAGCCAGGTAGCTAGAGGCAATTGGAGTCCTATATGTTAGCTGCGGGTACCGCAACGATTTAATAGAAGTTCATTTTGCTTTTATCATTTTAAAGGCAGTGGACACAATTGGTAATTACTCAAAATATTTAGTAGCATAAAATCCTACTTGGTAACGTGTAATGGAGAGAGGTTGATAGTATAAAACATTGTGAGAAACGGCTTATTTTGAAGTGAGAGAAAGAAGCAATATTCATCGAATTTGATTTTGAGACCTCAGATTTTCATTTTGAGGTCTCGAGATCAAGCATCCGAAACCGCACAACTTCATGTGACAAGGGTGTTTTTTCTTTAATTATTATCTCGCAACTTCGACGACCAATTGAGCTCAAGTTTTCACAGGCTTGCTATTTTATGCATATGTTGAGATACAACAAGTGAGAAGACTGGTCTTTGACAATTACCAATAGTGTCCAGCGTCTTTAAGGACAAAAGAATATAAACCAGTTTGTTTCTTACCACTCAGTAGGTCTTTAATTGTTTCTTGTTGCTTTGTAAGTGCATCACCAGACGCCTTACTCCAAGAACAAACAATCTGGAAAACAACACAACAATTGGCCATCAATAGTTAACAAAAAAAAACATTTTTACAAGTGCAATGATGAGAATTTGAAGTTGAAATAATTACGGTATGTTTCGTTCAAATTCACCAATGCAGGAAAGAATAAATTTTCTGTCAAAGTAGGCGCAAAATTTTCCTAATTTCATTTAATTTATTCTGGTTGTGAAGCCACGAACCCAATGGAGAGACGACAGTCAAAGAAGTTTCAGTTTTAGAAGTGCGAGGAAAACCCCAGAAAACTATTCCAGGGGGGAACCAACGGAGTCAGGAACTGAAAACCCAATCCACATAGTGCACAACCATGATTCGAACCGGGGAAAGCGATTAAAGGTACCATGACACCAACCCGGCCACCATTTACTAGTACAATTGACCCCAGAATACACACGTTAAAGGCAGTGGACACTATTGGTAATTACTCAAAATATTTACTAGCGTGAAACCTTTCTTGGTGACGAGTAATGGGGAGAGGTTGATGGTATAAAACATTGTGAGAAACGGCTCCCTCTGAAGTGCCATAGTTTTCGAGAAAGAAATAATTTTCCACTAATTTGATTTCGAGACCTTAAGTTTAGAACTTGAGGTCTCGAAATCAACTATCTAAACGCACACAACTTCGTGTGACAAGGGTATTTTTTCTTTCATTATTATCTCACAAGTTCGATAACCGATTGAGCTCAAATTTTCACAGGTTTGTTATTTTATGCATACGTTGAGATACACCAACTTTGAAGGCTAGTCTTTGACAATTACCAATAGTGTCCACTGCCTTTAAGAACTTTAAATAGTAGTTTGAGTAAATAATTGCCTTTAAAGTGAAAGATAAATACTCATATGAAACAGTGGGTACTTACTTGACTAGCCGTTTGCCCGGACTTGTTTTTCAGACTCTTATCACATTGTGGATGGTTAACTAGAAGTTCAGTAACTTCTACGTTGCCAAACTTAGATGCAAAATGAAGTGGAGTTTCTCCGACCTGACTGAGACAATAAAGAAAACATGTTGTTATCTGCGCAGTTTCAACACCTCTACTAATGACCTTTCTATCGCAACCTCACAGCTTGTGTTTTTGCAAACCGAGGTTGGAAAACTATGGAAAGCCATAAATGCAATACAAAATCAGATGGCCACAGTTTGTAGAAATGTCACACAACTATTCAAAAATAACGTTGAATTTGTTGTAAACAGAGCAACCAATCATCGGAGATACTTTAATGCAAAAAATGTTGAATTTTGTCAGAACACAGAACATCCGTTATTACGATTGCATGTCTTCCTAACATTTGGCGGTCCATTGCAACCAGCACAGTTTGTTTATCAACAATGGAAAGGTCTGTATTAGCCATATTTGCAAGTTGAATAAAGTCTTATACAATGACTTGCTTAGTCCCAAGTTACCGCTTACTAAAATCCTCAGACTGTAGAGACAGTTGCTATGTCAAATGGTTCGGGGGCAAGCTTTTGCATAGCAACCTCCAGATGAACAGACCCTGGTAGCATTGTGCCATACACATCCAATCAGAATTGTGTTTGGGTGTTCACAATCACAGTCTTATATGTAGATATGCAAAAGCTGTCTGACTGCTGGGAACGTAAATGCCTCTCAGAGGTCCAGCACCCCTTCGTGGAAATCAGCGAACCAAATTACATGTACCACACCCCAAGCCCTTACCCCTTTGTCCGGCGAGTTCAGGTACAAATCAACGAGGTACTCCCTCCTATTGTTGAGTGTCTCCACTGGGTCGTCAGGATACATCAAGAGAATAAACTCTGGATTCTCCAGGGTATCTAGAATCAAGCCGCACATACCAGCGAGGTTCTCCTTGGCTACGATATGCATTGCATTATACCGAGACCCTTCCTATTGTAGGAACAAAGGCAAAGTGTAGGATGTTAGTACATTATAAATACGGAACAGGTGTCGAACACTTTATTTGTCTACGCCTATAGACCTTTATCATGCTGTCTCCATCTTTGTCATGTTCCTTGTATCCTATAACTATAATGAATGCTAATAATCTTTTTGCAAATAGGAACCAGACTATTTTGTTCTTCCAGCTTCAATTTGGTTAAAATGATATCAATGGACAAAATTCAAGATGGCCGCATCATGATAAAGGTCTATAACCTACTTCTTCTGCTTAAATACTTTGTAAAATTGGGCTGCTGTTTTAAGTATGCTAGTTTGTGATGCAAATCTGCGCTAAGAAATTATCGAAAGTCTAAAATGTAAACTAATTCACTTGTTTGAAATATTAAATACCACTAATAAGTAGGCCTAGGGGGGCCATGCAGGCTAATAAACTGAATTAAACCATTAAACCAACTCGCTGTCTGTGGAGACTCAGTATCAAAGCCTATATGGGTGAACTATAAAAGATCCTCATGTATGATACTAACTGACTTAACAATTAACCAATAGCCACATTTACAACATTTAGCAACTACTTGTTATTGGATTTTTTATGGCAGTCTTTTTGAATGGTGGAGGAACTCATTTTGAACTAATGCCTAAACAGGAGATTTTTTTTAATAAACTGGTGTAATTATAAAACTTAGAATCAACTATGATAATGAACCAACTATGATAATGAACACATCTAGAAACTGAAATATTTACAGAGAATGAAATACAGGCTACTGTGTCTATTTACATGTATGCCTAATTGTTAAATAATAAATTATATGCCCTAAACTACATCAACCATAAAATATTATAAGTAAATGACAACTGAACTAAGGGAAAAGTTGCAATACAGAAAACAATTCCAAATCATACAAAATGCACATTCCTGTAAGTGAAAGAAGAACATGGTTAAGAATAAACAGCATACACCATAAATGAATGACAATGTTCAAAATGCACACATGAAATATCAATACACACTCTCAGAAAAACAGCATCAAAATGGAAAATTCAATTCAGAATGGAACATATGTAAAGTAAGAAATGCAAAATGATCAAGGTGTAAAGGAAGTTTTACTTTTTTTTTAAATATGAACAAATTACAGGAAGAAAAATGGAACAATCAGAAAGAAAGGTAATTGTACAGTCAATACATAGCAAAGTATACAGAAGCAAAGACAATTGGTATCCATGAATCAATTTACACTGAAAACACATCAATCAAATACACAGAGAAAAACAATTGGAAAAGGCAATATTCAGTACAGTCAATATATTATAAGCAGTTTCAATTAACACACATGTAAAACAAAAGTGAGAGCATATTGTCAGCAATATAATATAAAATGTCAAACAATTTCAGAAATGAATGAAATCATAATAATGTCAAATATATATCACAACTGTGGATACACAATACATGTAAAGATATGGGTAGGCCTACCCATATATATCGCCTTCAATGCGCAATGAACATCGCCAAAATGCTCAATTCAAGTTGTGGTGTTATAAAACAAATATTGATTGTTTTATTTTGTGCTATGGTTACAGTTAAAATTATGACTCCCTCAGTAAAAGCATATTTTTTCCCTCAATTTTACCTCCAGAAAATAGAACATAACTAGGATCAACTTAGGAGTCATAGCTTTAACCACAGTACTCGAATAGTCAATATTTGTGGATAGACCCCTAGCACAGCGCGCAACAAAACACGCCCACCCTGTCCGCCATTTTGGGAGTCAAGTTGTGAAAATATGCACAACGGTATTGACTACAAAAAAGGTGAAAATGGTAGTTGTGCATTGTCCGGAGGTGCGGTCCGAGGTGTGCAAGGGGTCAATCAACCATTCAACAGGCAGGCCTTGAACCTTGCTCTTTAAGGGGCTCAGCAATTTTCCTCAGGTAAGGGGCACTTGTATTGGAACCTTGCAGAGGGCACCGCAGAAAAAGCACAGGGCACCACGGCAATTGCTGTGGGTGCAGTGGTTTATTTCAAGGCCTGTACAGGGGCCGGGGGGGGGGGGGGGGTTGATCATTATACCTACTTGCAAGATTGTTGGTGTATCCCCAGCATTGAGTAGGTATCTAGGGTTACTCCACACGATCTCCCTAAACTTTGTCTCGTTGCTTTGTTCGATGACGCGCCGCAGCACGACTAGATCTTGGGGCTTGACGGAACGGAAGTTGCCGACCGCCTTTTCGGCAAAGGGCTGAGGAGAGAATTTAATTTATAAATAATATATTTTGGCATTTTTTAGCATCGTACCGATACACAGGCTCAACATAACCAGGCCTGGAATTTCCTCTTGAAGGGGGCAAGGCCTTTTTTTTCATTTTGTAAAGGGCACTTCCATTGGAAAATCTCAAAGTCTATGGGAAAATTTTTGAAGGGGCACAAAGGCCAAGACCAGAGCAATGGTGGCCATGGCCTCTGTGTAGTTCCAGGCCTAGTGTGCACGCCACACAGCGGAATGTTCAAGCATGTCAACATTCTGGGTGCATACAAAAGCGGGTTTAACCGACTTTCATTTGTAGTGTCCAAAAAGTTGTGCATGCAAACATATCTTCTGACATTTACTGGTTAAAGACACTGGACACTTTGGTTATTACTCAAAATAACTGTTAGCATAAAAGCTTACTTGGTAACAAGCAATGGAGAGCTGTTGATAGTATAAAACCTTGTGAGAAACGACTCCCTCTGAAGTAACATAGTTTTTGAGAAAGATGTATTTTCTTACTCAAATAATAAAATACTTCAGGCCTGAAGCCTTTTATTATGTGTCTGAAAGCACACAAATTTGTTCAACAAGGGTGTTTTTTTTTTCATTATTCTCTTGCAACTTCGATGAACAATTCAGTCAAAATTTTCACAGATTTGTTATTTCATGTATTTGTTGGGATACACAAAGTGAGAATACTGAAGTTTGAAAATTAACAATTTCACAGAATCCTAAGCACTAGAAAAGTAGTTCAGAGAACTATTCCATTAGACTTTCTGTTTACCTGATTTGACGAAGCTTCTGAGGGTGGTTTGGGTGTACTGAGATCCTGATTTGACTTAGCGAATGTTTCCGCCTCTTCCTTCGTCTTGAAGACCTTAAACCGAGCCCCTTTGTTCTTCTTGGCAACGGTCAGAGCCTCCTTGCGATCCTGGTAGATTAGAATCTCATCTAGATAAAAAAAGACAATGATGCTTTGCTTTCAAAGGGCAAGGGCACCGGGGCATGTTCTCCTTGGTAAAGGGTACCCTATGAGGAAATTGTAAATTTCTACTGGAGCATTTCAAGGGCACAAAGGCAATGTCCCGGGGCCTCTGTGTGAAGTATCTGCCCAGGCCTGTTGAAATCCTCCTACTATCATGACTATTAGGACATCAAACAGAGAAGGGAAGGCTATGTGAGAGGGTCTGGGGCAACACTACAGTGCCCATTTATAATAATAGGATTAATACAATCAAACAGTTCCATTAACCAAAGGTATACTTTCCCTTATATACAAAATATGCAACTGCGTAGTGTTTTTCAGTTTCCTTTGGCACTAGACAAAATGGGGGGGGGGAAAGAAAAACCTATTGATCAGCTGAAAAGTTGCATGTACGTGTCCCTCAAGGGTTTACATCAAAGGGGATTTATAATAAGTAAATGTCTGCGTACCTGAAGTTTTCACTGCATTTGTCGAATCTTGCTCATCAACTCCAGCACTATTGGTGTCAATCTTAGATGGAATACAAACTGCAAAGTAGTTTGTAATGACAGGGATTCCCTTTTGGGGGGTATTTTGCTCATTGCAGACGGCATCAACATCTGCTTGTGACCTACAAGTAAGTCTAGATTGTTCAGTGTGTGTGGGATTTGACGATGTTCCTGACCCAGCATCTGTTGAATTAACATGACTTCCAGCGTCGCTGAGACCTGCTTGGGTTCCCTTCTCTACCTCTCCTCCTCCTTGTTGCTCCCATAGGTAGCTAGCGATGCGGCGTTCCACTAGTTTACGAGTTGTCTTGGTAATTGGGATCGGTTTTTGACCGCATGCCGTAAGCTTTGACCGTAATTCCTCTACGGTGAGCTTCGAAAGTTGTGCTTTGATTTCTTCCATGATGTCTTTCCCCTGAAATGTAAAAAATAAAGAGAAGTTGAAAAGAAGTTGAAAACTTAAAAGACTATGTCGTTTTCCTTTTTTAACTTGAATTTAAACAATAACTATCTTCAACAATGTGGTCCTACGATACTCCCCGGGACTGACTGAGGTTCATTTGATTCCTCTGGTCCGTCCGACCCCCAGTAACTGACACCGGGTCGGCAAAGTTTCCGTATGGCGCCACCACTTTTTCATTCGAAATGAAATCTAATTTACCTCAATGAGATATCCCTTTTTGTAAAAATGAGTGAAAAAGTGGTGGCGCCATACGGAAAGTTATCTAACGAATACACTACAGAGCCCCAGTCATTATTGAATATTGGGTCAACATATGGGTCAACATTTTTAACAACAGTAACAACCGTGATTTTGATTTACAGAAAAAAAACACTAGGGATGGCCTTGGATGTTTCTCCTTACTGAATGAAACTAAACTGAGTCACTCACAGACACTGCAGATTCTCACATCATAGGCAAGGGGCAGACTTTTATTTTCATTTTCCTTCTTTCATGACGTCAGCGTGTCGGGAAAACTAAGGAACCAAAACTAACACGGAAACGTACTGAACTTGGAACTGAAATTGCCACCAAAACTGAAGTGAAAGCATGTGTGTGGAGAATGTGGGTGAATGTACGGCAGATAAATGACGGAATAGCCACTTTTTCAACAAATGAGGGCGCTTTAAAAAATCTCAACAAGTTATGCCCGGTATCCAGCGCGTTCAACATAAAGTGATCATATTTTTTTGGTTACCAGCGAATGTGTTATAAAAGATGGCGACGCCCACTAGCACTGTTAAACCTCTGCATTTCTAGGATGCGCAAGAGTTTCTCTGTCAGTGCCTGGATAAACTCAAAGACGACACCGAAAGGGCCAACAAGAGGGCGCTAAACTCCCCCTTGGACGAGACCCCAGGGACGGATGATGATGTTGCTAAGTGTGGAGTACTGCACTACGGGAAAGGGGTCGACAGAGTCACTTACACCATGACAGAAGGAAACCACTCCAGAAATTTGAAAGAAATGGACGACGAAAAGGATCTTGGTGTCCTGTTTGACAAGTCACTAACTTTCAGTAAGCACATTGGAGCAATAGCAAACAAGGCGACTCGAATTCTAGGTGTAATAAAACGGACCTTTGACTACATGGATGAGGAGACTTTCAAGGCATTGTACAAGACCATGGTTCGCCCACATCTGGAGTACGCCAACAGCGTTTGGTGCCCCTACTTGAAGAGAGACATTAACAAGTTAGAAAAGGTGCAACGGAGGGCAACCAAAATTGTTCCATCTTTAAGGGATTTGCCATATGAAACAAGGCTGCTACTCCTTGATCTCCCAACACTTGCCTACAGAAGATTGCGGGGTGACCTCATTCAAGTTTTCAAAGTGATGCATGGGTTCCAGGATGTCCATCCAGATAAGCTATGTGACATGTCAAGAAATGTAAAGGGTCTAAGGGGCCATGATCTGAAGATAAACAAGGAACGTAGTACTACCAGAATTCGTCAGAACAACTTCACACAGAGAGTCTGTAATGTTTGGAACAAACTACCAGCTGCAGTTGTTCATTCTCATTCAACTAACATCTTCAAAAATGGCATTGATGAGTACCTCACCAAAAACATTGACATGTACAGTTTTGCAGGATGTTCACCACAGGATATATGGAAATATTAAGTTCATTCTCTTCTGCTCTCACATTTGACTTCGCTACTTCCATTGCATTCAGTGCTTTTGCAGTAAGTTTTGTGTGAATATGGATGGGCGTTTTATAAGGCTTCATTTAGCCTTCATTATGCAGAGCCCGAATCTACAGGTAAACAGGTAAACAGGTATGATAAAATTAAACTGAGGTTTCGCTATCTGCGCGACTGCCCAATTGTCAAGAACTTTGAATTTGAAGTCATGCACTCGACGATCTCTCGCTGGACATGCCCAGAAGGAGGTTTGGCAATTATTTTTTCTCTCTTGAGAATACTCTTTTTTTTTTTTTACTTTCGGCTCTGGCTCAACAAAGTTCTAAAATATTTTTTCCGTTTTGTATTCCTCCCCGTTTTGTGGCCACATAACATTCAGTTGGGAGGGTTCTGATTTTATGCTATGATATTATTCTAGAACTCTTGTAGATACTCTCGTATCTTGTATATAAACCTTTATTTTATTCCTGAGACGATGTGATTTGTTGGGCTGCTTCTAGTGCGGGTGTTGTGCTGACATTTGTTTCCTTTAGTCTTTAAGTGACTGTTTTATTGTGTCCTGTATTGTGCATTGTATTTTTATAATTGTGTGCTATGTTACTGGAGTGTTAAAAACAGTACAGGAGATCTTGTTAATGTCATAATGCATTCCCTAATTTTGAACGATATATTGTGTATTTTGAATATCTTTTTAAGCACGAGATCCAAGGCAATATCTATTGTAATCTGTACATGTATTGAGAATGTTCTCCTTTTTGGATTACTTTCGGCTCTTCCTCAAAGTTCTCAAATGTCAGAATTTTTTTCCCCACATACAAGGTAGACTGGACTTCACTCAGACTCGACTGCACCTCAATAATTCTGTGTTAGCGAATGCATTTATATATCTTATCTATCACTTTTTCTATAATTTTTAATTGTTAATGACTAATGTTTTATCTTTAAATTCTAATATATATCATAAACTCTTGATGTCACTTTTTGTAAACTTAATAATTGTTACCGGACTTGTTGTTTGGTATTTTTTAATAAAACCAAAAAGAAACAAAAATAATGTGATTTTTTGAGAAGTTTCCTTCTCTATAAAATAAATTCATTGCCATACTTTTTCAATTTTAAAATGTTAATTGTCACAATTCAATATTTGTATCAATTGTTTTAAACTTTTCCATATTTCAGTATTTCTAACCCTATCGGGTCGATCCAGGTTGAGGTATAATGCCGTGTCCAAATTGGCGACTTTGGCTACAGCTATGGCTAGATCAGCGCGTCTGTCAGTGTTGAAGAATGGCCGTAGCTGTAGCCGAAGTCGCCAATTCGAACACGGCCTAACTTAGAGAGGTTTGCGGTGACAACATGTGAATATCTCTATGTGACTAGTGTTGGTTCCGAAAAGAACCGGTGGTTAGGGACTCCTATTAACGATTGTTATAATTTGTCCATGTTTCAGTCATTCTAACCCGATCGGGTCGATCCAGACGGCGCTGGAGCAGTTCTTCAGAGAGGAGGGTATAGAGTATGCCTGCGGAGAATGGGACTGCAAGCAGGCTATAGTCATGCATAAGTTCACTAAGCTACCAAGGTAATAGAAGTTTTTGTTGGGATGTGTTTTTTGTGATGCTGATTGGAAGCTGTTTGTTGCTGTTTTCTTAGCAACTAGGCAGTGCATTCAGCTGAACTTTTACATGTGACTTATAATGTATATTTCTTTATAATTTTGCCTATAAATCAGCATTTAATGGACAAAACCCAATATGAGTGCCAGTGTCTTTAAAGATTGATAATATTGAAGAATTATTTATTTTTGTCATTTACAAAATATTGTTTTTATATTGGGTTATAGTAGCCCTATTTTGTACCTAGATTGAGGATTTATGTATATATATGTCTTGCCTTTTTAAATACCTTTGTTCATTGGTGTTTGTGCATGTTTTTTCATGCCCTGATGTCCATCTGTGTACTGTTTTTTTTTCACCAACTGTTACCACTGTGCAATTATCCTAGTATAATCCTAGGTAATCGAAGTAACAGAACAGCAAACCCTGTTTTTTTTTACATTCATTTTTCTCCTTGCTGAGAATTTCATGTTGTCAATAGTAATGATAAATTGGTATAAGAGTTGTCTTCAGAAAACCTTTTTCAATTTATCATCAATTGCAAAGCTTTTGATGGCAAATTGGTCCAATGGTGCTCAATCAAAGGTAGTGCTGTCTTTCATTTTCACTTTTTTTTTCTAAAGAATTGATAAATTTGTCTTCGTAAACCTGTTTAAATTCATCATTGTCACTTACAAAGCTTTCGAATGCAAATTGGTCCAATGGTTTTCAATCAGACATGTTATGTCTTTCATTCTCGCCTTTCCAAAAACCGCAACCTTACAAGCGGACACTGAAGATCGCAAGAACTATGTCTCGAGTCATTCTTAATTTCTGCAACCGTTATAAATTATAAGTGGTGACTGATTGTTTTCCAATAAATCGCAGAGCAAACCAATCAGCTTACAGAAAACATTTTCCCAACATGTATTCTCCTGTCCTG